>NC_066528.1:9699994-9824234 GCF_024679095.1 Eriocheir sinensis
AGCTGCAGCGAGCAGTCCAGATTGGGAATCCGGGCTGCGGCGTCACACTTTTGAGAGCACACGGATCGGTCCATGCAGCCCGAGTCGCTCTCTCAAACGCAGCCCAGGGGTATTTTAGCCAGTATATAAGCCGAGTGGCTCAAAATTACTCAATCAAAGGGCAAAAATGCCTACTAGTGCACTCGGGAAGGATCCTGAAAGTGTCCGACTTATCCGATACGTATCCGGCTTATTCAGGTCCAACTTAAGCGGGGTTTACTGTGTATATATATATATATATATATATATATATATATATATATATATATATATATATATATATATATATATATATATATATATATATATATATATATATATATATATATATATATATATATATATATATATATATATATATATATATATATATATACAATACAGTTGTCCCTCAAATAGTACACTTTCGATTTTATACGGATTGTTGCACATTCGAATTGAAGGACAAAATTTGTTTGATAAATGTGTTTGAACTCATGAACAGGGAGTCAAGAAGGCCATGTGGTCATTTTGACAAATGTTTTAGGTGGTTGAAGGGGTCTCAGCCCCTAACCTAACTTCCCATATCGTAGAAGTTATGTAACTTATAGTTGCCTTTAACAACACACAGCAAAATATGGACATTATCTTTTACCTTCATGTCTAAAGAAATAAACAAGAAAATATGAAAATGCTGCCTGGAATGACTAAAAAGCTTAGAAATCAACTATAGATGTCAGAGACACGCCAGTCCTCGTCGACAGACCGAGTCGGTCGGCTAGATTTCAATCGCCGATAGTTGGTCTGTTGGCACCCTGCTACGGGCCGCCTTTGGCTAAGGCCTGTTCTCCTCGTGCAGGGGGGAGTGATATTTTCCCTCTTAACGGGCCATCTTTGGACAAGGGCCCGTTCCCCTAGTGATACTAGGGGTAAATCTTTAACAACAATAGATGTCAATGTCCCTTTCATATCAAGTGGTAATGGTATGGACCCAACTATTAGATTGCAAAGCAACTATTTCATTGCTTTAATCTATGAAAAACAATTTTATTACAGAAAATAAATGTTCACACAACAACAATAAAGTAATGCACTTACCTGACCACTTTTGGTGAGAGTCAGCGAGAACTGCGCACCACACTCAATCTGGCACACACCGAGGCCGTTGAGCCGCTCAATGTTCTGAGGCAGTGCACAGCCTTCAGAGCCACCCCGACCCAGCTTACCAAAGTCTCCATCACCCCAAGAATAAACCATTCCCTCACATGTCAGCGCCAGTGTTTGAGCATCACGGCTGCCACACGCCACCTGGAGAACAATTTGATGAAGTGGTGCAAGCCCAACTCTATGTTATCATGTATAAACCAATTAATATTAGTTTGGTGAATAATGAATTGTGTATTTTAAGATTACAGAATATGCTATCACTTAGTTGTTTTTTATATATTTAAGCACCCTGACAAGACCATCTAATATTCAATATTACTATTTCTTCAATTTTTAAATCTATATCAATATGAGAAATATATTTCTCTTTAGGAGCAATATCTAATATAATTTTAGCATATTTTAGGAACTTATTCTTATACAGATCACTTCCCCTTTTAGTGTATAATGAATAAATACAAAAGTCATAGTCACACAAGGATGATAACTGAATAAGGTGGTACCTGAACAACCCTTTGTCCAAGCAATGTCTTCACGAGTTTTGGTTTAAGTTGCGTCGAGGTGTCTCCCAGACCAAGGCGTCCATATTCCCCAAGGCCCCAGCAGTACAGCTCTCCACTTGAAGTAATGGCTGCTGAGTGAGAGCTGCCACAAGCAATGTCTCTAATGCGTTTTGACTTCAGGGATTCAATAAGTTTGGGTTTGTCATAACTCAGACGGTTTCCATGGCCAAGCTTCCCATCTTCACCCTCACCCCATGAGAAAACCTGAAAGCAGTAATAAGATGCACGACACCATACTAATGTCTCCACTCCTTAAAATAAACATACCTAGTAAATCAGAGGACCATGTCTTTGAGAGGCTTCAAGCTATGACTCTGATGATTCCTGGGCTTCAATATTATGCCACACACTTCCTAATAGCAAAGGAGGTAGCCACAGGCATGAAAATTGGGGAAAAGTCCACAAAATGCTGCTCCAACAAAAAGGCAACAGGAAAAGTTCCAAGAGTTTCAAGATAATCAAATTCGGTTGCAGAGGCAGAGATATTCCCATCTTTAAAGTGTTCAAGTCATAGGAAAAGGTAAACACAGGTAAGGGAAGGTTGTTCCAGTTTACCAGTGAATGGGATGAATAAATGAAGATACTGATTCTTACATTAGGAAGTTGGATCATAAAGGATGTGCTGGACTAGAAAGTGGTGTGGACTTTACCACAACCATATATCCATCAACTATATTCATATACCCATATATACTAGTCCTTACAAGTTGTGAGTTATGAAAATCTTCCAGCTCTTCTTTCATCATGAGCTAAATCTATGGCCACTGCCAGCTGATGATAATCTGGAATTTTTTTTATATTTTTTTTTATTACAGTAAAGGAAGCAGCCCAAGGGCAAAAACAAATGAAAACAAAAATGCCTGCTAAGCACTGTTCCTATTAACACAAGTGTTTGTTCTTATATTATACTGTTTACTGTTACGAGAAATACCTCCTCGTACAAGACTGATGATGTACAGTTTCTGATATCATATTTATACAAGATACAAATGAGCTGCTGGTAAGAAGCCTTAACATCAAGCAGAGTATGTCTAGCAAAGGTTCTATAAAAACACTTTGCAAAATATTTACACTGTCGAAGTAAGTGATTTCAAAGAACTTATGAAGTGCGGCGACTATGCCTGATGAACGAGCCTCCCATAACCTGCTTAGCCAGTGGGGTACCTCTTTGGCTGACTCGGTAAAGGAGTGGCTCTCCCGTCATGTTGGTCATGGGTTCAATCCCAGGCAGCCGGTGAATACCTTCACCTTGTCTTGATTAATTTCTCGTGTGTTTCGATACACGCAGAGGACGCGTAGGAAAATAGAAAAAGAGAAAATAAACTCCCGGGGCATGACACTTAATGTGGATTTCTCAACATGATTAAAAACAACAACATTTCTTGGTCACAGGCAAATCTGATGCTGCAGGCTCACCACACCAGGAATATACGGTGATGCTACTTCTGCAGTGGCACGCACCTGACAACACTTTAAATGCATCAAACAGTGATTCATGATGCTGAATGCTGGAATATCATAGATACATTATCAAGCCATCTTAATTCATCCCATAAGGATAGATGTGGTGATAAATATAAATATAACATCCAGCTTATAGTGACTGTTTGCTTTGATGCCTCCTCCTGCAATGACATTTTCCTTGTAAGCAATGAGCAAACTCCAAGGTTCATGAGTTTCATGCAATTGATCCTACGTAAAACATGGAGGAAGCTCAAGCAGCCATGTAGGAAAATTCAAAGCAATTTTCACCTCTACTAATTTCAAGTTTAAAGTTAAATGTAACATCACAAAATGAAATGGAACAATAAATTAAAGTAAATATAGCATCATATAACATCTTAAAATTTTGAATTTTAAGAGAAGTGCATCAAACAATGCCAGAACAAAATGCTGGCCACTTTGCCTTGCAGTACTACCGTATTTTGTGGCATATAACGCGCCCTGCCGTATGCCATGCACCCAAATCTTTAAGAAAACAATGAGAATTTTTTTTTTAGTTTTTAAAATGTTCAGAAATATGTACGATTAAAGAACATTGATAATGTACAGTTTCCCAAAATTTGTATATTTTTGGTGTAGCTTGTACTGCTTGAATTGACAATAGTGTCCTTGAGTAAAGCAATGAAAATGGTGGTCGGTGTTGTGAGAAATACATCCTCGTACATACTGATGATGCACAGCTTCTGATATTATATTTAGAAAATTATTCTCACCATCACTCGTAGGTTATGACAGACAACTAGGCAAGACACAATTCACCCCGTTCTGGTGACATGCAGCATGCAGCTGTTTGCCGTATGGGTGTGGATGTGTGGTTTGCAAACAATGCAAATGGCGGTCGGGTTGGTATTGCGAGAAATACCTCCTCGTACAAGACTGATGACGTACAGTTTCTGATATCATATTTAGCGTGTTATTCTCACTATCACTTGTAGGTTGTGACAGACAACTAGGCAAGATGCAATTCACCCTGTTCTGGTGACACGTGGCATGCAGCTGTTTGCCCAGCTTTGCTGTATGGGTGTGGTTGTATAGGAGGTAGTGGTGGGGGCAAGAACAGCCCACTATATGACATGGACCAATCAGAATAAAGTTATAATGGAGTGTGGAATAGTGTTGGAACATGTATTGTGAGCGGGAGATTTAAAACTGATCAATTGTTGCGGCGACGATTGCACCACCAGCATGGACAGTGCATTGCCGCTACGACAGTTTAGCACTGAAAAGGTAAAACCACACAAAAAGGTGATCTTTCTTATTCATAATGTTTTTAACTTGTGAATTCTTTCCAAGTTTAAAGTTCAACCTACTGCACCTGACCCGACCTACTGCTACTATCCTGTCCTCACAGGGCTATATAAATCCATGTCAGGTCACTCACTAACAGACTCCACTTCTAGCACCAGTCTAGTCTAGATCCCACCTCTCACTCGTCGCACCATTTTGCTCCGGGGATACAAGATCTCTACATTGCTGCAAGCAGATTTTACCAAGAATCAAGAAATATTTGAGGATTCCTGTCTGCATCCCCCTATGGCATACAAAAAGAAAAGATCATCATATACGGCCAGTTTCAGGCTTATGGTAACAGAATATGCAAAACAGCATGGGAACAGAGCTGCTGCAAAGAAGCAAGAACTTTGGCAAACCACCAACTGAAAGCATCACAGACTGGAGGAGAGAAGACGAGAAGCTGAAAACTTCAGGACGAAACAAGCGTGCAAGGCGCAGTGGCACTGTGAAGTGGCCACAACTGGAAGACGACTTGAAGATTTGGATAACCAACAACAGAAACTCAGGTATTGCAGTGTCAACAAAAATGGCTATTTTGGAGGCAATGAAAATGGCAAAGAACAGTGGCCTAAGTGATTTTATGGGTATGCCTTCTTGTTGTTATAGGTTCATGAAGAGGCACGAGCTAAGAATGCGTGTGAGAACGAGAATAGCACAGATAATGCCTCAAGAGTATGAACAAAAAATAATTGAATTCCACAGGTTTGTCACCTGTGCCAGAAATGAAACCAACTTTGAATAAGGACAAATAGCGAACATGGATGAAGTTCCCTCACTTTTGATGTGCCATCAACCAGAACTGTGGATAAAAAGGGGGCACAAACTGTGACCGTGAAAACAACTAGGCCTGAAAAGACCCACTATACTGTTGTGTTAGGATGTACTGCTGATGGAGAAAAACTGTTGCCAATGTTAATTTTCAAAAGAAAACTCTTCCCAAAGAAGAACTGCCGAACAGTGTGATTGTGCATGTTCAGCTAAAGGGTTGGATGGATGAAGATGGGATGAAGGTTTGGATGGAGAAAGTGTGGGAAAAACGTCCTGGTGGATTACTGAAAAAAACATCATTGTTGCTACTGGATCAATTCAAGGCACATATTACAGAAGAGACCAAGAGCCTGGAAAATTATAATACAAAGACAGCTGTGATTCCAGGTGGCCCGACATCCCAGCTGCAGCCTCTGGATGTTTCAATAAACAAACCATTCAAAGCACACATGCATGAAGAATGGATGAAGTGGATGCTAATCCCAGCAAAGGAAATGACGCTGACAGGACGTGTGAAGTGCTCATCTATTTTGCAGGTGTGTCAGTGGGTAGAAACATCATGGGATGCAGTTGATAAAAAAATAATGATAAAATCTTTTTAAAAATGTGAAATCAGTAACAGTCTTGATGGAACAGAAGACGATATGTTGTACGAAGAATGTGAAAGTGAGGTTTCAAACACTGATTGTAACATGGATGACTTCTCTGACTCTGATGATAGCAAATTTTCAGGTTTTGAGGACAACACTGATGAGGACTAAATGTGTTTTCTGTCCAATTGTAAATGCATTAAAGTGAGTTTTTTTTCTATCGTATCAATTAAAGCATTGTTATTTGCACTTATATAGTAATATTAATAATAAATAATGAACACGTGGATTTTTTTTTCCAATATGAATTTTTTTTTATGTAGTTTGTACCACTTGAAGTGGCAACAGTGTACCTTAGTCATACAAAACAATGCGGATGGCAGCCGGGTTGGGTCAGCGGAGGAGCGGGATAACAAGGCATGGGCAATCCTCCACCGATTTAATTTCTTTTTATTTTATATTGGTTATTTGATCACCCTGTATTAGCTATGGTAACATATTATAAGCACAGCTATGGCCTACGAAGGATCATAAACAATAATAAAGGTAAGTTTGCAGATGCTATTGGACACACACACACACACACACACACACACACAAAAAAAAAAAAAAAAAGCACCCCAAGGAAGAAGAAAAAAAAAAAAAATCAATAAAAATTTACCTTCAGCGTATACCACGCAGGGTAACTTTCGGGCATTTTTTAAGTGAAAAAGGTGTGCGTAAAATGCCGCAAAATACAGTATATAGGATTGCCATGTTGGCCTCTCTCACCTTCCCGTCAACTGTAAGGGCCATGGCATGGCGGCCTCCTGAATGAACAGCAACCTTCTTCACTACATACTGGCTGAGGGCGGTGACTTGTCTAGGAACTGGGATGTTACTGCAGTGGCCCAGCCCCAGCCTGCCACCTGTGCCCTCTCCACAAGCATACACCTGCCAGAGTGAAGTAAGTCTGTGATTATCATGACCTTAAAAAAATCTCTCTCTCTCTCTTTATGTATATATATATATATATATATATATATATATATATATATATATATATATATATATATATATATATATATATATATATATATATATATATATATATATATATATATATATATATATATATATATATATATATATATATATATATATATATATATATATATATATATATATATATATATATATATATATATATATATATATATATATATATATATATATATATATATATATATATATATATATATATATATATATATATATATATATATATATATATATATATATATATATATATATATATATATATATATATATATATATATATATATATTGTACACACTGAAGTAGCATTACAGTCACAAGAACTGTGCTTCTGAAAAGTGTGAACATACTGTACCTACATATCACACAATACTAGAATTTCCAACAAAAGTGCACAATATGAGTTACTTGTACGTATATCAGTTTGAAGTCATGAAAGAATAAAACTTTTGAATTAAATATATAACAAAGGTATTGAGAATGTATTCTTCAGTTTAGAAAACAGTATAAATTGATCACCAAATGGCATAACTATGAGCAACATTTGCACAATCCTCCCTTTCCCTCAATATATATGCAGCCCCTGGCAGGACTAGGGTGACTACACAAGTGTTCCCTCTCCTCACCTTGCCTTCCTGGGACACCACAAACAGAGACTTGGATCCCCCAGCCACATGAACAGGGTGGAGGCTGCTCAGGGTTTCAGAGAGTACTGGCATCTTCACTTTGGAGCCCTTGAGGCCCCCCAGCTGGTCTTTGTCATTGAGGCCCCACACCAACACCTTGGGCTCCCCTTCAAAGCTCATGACTGAGGTGAGGCTCTTTCTGGACATGTCTGTTAGCTCATCCTGTTAAATGGTGACACAAATCTCTTAATATTATCACTGCCAAATATCATCAGCAAAATATTTCAACAATTATTATTCATAATAAATGCATATAGCTGCATTTGTCTAATTCTAAAATATGTTTTGAAGATGAATGATGGTAATGATGCATATGGTGATGACTACCACAAATTCGTGAAGTAAAACAATCTGTACATGTGATATAACTAGATGTAACAGTGAAGAGCAGACATTTACCTCAACATCCTCATTATCTGAAGCCAGGAAGGAGACGGATGAGGCTGGGTCTCCAAAGTCATCCACAATCTTTCCCATCACAGCCAAACCATGCACTCTGCAGTCTATGCCTCCACTTTTGCACTGTTTGATGCTTATTTCAATATATTTCAGACACTGAAACGGAACAGCATTGTTACTCAGTGATGATGATATCATCCTTGTAAATTCACAGGCATTTTTACCAAGTATCTAAAGCAGGATACTGTAGTCAAGGTAGAGACATCAGACACCCGGGGGTGCTCGCCAAAACAAAAACAGCAACATCCTTCTCTACCCAGCTGGGAGCCAGGGATCCAGCTTAAGTGGATGGACTACAACAGATTTAAAGCCTTATACGCATTTTCGTAATTTTGTGATAATGACATGGACTAGGGCAAATTATAGTCAATTTTTTTTCAATACCATATATGTAAAGTGAAAGCAGTGCTAAATCCATGAATCAACACTTTGAAATCCACAAATATTATATTGTAAGGGACTCTAGAGGTGCATAAGCAGCTAGCTATTATAACTACTATGTGAAGAACATGAGAGGATAACAACATGTTAAAACTCCTAATCATAATATCATACTACCAGATCCAGCAGCTTTAAATAAGTCTAGAACAAGCGCTAACCTTTCACCAGCTGTTAAGACTTTGATACATTTTAGTACCTGAGAACTAAGAGGTTTGATAAGGATTGTCTAGTATCAGATGATTTGGGAAAGAAATAGATTTTCCATGAAATTTTTGGGATCTCATTAGCTTACAAATGCATGTACCAATGAATGTGATACAATAATGAGAATATGTATTAGCATTTTCCTTCTACGTAATCGAGAAAAAAAGGAAAGAGAGCTCACCTCCTTCATGCCACGCAAGATGGTAACCCAAGTGTCCGATGGAGTGATCCTGACTGGGTTGAGCTCCTTCATTTTGGCCAGGGAATCGCCTCCACTCACCACGAGGTATGTGGGCATGTAGGAGCTATCTGCAGGGTCTACCAACAGTCGGAGCCATTCCACTGCAATATTAGGCTGCATCTCCAAGCGGATCCAATGCTGCAGGTAAGTGGGCAATGATTATTCAATTCTAAGCATCTTCATGGAGGAAACATTAAAGACTGTAAGTGTTTATGTGAGTTATCTTAGAGAATTTAGAGAATCCTTCAGAAAATATAGATACATTCCTTATGGAAGAACTTTCAATAAATGTGAAAGATAATTTAATTAAATTTACAGTGCACCATTGAATATTCAATGTGTTCTCACCTTGCCCTCTTGGCCACAGCTCTGCCAGTAGCTTCCTGTTCCGTCAATAAGCCGGTGAGCCCAGTTTTCTCTGGAGGACACACTCAAGTTGCGCACACATCGGTACCAGTCTTCTACTGTGCCATCTGCACCCCCTAAAATACCCTCCTTTTTACGGAAGCGACCCCGCCCTGGAGGACCCGCATACACAGCAGCACTCCCTGAAGGAGAAGAATATTTAGACTCTTTATCCTAGCAGCAATATAAACAACATGACATCATGCTAAGACAAACTCAAATTGAAACACGCCTTAAAATTCAAGCAAGGATATTTTCACATGAGATGCCAAACTCGAATAAAAGATATTAACAAAAAAAAAGAGCAACAAATAAATTCCAATGAAAATGTGGTACCCATTTAGGATTGGAGAACATTCTCACTGTAACATGCAGACATCTGCTCATATCTATATATCTCAACATTTTACATATTTAATGTTTTTCTTACATTTTATAAATTTTCAAACAAAGTTCATCCCATTTCACAAATATATATATATATATATATATATATATATATATATATATATATATATATATATATATATATATATATATATATATATATATATATATATATATATATATATATATCTATATATCTCTATCTAGAGAGAGAGAGAGAGAGAGAGAGAGAGAGAGAGAGAGAGAGAGAGAGAGAGAGAGAGAGAGAGAGAGAGAGAGAGAGAGAGAGAGAGAGAGAGAGAGAGAGAGAGAGAGAGAGAATTACATAGAACTACATAGAAAATCAGACCACACAGACCCCATGGTCCAGACTAGGTGGTCTGTCCTTAAACCTAAGTGAATCTACATTAATCAGAAGGCTCCAAAACGTTGCTTTTCTACTCTAGTTAATATTAAGTTCAAGGAAGTGACGTTCGAGCTTGTTTTTAAAGGAGTCAATCGTGTTACACTGGACCACTGATGGTGGGAGCTTATTCCATTCTCACACAACAACGTTGGTGAAGAAAAATTTGGTGCAGTCTGAATTTACTTGTCTACATTTGAGTTTTATGCCATTGTTCCTCGTTCGCAGTGTCATCTATCATAAACAATTTTGTTCTGTCTAAATTCGTGAAACCATTAAGTATTTTAAAACATTTGATCAGTTTTCCTCGGAGGCGACGTTTCTCAAGAGAGAACATGTTAAGAGTGGAAAGCCTTTCTTCAGAGGGATTTGTTGCGAAGGAAGGATCATTTTTTGTTGACGCTTAACACCTAATTTAGCAATGTCTTTTGGTTTGTGTGGAGACCAAAACTTTACTGAATATTCAAAGTCAAAAAAAAAAAGAGAGAGAGAGAGAGAGAGAGAGAGAGAGAGAGAGAGAGAGAGAGAGAGAGAGAGAGAGAGAGAGAGAGAGAGAGAGAGAGAGAGAGAGAGAGAGAGAGAGAGAGAGAGAGAGAGAGAGAGAGAGAGAGAGAGAGAGAGAGAGAGAGAGAGAGAGAGAGAGAGAGAGAGAGAGGGGGTGGCGCGGTACTGAAAAAATCAGTAGTGCGGTTGGAGAAAGAGAGAGTAGTGCGATACTTTTTTCTGGAGTAGTGCGGTGTAGTAGTGTCCCATTTATTCTTTCCCAGTGCGCACGGTAAAAGGGTAATTGTGGCGGTAGTCAAAATAAAATATACGTCAGTGCCTATCTTGGCTATCCAAACAAAGGAAACATGCATAAAACAGTACAATGAAAAATTGGCTGGCACTACGGTCGGGTCCGGGGTTGAAATGGCCGGCACCGCGCGGGTTAACAAAGACTCGCAGTGTAGTAGTTTAGTCCGTCTATTTAGTATTTAATTTTGAGCAATAACTGAAAAGTCAGAATGATTGAATCACTAATTCTGATGACTGATACCGATTGACTGATTGAGTCCGATTTACGGTAAAAAAATAAATAAATAAATAAATAAATATTCTGTGAGCATGCCGGGCTGCAAATGTTGTCTTTGGTAGTTTTCAAAGTACCGCAGGATTTTTTAGTGCAGTCCACAGTAGTGTGGCATTTTCAGAAATTTTGCGGTAGTGCGGTACTTTTTTTGTGATGCGGTACTACCGCACTACCGCACTTGCGTGTATATATATATATATATATATATATATATATATATATATATATATATATATATATATATATATATATATATATATATATATATATATATATATATATATATATAT
Organism: Eriocheir sinensis; assembly: GCF_024679095.1. Classification (NCBI taxonomy): domain Eukaryota; kingdom Metazoa; phylum Arthropoda; class Malacostraca; order Decapoda; family Varunidae; genus Eriocheir; species Eriocheir sinensis. Next base: position 9,711,520 of record NC_066528.1, read on the forward strand.
ATATATATATATATATATATATATATATATATATATATATATATGCCTTGTGCCAAATTATCAGAAATACAAGACAAGCACATGTATATGTGCCTAATTTATTTTTGTTATGTCACCAATGGTGCACTACCAGGCCACACTGTATCTCAACAGTTGTGCTGGGAGTGCAGGCTGAGGTTGGTAACTCAGTACAGAGGTTGGGTGCTCCATGACACACACATGTTTTGCCTCTGGCATCTCGTCTGTACTGATACAATTGCTCCCATGGAGACACCAAATATGCAGAGGCCTAATGCTATTTAAATTAAAGAGCTACCACTGTATTAAAACAAAGATGAAACTAAAGAGGCCTATAGCAACCTTTAGAACTCCTTCATGACTTGTTCTGTTGCCAGTAATATTAGTTTTGGACTTTGTCTATCTCCTTTTGCAAAAAAGAAGAAAAAAAAAAAAAAATAAATCATTAATATATATATATATATATATATATATATATATATATATATATATATATATATATATATATATATATATATATATATATATATATATATATATATATATATATAATGTCACTAACCTGGTTCAGCTATTCTGTTGAACAGATGTCGATGGCTCCTCTTGGTCTGGTAGCATTCCTCACAGTAGTCAAAATTATCACACACTTTACACTTCATTCTTGCCCCTGGAACAATAAGCTGCATAAACCATCTTACATATGACATAAACAATCACAGCAGCCTTTTCTCATACAGTCGGCCCTTCACCAGTGCAATTACACTATGGACCATGGTGGTGAAAACTGCTGATGAAATCTCCATCCACCCTCTCAGGTGCCATGCTGTTACTGAATGCTGAAATTCAGTCTTTTTCCCATTTCCCCTTAAAGTTTGGGGCCCTATTGGGTGCAAATGGTCCAATCAGCTTTAAGTCAGCTCTAGATGGGAGGCCCTACACAGGGTCTGTTACATGCATGTAAGGATATAAGGTGTAGCAGCTGTCTGCCTGCTATAATAAACTTTTTGGCTAGGATTTCTGCAACAGGCTTTTAATTTGGATATTTTGGAGGGTAGCACAAGAATGTAACCCATGATGGTGAAAAACACGGTGGAGGGCTCACTGTAATTACATGAGACCTTAAAGGAAATGTAACTGGTCAAAAGTTTCTACCTGCCTCAGCTTAACGAAAACATCATGCCATCTTTATAATATCAGATATACAAACTTGCATAATGAACAAATTGTCAAAGGGGAGCCTGGCCAGTTTTATCTACCTTCCCATTTCACTCAGTACCTACCCACCAAAAGGTGAAAAGGCATGCACTATAAGTGGAGATCCAAACATACTGTCACCATATGGATGAGGAATCAAAGTACTATAGTCGGTTCACCAAAGTCCAATGTAAGCATCATCGTGCGCTGGCAACCTGTTGTCACATGGTGTGTCCGATTTCGTGGATACAGTATGCTAGCCTATGCATAGTAAACAGTCGTCAGTGTCAATAATATTCAGGCAGCACTAATAAATACCACCAATTATAGTTGATTTTGAGTTAAAAAATATTAGTAACGTCGCAAATAGCTGTTTTGTTAATTTACAAGATCGCTGATTATGATTATTAAACAGCCTTGAAGCTGTCCACCACCGAGAAAATTAGCAGGCTTTATATTAATAAAACAGCTATTTGCGACATTACTGATATTTTTACAACTCAAAATTGACCATAACTGGTGGTGTTTATTATTGCTGCCTGAATATTATTGACACTGACGACTGTTTCCTATTCGTAGGCAATTATAACCTCTCAGCTGTAATCCAAATACAGTAAAACCTTTTTAACTCGGCATGATAGGGGCTCCAGCCTTGCCGAGTTATTCAATTTTCCGAGTTATGCAAATCCCTCATTCCCCTTCCCCAATTTGCATATAGTCAAAATTTTGAAACCTTTGCACTACACAGCAGTGGTAAAAGCTTAAGGTAACACTTAAGGATGACGGGGCTGTTGTAGTCATGTATTCCAAGCAGACAACACGTTGGTGTTTGAGGAGCAAACTAAGGGCGTCAGGGTACATGTTTTTAATACAGGGTTAACGCTGGCAAGCCAGGACGAGTGTAAATCACGAGATGTGGAGACAAATCGACACCATACCAAGATAAATCAGAGTGCTGGAGAGTGAGATCACAAGGCCCAAGAGTGGATACACATTCTAAGAAAATATGGATGAGGCATGCCCAGTCTAGATGACAGGATGTGGATAAAGCTCAGCAATATGCCGAGATACATGAATTTTTTCCATTTTTTATCATTATTTGTTTGAATTTGAAATTTATTAACCCTTAGAGTATGGGTGGCGATATATATCTCTGGATGCTGTGCACGGGGAAAATTTAGGCATTTAAAAGAAGTGGAAATGGTGTCTTTCTTCTTTCCAATAATTGTATATTCATCTAGTATATATGGTGGTGTAATAAAACTTATCTCCTAATAATAATAAAAAGTTATGACAGCTGAAAATATTGCGCATTTTCTCGTGGCCGTGATGTGTCGCGTGGAAGCACCCCACACTCACTCACTCACTCTCTCTCTCTCCCTACCTACTTGCCCCTCCCTCCTCTGTCAATGTCACTACTATAGCAGTCATCAAAGTCACTGTCACTTTAATTCGCCCGTGCTCTACTTCTGCCCGGAGCAGAGAAACTGCTTGACGCGTCACGAGACATGACAGATGTATTCCGAACAAAAGTGGAAAATGATCTGTGGCCTTCGGTAGGCTGCGCGCTGGAGATGAATGAGTGTGTACGGATGCCAGATGCCTCCACCATTCATCTGAGTCAAGAAATGGTGGTATATTTGAAACATAGGGAGCGTAGAGTGTGATGATTATATATATGATCCCCGTACGGGTGGGGCGTGTGGTAGTGCACTTATATATACGATCGCCATAATCTAAGGGTTAATAAAATTAATATTTCATTGCTTTGCCGAGTTATATCAAATTCTGAGTTATACAGTGCCAAGTTATAAGGATTTTACTGTAGTACTAAATGTTACTAATGCACCAGGCTAGTGAAAACCTTACCTGTAATAGGAGAGACTCCACAACCATCACATGTCACACTGAGGTGACAAGAGGGTACAACCTCCATCTCACTCACAAGCCCCTGCCAGTTGGGCTGCTGAGGGAAATCAACAATGAGGTCTTGGCCATTGGTGCTCACGCCTGGTAAAAAAGAGAGTCTTACAACACTGGAACACGGCCGTGGGTCTTAAATTAACTCAAATTTCTCCTTATCATTTTTTTAACTACACAAGGCTATTCCATCCTGAGGTTTTAAAAAATGAGACATGCAAAAAAAACATTCCAGACTTACTTGTTACGACGCCAATGTTGCGATGATTGACGGAGCCCCACTTGTACTTTGGCACCACCACCGAGCTCTTCACCCTCACCTTATCTCCGACCCTGATGGGCCCATTGGTGGCCAAGGGAGGTGGGGACTGGTCCAGCAGCTCAATGTGAATGTAGCGCACCCAGTAGGTCCCTCCCTTGCGGTGCCAATCAACCTGGGGTCATAATCATTGGTTATCACTTTTGTTATATTGTAGAGTCACATCACTCAAATAGATACACATACCTGTCAAGCTACTGTGGTGTCTTGCCATAAGATTTTGCGCTAGAGACCATAAGTTTGTGTATAAAAAACGTAAGACTTGACAGGTATGGTTCTGACGGACTCAAGCAGGGTGCACGAGGTACCCCCCAACACACACACACACACACACACACACTAACTGTAGCAGTAACCGTTACTCAGCACGCTCACATGAATTTAAATATGGCACGTACGACATATTTCAAATTGTTTAAAACAAACATATTAAAAAAACATCCCAAGCGGAGAAAAAACGTAAGATTCTCAACTTACGCCGTGACTTGAAAATCACCAAAATTACGTAAGACTTACACAAAAACGTGAGACTTGACAGGTATGGATACATTCTGTCTGAGGAAAGTGGAGACTATTGCAATATTATTCATAAATTAATAAATTCTTTTTAATATCAATTTACACCATAATTAGAACATCTTTACTTAACAAAGTCATTGCCTCTAAAACAAACTGATATTCACCATTCCCTATCATTTCTGATGTGTATAATAATGTGGAGGAAGAGAAGGAGGAAGAGGAGGAAGAGAAGGAAATTAATGAAAGGCTGGCAGGGCAATACTTCTTCTTTCTTGAAAATGTCATCTTTGATGTAAACTAGTACAGTGCTTCAGAATACTTCAAGATTATGAGTTTCATTGCTTTTAACTAAAATATTTTTATCACACTTCCTGTCTGAGAAGCAATGCACTAAACTGTGTAAATAGCCACAATTGAACACTTATTTTTTTTTTTACCAGTGACCAATGACATTAGGATGGGATGATCTTCCACCTGTTGTACTGGGTATAATTATATGTTCATTCAGAAGCAGATTCAGCCATCACCTCCCCAGTTAAAGACACTGATGTAGTTCCCTTGAGGATGTTTTTTCTGCATTTACTTTAGCTTTAGGTTTCATTCACTTTTATGTTTAACTCCTTCACTACGGCCGGGTCAAAACAGTGCCCCGCGCCGTATCCGAGATCACCACGTGTGCCAAATTTCAAATGTCGCTATTGAATATAACAAGTTTTCAGGCATAAACTCAACATAATCATCATGTATTATATATGAAAACATGCAGAATTAAATGGTGCACATAAAGAAGCATAAATTAATTTATAATTTTGAGATGTAAGCATAAATATAAAGATAAAATATGCATGGATGCAGTATGCGCGTCCTCGGATATGGTATGGGGCACACAAGGACGCAGTATACGCGTCCTCGTGTTGAAGGGGTTAAAGCTAGACTACTAAATACAGGAATTCTTCAGATTTACTCACCTGCACGTTGAGGTTATGTAAGGAGCCACGGTCAACCCTCACCACACGACCGACGTCACCTTCGTACACCTCCTCATAAGTTCGACAGCAACGCACCGTCATGCCGGGTGCAATGTGATCTCTTACGTACATGGCATACTCATCATTGCTTGTGAACTCCAGTCGCTTGCGGTACACCTCCACAACTGGGGACTGCTGATTGATACAAGTTAGAAAGTGTAGGATAAATTACAGTGCTCTACTATAATCAAGGTGGTGTAAAGAATACTGGTCACATAGCCTGTTTGGATTCTCTTCACTATGCCCATGTTGGAAATGGGATGAAGGTCAACATTCAGATTCCTTTATCTCTCAAATGTTTTCTTTCTTTATTATGTCTCTTAACAAGTTCACTCATCTTTACTCTTGGTAATTTTGGTTTTTATTTCTTAAGGAGATACAAGACTATGTGCCATTTTCACAGTCACTTTTGTTTGTGTTGATCGTTACCAATGGGTACGATCGCCGCTACCAACAAGAAATCCGCTTTCACAGTCATCTTTTGCGGTGCTGTTTGTTTGCACCAGTACCAGAGATTGAAACCTCTGGTAACAGAGCTCTGGTAGCCAGGAGGGCTTCCCAATGGAGCTTACCAATGCAATTAATTAGTAAATAACACAAATTCTTGCTCTCAAGCATTTGTATTATTTCTTGAAATAGAAGTAAGAAAATATTAAACAATACAGCAACACATTGCAGGGTTTCAATGGTAATATGAGAAAAAATTTAGAAGAATTTGAACTTCACCTACTGACCAGTAAACGTCCTGCTGAGAACTTCAATTTGATTAAATGTTGGTTTATTGTTGCAAAAGTACACAACAAGGAGAAGGGAGGACTTCAATACTTGTCACCATTATTCACCTGTTATGCCTTCTTGGCCAAACTCGTAATATTTTAGATAGCCTAATAGGTACGCATAGGGCATACATATAACAAAATCAGCCCTATTATGTGAAGAATAAATGTAAAGTCTGCTAAATAAGTGTGAATAATGAACAAATGTAAAGAATATAGGTGAAGAGTCTGTCTTGCTTACATCTGCTAAATAATATAACTTTAATACTTATCACCATTATTTCATCTTTTATGTCTAGGAAATATTAGGCTACCAGCAGATTAGAGGGGTGTATCAACGAGATAGCACGTTTATTCATCATATTTATGCTTCTCAGTTCTTCTTTATATCTATTCTTCACTTTTACTTTTTGTAGATTTATTTTTCATATTTATCCTTCATAATCCTCTGCTCAGCTGTTGTAATGTTTGCATGTCCCAACGCTCTGGCATACTAACACTATCAAATCAGGCGCCTTCGTCTTGTCATGATTGTCACCACGTTGGCAGTCGCTGATACCATGAAAACAACGACTGTGAAAGCAGATCAAGGTGATGGAAATGCCTGTTACCAGGATGGAAGGGCCTTTGGTTACGGTGCATACCAGACGACTGTGAAACTGCCCCAATGTTTACATTAACTTAAATGTGTACACATATAATTCTAACTGAAGAGAAGTAGAAGTTGTTTGAGCATGTGATGATATATAAATACGTGGTGTTGATAACATTCCAATATAGAATGGACTAAATAGCTGCATGAAGTTATTTGCTGATGATGTCAAGATCATAAGACAAACTTATGGACAAATTGAAGTGGAGTCAGTGGTGGATAATGTAGTTTGATGTCAAGAGGTGCCATGTTCTGAAAATGGTGGAGAGTGAGAGGAGAGCATGATGGAAATATAAGATGGGGAATGAAGAAATAAGCCAAACAAGAATGAAAAAAAGACCTGGGTGGGTAATAAAGGACAACCTATCACAAGAAAAATAAAAACATGATTGCAGTAAAAATGACTAATACAACAAGCATGACTCAAATCCTATAAACTAAAAATACAAAAGAAGAGAGAGAGGGGACCTAATAGCATTGTACAGGATACAAGAGGGATTGGAGAAATTGGACAGGGAAGACCTAGTGGTACGTGACAGAAGTGTGACAGGAAGCAATGGTAAGAAATTGAAGAAGAGCGACAGTAGGAGAGACATCAAGAAGTACAGTTTTCCATACAGAAGCATAACAACATGGAACGGACTTGACAAGGAGACTGTGTGCAAAAACGATTCATGAATTCAAAGCCAAACTGGATAATAAGCGTTATAGAGACGGGACAGCACGAGCCAAGTAGTTTTTTTTTCCTGTATTTCACAACTAGGTAAATACAACTAGGTAAATACACACACACACACACAACCAACTTTAAAGCATAACTGGATAAAAGAAGACGTGGAGACACGATACCACAAGCCTTACTTTAATCCAGTATACTACAACTAGGTAAATACACACCTCCAACAAAGGGGGTTCATCTGTAAACTCATCAGTGAGGGAGTCTGCATCAGAGTCAAGGACGTCCGGGGCAGTGTCGGAGTCAGAGAGAGCAAGGTCATTGTGTTCGATGAGCCACACCACCAAAGACTCGGGGCTCGGGGAAGCCTCTCCACCTTGTCCTCCTGCAACAAACGGATTAGCTGTTTAGTAATTTATCATTGATACAATAAGAGATAGGTTATAGAATAATGCCATAAAATAACAGTTCAGGAATTGCTCATCAAGAAGGGTCATTGAACTAGGTATAATAAAGTTCATTAATTTGAATTCCAATCCTCTGAAAATCTCATTGCACTGTGCTGACAGCAGATCATGGTAGTGAGGTCCACATTTGTGAGGCCCTATTAAACTCAATAAAATACTAAACAGGGAAAAGATCACTGGTCACCTTTTCACTAATTCTCAATATAAACCCTATTGATATGCGGAGCATCTGGTTAAAAACTAGAAAAAGTGGGATTCTGAAAAATAGCTATAAAAGGCCTGTAGTAAAATAACTATAAAAAGTCTGAAGTAGAAATATTATGTGACTAAGTTTCATGCATACAGGTTTCAGCATTTAAGAAGTTTTGATTCTGTCCTCCATTCCCCCTTGTTTTTCTGCTCCCATGGCAGCACTGTAATATAATTTTCTTGCATCATTACAGTCTTTAACTAAACAGTATCTGAACTTTATTCCTAAACTATCTTTGTGGAATTTGCAATGGTTAAGTTTTCTTCTCCCATCCTGTATGTTTTCCTCGGTCTTTTTTTACTTTTTTTTAGTGGTTATTATCTTTTCATCATATCCTTATCCATGTAGTGGAATACCAATCCTATATTTCTTGCCATTCTATACGTATCACCGAATAGCCTATTAACATGACTCTCAGGCTGTTGATTATCCATTTCCATAACATGGCACTTGTTTGCATTAAATTCCATCTCCCATAACTGGCTCCATCTATTGCAAGATGGTATGCACTATAAGGCGCTAAACCTCGCCACCCATCAGGCCCACCCTGGAGAGGCCTTAATGCGCCCCAGCAGGCCCCAGACCATCAGGCCCCCCAACAACAACAGGGCGCCAAAAAAAAAAAAAAAAAAAAAAACCTCTGTCCAGGTCTTTTTGCAGCTCCTCACAATCTTCCACCGTCCTCACTTTTCTTATTAACCCCTTCACTACGGCCGGCCCAAAACAGCGCCCCATGCCATATCTGAGATCGCCGCGCACACCAAATTTCAAATGTCGCTATTGAATATAACAAGTTTTCAGCCATAAACTCAACATAATCATCATGTATTATATATGAAAACATGCAGAATTAAATGGTGCACATAAAGAAACTCACTACGGCCCAGCCAAAATAGCTCATTGTCACTCTTTCCTAAGGGGCACTTATGACTGACCCCTTCATCCATCTCGATGTTTTCTTTTTCTTTTTTTCTTTTTTTTTTTGTATTTACCTAGATGTAGTTTTACAGGGCCTGGGCTTACGCTCGTGTGGTCCCATCTCCATATCTGTATTTGTCCAGCTTTTCCTGAAAGTTGTGCACACTCTGCCAATACTACATCCTCACTTAGTCTGTTCCAAACCTCTATGTTTCTTTGCGGGAAGTTATATATATATTTCTTTATGTCTCTCAAGCATCTTCCTTTCCTCAACTTTTTACTGTGCCCTTGTGTGTTGCGGACGTTTCATCCATCTCTTAGCAGTAACTCCTCATTGTCTACTTCCTCCATTTTTATCAATAGTTTATAAATTTGTATTAGGTCTCCCCTTCCTCTTCTTTGTTCTAGTGTTGGTAGGTCCATTTCCTTTAACCTTTCTTCATATGACAATCCCTCCAGTTCTGGAACCATTTTTGTTGCCATCCTTTGTATTCTTTCTAGTTTTTTCATGTTTCTTCTTATGGGGAGGCGACACCGTTTCCGCATATTCCAATTTTGGTCTAATCATAGTGGTTATTATCTTTTTCATCATATCCTTATCCATGTAATGGAATGCCAATCCTATATTTCTTACCATTCTATACATATCACTGAATAGCCTATTAACATGACTCTCAGACTGTTGATTATCCTGTATTGTCACTCCCAGATCTCTCTCTTCTTGAACTTTTTTTAAATATTTCTCCATCTCCCATTCTCTATGTCCATTTTGGTCTTCCTTCACTCTTTCCCATTTCCATTACATGACATTTCTTCACATTGAACTCCATCTCCCATTTCATACTCCAGTCCCAAATCTTATTCAGATCCTCTTGCAGAATTTCAGTTTTTACTGTTTCTTATATGTTTCAGCAGTTTTGCATCATCTGCAAAAAGGCTCATATAACTGCTCATTTCTCTGGCATATCATTTATATATACCAGGAAAAGTATTGGTGCCAATACCGATCCTTGAGGTACTCCACTATCTACAATTCTCCATTCCGATTTCATGTCCTTTACCACTGTTCTCATCTCTCTTCCCCTTAACCCCTTGACTGCGGATTTCCTACAAGAAGACATCACCAGGCTACAGGAATGGAACAAAAAGTGGCTGCTACAATGCAATGGAAAAAAATGTGAAGTCCTGCACCTTGGGAGGGGATATCCAGCATACCGTTACCACATGGGAAACACTCCACTGTCCACCACAGAGGCAGAGAAAGACCTGGGAGTGTATGTTTCCAGGCTACCAGTGAAAGCCAAATCCGTGCCAATCACAGCGGACGGGTTAAGTAACTTTCCATCCAGTTCTTTATTTTCCCTTTCAAACCTCCTTAATTTTCCAGCTTCTTTAGTAATCTTGTATGTGGATCTTTGTCAAAAGCCTTCTTCAGATCCACGTACATGCAATCTAATCATCCATCCCTCTCCTGTGTTATGTCTGCCACTTTTGAATAAAAAATCAGTAAGTTTGTTACACATGAGCGCCCTTTTCTTAAGCCATACTGTTTTTCTGTTATTATATTATGTTCTAGAAATTTCATCCATTGCTTCTTTATCACTTTCTCGCATATTTTACAAACTACACAATATCAGGAAGAGGAATGAAGGAGGGAGGGAGGAAGGGAATAAACAGAGAGGAAAAAAAAAAGGGAAAGAGAAGTGAATGAGAGGTGCGTGGGGTACACTGGTTAATGATACTGGTCTGTAGTTCAGGGGTTCTTCCTTTTTTCCACTTTTATATATAGGGACCACCTCAGCCCTCTGCCATTCCTTTGGTAATTTACCAGTTTCGATTGAGCATTTTATGCTATATATCATATACTGGTCCAACCAGCTGATTTCTGCATTCTTTCAATATAAAACCTGAGACTCCATCCATCCAGTATCTGTGAAAACAGATATTATAACCAATGTAGACACGGTCTTCATTGAAATTAAAAATAAATCTCGTAAAATAGTAATTGGACTTATCTACAGACCGCCAAGGCAGACTCTTGATATTGACCACGCATTAAGTGAATTATTATTAGAAACAAGTAGCAGTTGCGAAGCAGTAATTGTTGGGGACTTTAACTTGCCAGTGAAAAGATGGGGTGAACCGTTGAACTGTCATACAGGGCTCGACCTGTATACAAATTTACTAGAAAGTGATTTGCATCAACACGTTCAAGAACCGACTCGGGAAAATAATATACTTGACCTTATCTTTTCAACGACAGCTGATCTAGTTAACGAAGTAAATGTTGGTCCAATTTTTGGTTCTAGCGATCACCGAACAATCACATTCAGTATCAATATGATATGAAAAAGCGCTTACCTGTTCCGACCCGTGGATTTTTTTTTTTTTTTTTTTTTGACATATGGGCCATGGTGCCGGTAGACTATCCATCTGGGCCTGATGGTCGGCCCCAAGCCCGTCATGGCGCAGGCAACTGTTTGTAATGGCGCCATTATAAATGGCTCATCATGTTATCTCAAAATACAAACCTTAGAAAAAGGAAGAAAACAGGAAGAAGGAATGGGTCGTTTTAAAGCCACAAAGATGAAGCCTTACGATTGTCTGAGCTCTGAAAACACGCTTGTGATTCGCTGGGAGTCCGATGACGTCATCGCCGGCACTCACCCGGTCAGCGGCCTCACTGCCCTGGGGCAGTGTCACACTTGCCGTTTTCCTCTAACCATTGTGGCTACTGGCAACACCAGTGTGCCCATCCAGGAGCAAGTTGTCGGTTGTCCGTAACATGGTGTCATACTGGGCCATTGGTGGCAGCTTGGGCAACCAGCAAATCCAACTTTTCCTGGTGTGTGTCACACACGGCCAAGGTCGGTTGCCCGTATCCACATCCACAACATAAACAAAGAGCTTGCCCTGTATCGGCATGGCGTCGTCTGCTAAAGTAAGGGATGTCGCGACTTGTGCTGCCATTACCCAAGTTATGGACTTGTTGCTGCAGTTAAATGAAAGGAAGAAGCTGTTGTGTGTGTGCTGTGTCTGTGGTTCCTCCATGCCAGTTCTCATTGTCACCATTGCACCTGAGCGGCCAACTCACCCATTTAGACTCCGACCACATAAACACGTGTTTAATGACGAGATTTTCTATTCTCTTTTTTCTATTACTCTCTTGGTCCCACACGTCCTCTGCATGTATCGAAACACACTAGAAATTAATCACAACAAGGCCTGGGATTGAGCAAAGAGGTACCCAGGGCACACACAGACACACACACACCAGACTCATCATGAACCATGGCAGATGTTTCTCACAAACAAAAATGGCTTTGCCATTTCCTAGAGTGGGTTAGAACTTATTTACATACCCAGTGGCAAGAAGAGAGAAGAGTTAAAGACGACTGCTCTCTTCTTGCCAAGAGCTAGGTTTGGTTCATGTGAGCCACTCACCAAATACGTTCTAACACACTCAAGAAATGGTGAAGTCGTTTCTGTTTGTCAGAAACATCTGCAATGGTTCATAATGAGTCTGGTGTGTGTGTGTGTGTGTGTGTGTGTGTGTGTGTGTGTGTGTGTGTGTGTGTGTGTGTGTGTGTGTGTGTGTGTGTGTGTGTGTGTGTGTGTTTTGTTATTCGATCCATGTGTTTATGTGGTTGAGTCAAGATGGGTGGGTTTGCAGTGGTGACAATGAGAACTGGCATGGAGGAACCACAGGCATGCCACACCCACAACTGTTTCTTCCTTCCATTTAACTGCAGCAACAAGTCCATAACTTGGGTAATGGCAGCACAAGCCGTGACAGCCCTTACTTTAGCAGACACCGCCATGTTGATACAGGGCAAGTGCTTTGTTTACGTTGTGGATGTGGATACGGGCAACCGACCTTGGCCGTGTGTGACACACACCAGGAAAAGTTGGAGTTGCCGGTTGCCCTAGGTGGCGCCAACGCGGTGGGAAGAAAAAAGCCCTGTGTGACACCAGCTTACGGATAACCGTGAACTCACTCCCGGTTGGGTGTACGGGCGTTGCCCATAACCCCAATGGTTGGACGAAAACGGTCATTGTGACACTGCCTTAAAGCAATGAAGCCGCTGATAGGGTGAGCGTCGGCGATGACGTCATCGGACTCCCAGCGAATCATAAGCGTGTTTTCAGAACTGTCAGCCAATTGTAAGCCAGCCGCCTTCAGCTGCGGCTTCAAAACGACCTGTTCTCTCTTCCTGTTCTCTTTCTCTCTCTCTCTTCATAGCCACAATGTTTGGAGGAAAACATCCAGTGTGATACTACCTTTAAAGGTAGCGTGCGTGATGCTGATGGTAAGTAGACGTGACCTGTACGTGTCAAAGCAGCGTGAAACTCGGGGTGATAATGCGCGAAAGTTGGGATGGTAAGAGTTTAGGACTAACTGCGAAACTCGTGGATCGCGAAACTCGGATAGCACGAAACTCGAGAGGGTACTGTACACACACACATGATATCATAGAGGAGATAAACTATAAGAGCCCTATAGGGAAGAGCGATCATGTCCTTATTGAATACATATTAAGAGAAGGAGGTAGAAAAATCAGGAATGAGGACTACAGGAAAGAATGGTTCAACTTCAATAAGGCAAATTTTGAACAACTTAGGAGACATTATGAGGAAGCGCAATGGGATACTTTTTTTGAGGTTGACAATGTGGAGGAAAAATGGGCTATCTTTCTACGGATTTACAATGAAGGAGTGGAAAAGTGGGTACCAAGGATGAAAGTTGGCCAGAAATCAAGAGAAGAGTGGTACAATAGAAAGTGTGTAGATGCCAAGCAGGATAAGAAGGCATGGAACAAATGGAGAAAAAATAGGAGGATGGATCTATGGAATGAGTACAAAAGGAAGAGGAATGTTTGTCAAAGTAACAAGAGAAGAAAAAAGGAATTTTGAGAAAAATATTGTAGATAAGTGCAAAGACCAGCCAAAACTGTTTGATAAGTTCATAAATGGAAAGTTGAAAAATAGAGATGAGATTCAGAAAGTTAAAGTTAATGGTGAAACTTTTGATAGTATAAGTGAAATAGTACAAGTGATGAATAATAGTTTCCAAACAGTGTTCACAAGGGAGAGTGAGTTTGAAGGTGTAGATGCAGTGCTGGAGCATAGAGTTGGACTGGAAAGGATACAAACCTCAACAGATGGTTAGAAAATTATTGGAAGAACTGGATGCGAGGAAATCGGCAGGACTGGATGGTATATCAAATTAGGTGGTAAAAGAGTGTAACCAACAAATAGCTGGAAAGTTGAGCAACTTGATTAATGTCTCACTAGCACAAGGGAAGGTACCAATGGACTGGAAACGGGCTAACATCGTCCCAATATATAAAGGAGGAAGTAAAGAAGATCCGTTGAACTATAGGCCAGTGACATTAACAAGCATAGTAGCCAAGATGTGTGGGAAAATGATAAAAAACAGATGGGTGGAATATTTAGAAAGCAACAGTATATTAACGAATAGTCAATTCGGATTCTGAGGAGGACGATCTTGCGTGACTAATCTGATCAGCTTCTATTCAAGAGTAAATGATATAATACAGGAAAGGGACGGTTGGGCAGATTGTGTGTATATGGACTTAAAGAAAGCATTTGATAAAGTACAACACAAGTGATTAATATGGAAACTCAATCATGTTGGAGGTCTGGGAGGTTCAATGTTGGATTGGATTATAGACTTTTAGACGAAGAGAGAAATGAGAACAATAAATCAAGCTGGACGGAAGTGACTAGTAGAGTCCCCAAGGATTAGTGTTGGCTCCGATTATGTTTGCAATATATATAAATGACATGACAGAAGGGGTGACAAGTTATATGAATATGTTTGCTGATGATGCTAAAATAATGAGGAAGGTGGCTAATGAAGATGACTGTGTAGCCCTAAGCCAGGATCTCGACAGACTAAGCGAATGGTCACGCAAATGGGAAATGACATTCAATACAGAGAAGTGTAGCGTGATGGAGTTTGGTAAGAGCAGTAGACGAATATTGGGGAACCACTCTCTGAGTAAAGAAAAAATCATGAAAAAAAACAGAGGAAAAAGATCAAGGAGTGTTCATAGCAGACAAGTTATCCTTTGGAAAACATATAATCTTCTTAGAAACATAAAAGCAGCATTTACATATTTAGATGAAGAAATGGTGAAGAAACTAATAACATCGATGATACGTCCAAGACTGGAATATGCAGCATTAGTGTGGTCACCTAGTTTGAAGAAAGAAATTAGAAAGTTGGAAAGAATACAAAGAGCAGCGACTAAATTACTGGAAACTCTGAGAGAACATACTTATGAAGAAAGACTAGAGAAATTGGGACTAACAACACTGGAAAGAAGAAGAGAGGGGACCTAGTAGCATTATACAGGATACAAGGACTGGATAAATTGGACAGGGAAGATTTAGTGGTACGTGACAGGAGTGAGACAAGAAGGAATAGTAAAAAATTGAAGAAGATCAACTGCAGGAGAGACATCAAGAAATACAGTTTTCCATACAGAAGCATAACAACATGGAACAGACTTGACAAGGAGACTGTGTGCAAAAACGATTCATGAATTTAAAGCCAAACAGGATAATAAGCGTTATGGAGACGGGACAGCACGAGCCTAGTAGTTTTTTTTTCCTGTATTTCACAACTAGGTAAATAGCACTAAGTAAATACACACACACATAGATGGGAGGGATCGAGATACAGGGAGAGGGAGATAAGTACTTTGGTCACAGTGTCAGAGGAATCAAGCTGAAACTTGCTGATCTCTCTCTCTCTCTCTCTCTCACACAGACACAGACACAGACACACACACACACACACACACACACACACTGGGGGCTGGGGGGATGGAGTGCAGTGTGAGGTGGACATAACTCGTACACGGTCACGAGACGTACAAAGGCATCGAGGGAAGTCTCGCTTCCTACAGAAGAAAGAAAATGGGACACCAACAGCTGACGCAGACATCTTGTGCCGCAAGCCTCACGCATGAAAATGCTAGATGAGTTTTTCAATTTTTGATTTGTCTGATGCAATTTTCTTGCCTCATAGTATAGTGCATGGTGATTGTGAATATGTCTTGACTTTGCTGGTGAAGGTTTCCATGGCGAATATGATCATACTGAAAAGATATTTGCATGGAAAGATATTGTTGTGCCGAGTTTTTGTGTTCGTGGGAATCCCATAAAGAAACATGTGGGTAGTTCACGAGTTGTACAGCTGTGGACGCAAAATGTTATTGTAAAGCCTGGTTACATTTGACGAGCATGGAAAACCACCTAAAAATTACGAGTTAAAACACTGTCATCACTTGCAGAACTGGAAGTCCAAACAATCTAAACTGATACCTCAAAGGAAGCCCACAGCCTAAAGATTACTTTAGGCATTTGGGTGTGAGTCTTGGTGCAAAGCCAGATTTTTAAGAAATTTATTTATAAAATTGTACGGGCTGTGACCACCTCGTGTACGAGCCGTGACCCCCTGGTTACAAGCCGTACAGCAATTGAAAAAAAAATAAAACCTTCCTATGGAGAAAAAATATTCTCTGGGGAAGCTCAACAGATACTCATAGAGGAAGCCCATTTCCTGAGGAGTATTATGCACTCTTTGTTTTGCCTGTTAGGGCAAAAACAGATTTTTAATGAATATTTTCCCACTAGTAGTACGGGTTGTGTCCACCTCACCCTACCTGGATTTGAATAAGCATTCAACAAGCATTCAACAAAGTACCGCACAAAAGACTAATTTGGAAAATAAAAAATAGGGGTGGAGTGGGTGATTGACTGATTAAATGGCTGGAGGACTTCCTAACTAACAGGGAAATGAGGACAATAATCAGGGACAGGGTTTCCAACTGGTGCCCAGTGAGGAGTGGGGTCCCACAAGGTTCGGTGTTGGCGCCAATAATGTTTGCTCTTTATATAAATGATGTGGTGGATGGAGTGTCCAGCTATGTGAGTTTCTTTGCAGATGATGCAAAGCTATTGAGACGAGTGAATGATGTGGAGGACTGTGAGGCATTGCAGAGGGACCTGGATAAAATATGGGAGTGGAGTGGTACATGGCAGATGGAGTTCAACCTTGGGAAATGTAAAAAAATAGAGTTTGGTAGGAGTGGAAGAAGTACATGGCAGATGGAGTTCAATCTTGGGAAATGTAAAAAAATAGAGTTTGGTAGGAGTGGAAGATGTGAATATGATTATAAGATGGGAAGTGAGATAATATGCAGAGGAGTGGAAGAAAAAGATTTGGGAGTGACTGTCTCAGAGAACATGTCACCGGACAAACACATCAACAGGATAACGGGACAAACTATGAGTTTGCTGAGGAACATAAGGACGGCATTTGTGTATTTGGACGAGGAGATGATGAAGAAAATAATAGTTACAATGATAAGGCCAAGGTTGGAGTATGCAGCAGTGGTCTGATCTCCTCACGAAAAGAAGAACATAAGAAAGCTGGAAAGAGTTCAGAGAGCGGCAACTAAGATGGTACTGGAACTTAGAGATCGGACTTATGAAGAGAGACTCAATAACATGGGGCTCACAACCCTGGAGAGAAGAGAAAGAGGAGACTGATAGCGGTGAACAGGGTGGCGAGCGGAGTGGAGCATTTGGACAGAGATGACCTGTGTGTGTGGAACGACAGAGAAACGAGAGGACATGGAAAGAAGTTGAGGGCGACCACGTGTAGGCGAGATGTGAAAAGGTTTAGCTTCCCAAACAGAAGCATTGAGCTATGGAATAGGCTGGAGGAGGAGGTGGTTTGTGCGAGAAACATTCATGATTTTAAGGAAAAGTTGGACAAGAGCGGATATGGAGACGGGACAGCGTGAGCGTAGCTCTTTCCCCATATGTCACAACTAGGTAAATACAACTAGGTAAATACACACACACACACACACACACACACTGCAGGGAGGAGGTAGGAAGGAAGAGAGAAAGAAAACAGAGATGGTGAGATGGGTGTGAGGGGGAGGCAGGGAGGGGAGGGTACAGCTCCCGCTCAAGCCCGTGTCCCAGAGCCAAGGTGGTGGTGAGACAACACACTAGCCAACCACTTGGCAACTCGAGGGAAGAGGAACTCCACACACACACACATAAATCATTTTTTTCTCATTATTTTTGTTATTTTCTGTTAGAATTGATTGTTACTGTGAAGTACAAATGCGCGAAAGACACACTTACGTTCTTACACAATAATAACATCGAAAGTCAAAAAAGACACCGTATCAAATACGACCTACATCCTAAAAACTATCGTACAATATCTGAGAAGAAATAACTCATATGCTGGCTAAAGTGAGCCAGGACACAGTATACGCGCCCTCGGATGTGGTACGGGGCACACAAGGACGCAGTATATGTGTCCTCGTGTTAAAGGGGTTAATTAGTTCACAGACAAATGCCTTACCTAGTGCTTTGATTGCATGCTCTACACTCTTTCTTGAAAATCCCATCTCCATGAGCTGCCGGACTAAAGGTGTCGGGGAGGTGGTTCGTGTGCGCCTGCTCCTGGGCGTGTGTGCGGGGCGGGACGGGCGGGTCTGTGCTGCCTGAGTCTTGTTGAGAACACCAAAGGAAGTTGGGCCACCCAAGGAGTGGTCACTCTGGGGGCTGGACACATCGTCGTTGGAGCACGGAGTGATTGGTGACGGGTGAGACATTTCTTCGGTCAGGTTCTCACACAGAGCCAGAGCTGCTGTCTGTAGAAATGATTAATGTTATATTATTCAACCATAAAAAAAATTTCTACTTGCAATCTAAAAATTATGTTTATTTTCATGCATGATCAAACTTATGACAGGTAAAATTATTGTAGAATTAGAATTAGAGTGTTCTAGACATTACCTCCAACTGCTCTCTGGTGTAAGATGCTTTGACTGGTGAGGGAGGGGTTGAGGCAGAGATTAGCCTCTGGATCAGCAATATCTGAAATCAACCATTTCATTAACATGAGTATCACTGAATAATAAAAATTACAGTCTAGGATTGTATTCCATGGGAACAAACTGGAAGTAGTAAACAACCAGGGAAACCTCTGGGAAATGAATTAGCAGCAAAAACTTGTATCCTGCTTACAAAACTGAAATAAGCTAGTAAAAAATGCTTGAACGTATAAATCAAAAGAGACATGACTTACTATAGACATTTTCTTTAAATTGTAAGCAAATTACACCACTAAGTTGTCTCGTGAATAATGCTGGCCTAACCTCAGATCCCTGACTAGTATCATCAGTTGCAGCATCCAGGTTATTGGTAGAGGTGGAGATCTCTGCTGTTTGTTGGAGTAACACCAGCCTCAGCAGGGACTGGTGACTCAGCACAGCACGGCAAGCATTCATCACAAGCATCCGCAGCTGTGTGATAGAAATATACATCAATATGACATTTATTTTTTTAAGGGTATAATAGCTTATGTCTGGTGATAAACAAAAACAATGTATGCCTCTGCTATTTGTACAAGGCAATTAAAATAGAGAAAAGCCCTTGTCCCCATAAAAAGGAGTTAGACAGGGTGCTACAATATCACCTTAACAGTTTAAGGAATCTTAGAGGAAATTTACCAAGATTCACAAAGGGAATAAGGAAATCAAAATCAAATATACAAGGGTTAATAAGCATAAAATGGATAAGGGATGCAAGAGATCTGAGAACTGAGGGAAGAATTTTGTAAGACAACGGATGAATCAAGAGAGAACATTTATTTTTATCTGAAAGCTGCGTGTTTGACTCTGGGAAGCATCACACAGGTGACACATTATTATTCACTAAAAAAAATACCTTAGCTGTATAGTAATATTAATTTTGAAAGAGTTATAGTTCTGCCATGGTTCCTGTCAGTGGTCTCACCTGTTGTATCCTGAGCAGTGTTGGGGAAAGTGTGAGGGGGCTGGAGACATGGAAGCTCCTTGAGTAGTCCCCGGCCAGGGCCACCAGGGAGACCCACACCTGCACACACGCTGCCGTCACACTCATGCGTTCTGCGCCATGTGGAAAAATTATATGCATGAGAATAGGATAAGAGGAGGCCCGGCACTAGTAAAGGGAATTCAAATCTGAAGATTTGTTTTTGTTGTTGATCGTTGGGAGGCAGAGGTAAAAAAAAAAGTGAGTAGTTTACTCATTGTTATCCTGAAAATGCAGGGAATTTTTTTATCTGTGAGAACAAGGTGCTATGTAATTTATTGATATATTAAAATCACCTGTTCTTGCACTCATATGAAGGAGCTTCAATGGCCTGCCATGTGGTGGGACATGTTTTTACTTACTTATGGTAATTTTTTCCACTTTTCTCATGTTTTAGGCTCCTCATAGATTAATGAATAACCTTAGAAAAGCAGTACCATGATCAGAGAGTGTTTCAGCCAGCGTGACTGTCGTGGTTTTCTCATGACTCGTTTCCTTGTCAGGGTGATAAAGCATATTTTGCTCTTGCGCTCTCGCCCTGGTGCGTCAGCGTAACTCACCTTGACCTAGTATTGATTTTTCGGGCAGGCCTGGGTGGCGATGGGTGAGGTGACAGGGAGTACTTTAGTGTGGGACTCTCACTTCCAACATACACCTTTGCCTGCATTGTTCAAGTGAGTCCATTTTGTTGCAGGTGCACCTTTTGAGTGTCTGCATTAACTGCAGTTCAGTACAACTCTGTATGTAGACTTGAAGGTGTGTATTGTTGTGTGGGTTCCCTGCTTGGCCAGCCTGTCTCCCACTGCCTGTGTCGGCCTGAGTTGCCAGGCGATGCCTCTTTCTTAATCAGTGGAGGTGTTCTTCATCCGAGCCACTGGCTCTTGTTATTGTTGTTCACAGTATTCTGGTGTTGTGTAAGGTTTCATGTTTGTTAAATAACTACCAATCTGAGGTCATGTTGAGCCGGAAGCTGTGTTACTGTTGTCTATCGTGATTGGTGTGTGATGGGCAGGGATTGGTGTTTCGTCCACCCGACGCCACAGTGATGTGCTTTGTATGACCTTCGGGTCACGCCCTCATTCGTCTTCACTTGCTGGTAGGCCTCTTCCCTGTGTGGAGGTCGGCCCAGCTCTGCTGCCTTTCAAGCCAGCCTCAAGGTCCTCTTGAGTGGTGGTGTGTATGTCCTGCTGTTACCAGGACCTCAGCCGTCAGGTCTTTGCTTCCCGGCGGGGACAGACGTGTCTTTCTGCCTTGTGGGTTAACATAGCTTCCCTTCGTGGCATAGAGGACTGAAGCTAACCATATGGCCCACACCGGAACTCAGCTCAGACCATGCCTTGAGCAAGGGCACAGAGGACTGCAGAAGGGATTCTCATTGTCCTTCTCTGCACACCAAGCTAAAGTTTACTACTGTTATGTGTGAGCCACCTAGGTAGAGTAGCCAGGTCAGTCAGGGTACTGTGAGCTCATGTACATAGCTAGGTTCAGCTGTGTGTTGTGGAGGGCTTAGGTCTTGTAATAAATTTGTACATAAGTGCACATTTCTGTGTTTTCCCCTTGAGTGTGTGCGCATGTGGTCCTGAACGCTTGTTGAGCATGTTACTGCACCTTGTCTTCTTGCCAGCCCCGTAAGGAGTTACAAAGAATCCTAAATGTTTGTGTGTGTTTGAGTGTACTGTAGTTGCTGTGGCCTCCTGCAGGAGACAGGAGTGACTACATGTCTACTTTGCACAGGAGTCCAGTTTTGTGCTGTCTCAGCCTCTCACCCTAGGTTGGCCCTGATCCACAAGGAACCCAGGTAAGCTGTGTTGTTTACGCCTTTTTCTGGCTTTGGCTTATTCTTATCCGAGACTGTTGGCGCTAAAATGGGGACCAAACCTCGTATTTTACTTGATTCATGAACTTCAGCCCAAGGCTTCACACTAAAACTGTGACAATTGGCGCCTGAACAGGGACTCGAACCCCGTTGTTTTTCATGCCACACGGGTAAGCCCCAGGCTCCACACTAAAACTGTGACAGTGACACACACACATCCATGTCTTCCAACTTGTTGAGGAAAGTGTGCTTTTCTCAACTTTCTCTGCCCTTAATAAAGTTTGACGCAATAGGTCACTACTTAGAAACAAAAAGGAGACAGAGAGAAACAACAAAGATGGTAAATGAAAGGAACAATAATGTACATAAGCATATGTCGATGGATGTGGTCAGTCACTGCCTCCCCGTGCCGTATCACCCACCTCCCTCGGCCCCGACCCAGCTCCTGCACCCAGCCTCACTCTTTCCTTTACCATCTCTGTCCCTTCTCTTCACCACTCCTTGTCATCATGAAGCACTAAAGTAACAAGGCTGGATGACCATTGCCAAACTTCACTAAAACAAGTTTCCTCCCTCATAGTAAATGAGGAAATGTTAATATCTGCTCCTGGTAACAGAGCTTTATCTCAAAACATACACTGTATGCTGAGGTGAGCAGAAAATTAAAACTTTAAACACCAGCTTTCACTACTCCATTGTGATCCCCTGCCAAATGTATGAGGAGGTGTTTAGTAGTAACACCATATCACAAGGCCTCACAAGGACAGCTGCTTGAGGTGCCCGAGTGGCATGACACGGTACATATATGAAAGTCTACACCAAGCTGTGCGATGAAAGCATCAAAGCAACCCATTCTAGACCATTTCATACACAATTTGTTCGTTTACAAACTTATTCTAATTTGCCACACACTCACACTCACCAACAGCAAATCTTTTGGTGGGTGAAGGCACGACAGAAGCCAGGCTGAGGCGCAGCAGGGAGCCACCCTCATGGGGCTGGACGTACACCTTGTGCTGTCCAATGCGGGCAATGGTTCCTGAGGACAAAGGGACTCTGTTGAACTGGTCTTAAAATACACAGTGGAGCATGGAGATGTATAGTTTATATCTCATTCTATTAACAAAAGATAAATTTTTTGTTCAGGAGCAGAACATTAACCATGACAAGGATGGAAGGGTTACAAATTTCTCATCAAATTAACCAACTTTTGTAAGTTGATTCATGCAGTGTTTATTAGATACAAGTACGTACTTCTTGGGGTAGTGTTTAATACGTTTATATACTATTGCAATTCAAAATAATTACACTGCAGTCATTTTTGTTTTTATCCAGAATTAATTACTCCAGGAGTATTAAGGAAGATTTTGGGAACTCATGAATGTGATGTTTTACACACACACACACACACACACATATATATATATATATATATATATATATATATATATATATATATATATATATATATATATATATATATATATATATATATATATATATATATATATATATATATATATATATATATATATATATATATATATATCATAGTTATTGAGCTAAATCATGTAGTTGTACTTCTTTTGTAAGATTTCAAGCATGTTTTGAAGGCGATATAGTCTTATATCCACATATATGGCTTCATTATTTGAAAATAAAATCAGTTAAGCAAACAAATATAGATATTAACTTCAAAATTATTGAAAATAATAAGTGATGATTGGAGACTACATAGCACATACTTCAGTTTTGCTGTGTAAGCTCAGCCTTGTGCCGGCACTTTATTTTACAGGTTTTCTGATATGCATATATATATTTGCTATGTAAAGAGATCATGTTTATCATCTTTACCATATATAAGAAGCATAATAAAAGCATAGCAAATTATTCAAATAAATTTCTAAATTCCTAGTGTGACATCGTGAGACTGGGGAAAATATGCAGATACGAATGACATGGAGGCCACACTTCCAAGTAATAAAAAATAAAAAAAGTTAACCCATAAGCGTCAGGCTAGAGGACTATTGTCGTCCTCGCAGCGCGCGGACGGTGTTGATAGATTTTGGAAAATAGGTGTCATTCATCAATGCCCCGTGTGGCAATTTCAAATGAAAACATAATAATTTCCACTGTTTTTCATCGCCAATTCTTCCTCTCCATGATGAAATAAATTTGAAGTGTCTAGGTTGCACCACGGCAGAGATATGATGTTGGGAAGAGGTTCTATTTTTGGCCAAGCTGAGCGCGTCAGATGGTGGGAACTCCCGCCACCCGACACTTTCCACCCAAGCGGGAATTCCCGTCACCCGACGCACACGGGTATATTCACCATTAAACCTGCTTTTTTTTCTGGAGATTTTTTTGAGGGAAATAAAACCAATATGAAAACAATGCAGCCTGACATGACCCTTCTCTTCATCTGAAGTCAACACTTTGGGCTAAATGAATGCTACATAAACTGAGTGGTCTTGTGAATGGACTCATCCAAAACTTGTGAAAAGTCTGAGTAGCAAGATACTGATGAAGAGTTAGTAGATAGAATGAAATCCCTCACCAAGCACTCCTTCTTCCAGCGCCACATCCCCTCCAAGTCGTGGCCGCACATCAACACCTCCAATGATTGCCAGGGAGGCAGCAATCCCTGTCGCTTGACTGGCCAGGCTACCAGGGTGGCAGTCATCAACCTGGAAAGGAATTAATTCACAAAAGGTAGGAACAATTTTTTTACACCAGAGGAAGCAGTCAAAGGCCAACATATTATATTTCTACTTCATATTCTATTTCTGAAGTAGGAAAAGTGCTCTGTGGCGAGTCAGCAATGCGTGAAAATTTGGTACAGGAAATGCTACAGAATTCAATAAAATCAACCTTGTAGCATTTTTGTAATTTAGCTCAAAATTTTACCCCTGACTCAACATCCATCTTATTCACAATCTTTATTATCTGTGACCTTTGGGACACGTGTTATTTCATAAATGACAAGGACACACTGTGTATGAAATCAACACATCTTGGAGATAAATAAACTGCAAATCTAAACATAAGGGAAATCTTAATAAAGTTGCATTAGTACAGGAGGCAATTTATGACAAAGAAAAAAGGAAAAGTACAAACAAAAAATATCTCGGTAATAAAATACTAACCTTAAACTGAAACTGAGAGAGATCAGACAGCAGCTGAGCCACCAAGCCCAAGCGTTCAACAATGGCCTCATTAATGACACCGTTCCACACAGGCAAGGCATGGAGGGTTCGCACTAGGGAAACAACAGTCTCTGCGACTGTGCTGGAGTGAGTGGATGTGATGGCAACGCAGCTGCCATGAGCTTTTTTGCCTAAAAAAAAAATTAGCCTGTAGTGAAGGAGAGGTCAGGAGCAGAAAAAAACGTGAAACATTACTCAAGTTTCAAGATATTTGTATCTGGTAAATTTTAAGTAGAGTGGAAACCTCTTGAATCCTCTAAACTTCTAAATCCTGAGTCTCATGCAAAGTCACAAAATTCAGAATCACACCTAATGCATCCGGCCTGCTCTGACAACTGTATTTACCTACCATTAAAACCACTTGTATCCAGCCAATTATCTTCTGTCACTACTCTGCCTACACTCAAGTAACAGTACAGTCATCATCTACCAATGAGGTTTTCAATACACCAGGTATTCGTTATATGCGAGGGTTACGTTCTTCAAAAAGCTCGCATAAAGTGAATTCGCATATATCGAACCGATCATCCCATTAATAATAGGGGGTTATGTTCCACGACCGGTTTTGAACCCTCTAACTATTTATTCCGGCACCATTTCACAATAATAAAGCATTAAAGCAACAATAAAGCACATTAGTACAGATACACTCAGCCCTCAATTTAACGGATTAATAGGGGGGAAGGGTGGTCCGTTGCTTGAAAAAGTCCATTGTTTGAAAATACTTACATACGATAATTACCGGGCAAGTGAGTGATACCACGCACGTCTGGCACCACACACAGCATCCGGACAACCCGGACATTTCATTCTGCCACACTGGCCGTGCGCTGGGCCCGAACAGCTGACGGATGGCTGATGATGGTGATGGTGATGATGAGTGTCAGCGGCGTGGCCTTTGCATCGGTGCCACCTGAATGGTATTTTTATCGGGGCCCGTGTGTATTTACTTAGTTGTATTTACCTAGTTGTGAAATACAGGGAAAGAGCTGTACTAGGCTCATGCTGTCCCGTCTCCATAACACTTATTATCCCGTTTGGCTTTAAATTCATGAATCGTTTTTGCACACAGTCTCCTTGTCAAGTCTGTTCCATGTTGTTATGCTTCTGTATGGAAAACTGTATTTCTTGATGTCTCTCCTACAGTCACTCTTCTTCAATTTCTTACCATTGCCTCTTGTCACACTTCTGTCACATTCCACCAGGTCTTCCCTGTCCAATTTCTCCAATCCCTCTTGTATCCTGTACAATGCTATTAGGTCCCCTCTCTCTCTTCTGCTCTCCAGTGTTGTTAGTCCCAATTTCTCTAGTCTTTCTTCATAAGTATGTTCTCTCAGAGTTTCTGGTAATTTAGTCGCTGCTCTTTGTATTCTTTCCAACTTTCAAATTTCTTTCTTCAATCTAGGTGACCACACTAATGCTGCATATTTCAGTCTTGGACGTATCATCGATGTTATTAGTTTCTTCACCATTTCTTCATCTATATATGTAAATGCTGCTTTTATGTTTCTAAGAAGATTGTATGTTTCCCCAGTTATCCGGTCTATATGTTTTCCAAAGGATAACTTGTCTGTTATGATCACTCCCAGATCTTTTTCTTCAGTTTTTTTCATGATTCTTTCATGTGTGTGTGTGTGGCTGTGTTTATTATGGGTTTGGGCTTCTCAATTTGCCAATTCTTATTTTCCACATGTTGCACGGGACCCCTTTCTTTTCTTCCATCTCTCCTTTTGTTATTTTAGGGTTTTGACGTTTCGAAAGCCGGTGTCATACCGGACAAATCTATCCAGCAATGGACAGAATGTCCGTTGCTGGGTATTTGTCTGTTGAGATTTTGTGGTCCGTTAAATGCAAAATCTGTTAAATCGGGGTCCATTAAATCGAGGGCCGAGTGTAAACTGTAAAATAGAGCTGCTGATTGCTTCCGGGGAGACACACCCAAAGTCTACGATTTAAGCTGATAATTAGCTACCTGAGGATTAACTTTAGGATCAGAGGGAGGAAAAGGTTAATTATAGGCGAGGAAAGTGCAGGAAAATATATGCACCCGCCGCCCTCTAGTGCGAGTCTGCCACCATACCTCACCAACCAGTTGCACCAGCGCTGCTACTCGCATAATAGCGAATTTTTCTCGCATAAAACAAATACTTGGCACATTTAGGTTAGTTGCATATGAGCGAATTCACATATTTCGAACTAGCATATATCAAATACCCAGTGTACTCCATATTTCACAGCCATGGTACCCTTAAGAAATTTAGATTGAAAAGCTACAACAGAAATACAAGTCAAGCAGGCAGACAGCTGTGCCACTTCAAAATGACCAAACGCTGCACCTCTGCACATGATGTCAATCACCTGTGGTGCCTGGATGCCTGTGGAAGCCAACCCTCCTTCAGTAAATAATGGTACGTTAGAATAGGTACCGGTAGACACATGACGAAATGGGTGTTTGTTACTAAACGTGATTCAAGGTTATTAAATGATGTGGAAGCTTGACCTGGGGGGTAACATCGCTTACTATATGTGCAACAAGTGGGATAAAGGTATAAAACTAAAATTGAAAATGAGCACCACTAAACCAATACTTCTCTCATGCATTCAGTACTAATAGATTGTGATTAAAAATATCACATATATTCACTAGAAAAGAGAGCAAGGAAGAAAGTTAAGTAACCTGTCTACTTGTTTCAGTTAAATGACTTAAACTAAGGACACTGCTGAAACAACTCTTAGCATTCTTTTACTTAAGCTGCAACATAGACTTCTTGTAGTAATATTAGCAGAGCTGTATGTTAGTTTTCATATTATTTGTCATTTCTGAAGGTTGATTAAATATATAAATTAATTCTCACTGGTGGCTGAAATAGCAGGATCATTGGCACAAGTGAGGATGGTGTTGCCGAGAAGAGAGAAGATGCGGTCCAGCAGTGCCTGTCGCTCCTCCAGGTCATCGATGCGGTGAGGCAGCACAGACATTAGGAGACGCAGAGCCAGGATCTGAGAAGAATTATCAGTGTAAAACAGCTTTTAAGAATTGCATTACTTTTAAAAAGGAAGAAAATATATATGATATTTTCAAATTCAAGACACTGCAATGAGAAAACAATTGGATCTTTATAAATTCTTAACTCAAGAGGAGATTTGAAAAGCATCATCCAAATCTTATGCAGAAGCGGATAAATGTTTGTTTCAATCCCAATGACTTGGGGGGGGGGGGGGGGGGTTGTGATTGGAGAAGCCCAGAGGAAAGTACAGTTTAACAGAATAAGCTGAAGGATAAGAGGTTAAGAAGAGGTCAAGTGTAGAGGGCATCTCTACAGTGGTCAGGGATATGTGAAGAGGGCAAAATCAATTAAGCTAGATCATTAAGGACAGCAAAGTTGCAGCCTTGTTCACTAGGTTGGCCAATGCAGGGCAAAGACATTCAAAGCTGCCCACCTCTTTTAATAGTTCCAGACTTGTAAGGAGCATGGATTAAAAATGTTCACAGGCCTTTTGTAAGCTTCTACTTACCCTTCGGTAGAGTGAAGCTGGTCCAATGTAGGTCTGCGCCAAGTTAAGGAGGAGGTTAACCCAGGGAGGTGTGGCGAGGTTCCGGCACAACATTGGGGAGCAGCTGACTGAGCGCACAAAACCCAGGGTGCACCAAGAGTTGTGTTGTTCCTTCAAGAGAGCATCACACTCTTCTGACTGACTTGTTCCTGCCTGAAGAAAAAGAAGATGGTATGATATTTGTTTATGAATTTATATTTCTATCTATTGAAATGAAGCATAAAAGTGTTACTCTGTTACACATATATTCATACCACACAACCTTATGGCCCAGACTAGATGATATCCCCCAAAACATGAGTATAATAATATCAAACTGCCACTGAGAATGTGCATATATAGTATTATATACATTAGCCGAAGTTAAGGTGAGGGAAGTGATCGCCCAGTTTGTTATTAAATGAATCAGTCGTGTTGCACTGAACCTCTGAATGTGGGAGCTTATTCCATTCCTGTAAAACAAAGTTGATGAAAAAGAATTTCATGCAGTCTGATTTTTTTTGTTTACATTTAAGTTCAGCACCATCATTTTTTGTTTGTGAGGTGTCACAAATCATAAACAACTTGGATTCATCTACAGTCAAACAGTCATTAAGCATTTCAATACACTAAATCAGTTTCCCTAGGAGGCTGCATGTAGAACTTGACAAGTTAGTCCTTGTGGGAGGGGGTTATGATAAAATACACTGATAAAATACACTGCAACACTGGAGCATTGGAAACTGTAAAAAATATTGTCAAAATAGCTAACAGAGACTCATTCGACATTACTGGACTAAAGGTGGAGCTGCAGGCAGAGCAAAGGATAGCAGGTGGTCTTCAAGCAGCAGTTTTACAGGTTTTTATAGATGGGTTTTGACTGAATGGCGCAAGTCATGAAAACAATGGAAAGAGAATCCCAAGGGGCCAATGGAATGAAGCCCACCTGCAGAATTGAGTGCAGCAAAGCAGCAACTGTCCGCACACTGGAAGGAGCCATGTTATGGGCAGACAGGCCGGTGGAGATGGTGATGGAGCGCAGCAGCTGCAGGCAGGAGTCCCTCAACACCAAGATGGGATGCTTGCGATAGAGGCTTGATTCTGTCACTGAAGAAACGTACATTTAGATTTTAGTGGGCAGATGGAGCTGGGAGGACAAAATTGCCCTATGTATAGAATAATACTATTTATAGTAATACATACAAGAAAAAAATATAGTACAATAGACAGGCAAGCAACTGGTTTAAGGAAGCCTTAAATTCTGAAAATTGAAATGGTTACAAATGAAAAGAGATTTGCATGTAGTGCTTCAAAACATCCTAGATGCATGAAAAGCCTATTTATGCAAACTCCTTATAATGAAACAATTCATCCATTCATACATACTTTTCTTGCTGGCATTTCAACAGTCTGAAATATTAAGCTCTGCAGGGTATGAAATTGCTCTGTACTTTGATGCGAGCTCATGCTCATTTTGAATCACAAGAGAAATTCATCTAAACCCGAGGATGGGAGGGGGAAATAAACCTTCCCGTGGCTGGGAATCAAACTGCAACCAACGAGATGGGAAGCCGGTACTTTACCCATTCAGACAAGAGGGGTGCCCCACCCTCACAAGGGTTTTTCATGGCTTTCCGCATCAGCAAGGTCACTAGATAACTTTCCCGTCCTAACTAGGTAAATCTGTTTCAGTTTTTACTTAAATTTACATTAAATCCCTCAGAGGATGTGGGCTGTGCTGTTTTCTTTACCAGCTAATCCTAATTGCCATAGGAACAGGATGCCACTGTTTAGCCACCAGTCTGACAAGAGGTTCCATTCATTCTGCAGGACAAGAGGAACTTGTCTGAATGGGGAAGGATAAACTTTGCTGAGGCTGTAAATATAACTGCATCCAGTGAGATGGGAAGCCAGCACTCTACTCATTCAGCCAAAAAGAGCATTACACAGCCAAGTGCTTTACACATCAGGCAGGTTATTACAATACATCTTCAGCACCTAGACATTAAGCCTAGAGTGTAGAGCATGTTAAATCAGGCTAACTCTATAGTGAATAACCAGTGGACTTGTATACACCACTCCTAAACGTTTAATATATCAATAGCATTATCATCATCATGACCATCACCACTGCCACCACTCAAAGTTTTACTTCAGACAGAGTGGGGACTATCTTTACCGAGCTGGACTAATTCACATTTGTACCCATAAGAAATACCTATTTCATGAAGGTGGTCTCTCCTTACATGGCTCAAGAGAATTTTGTGCACCTGTTTCTGAGAAGTAAACACACAATTTTCAGAGCTAGGAAAGTTATTACAAATAAGCAAAGCTACTGCAAAGCAAGCTTACATCAATCCATTTTCCAGCTCTAAAGTGCAGCATTTTAAAGATCATCCCCCTATGAACAGCCAAAGCCTTCAAAGTTGGACTTTTTAAATCAACATAGTTGGTTTTATATATGCCTTTTTTTCAAGACATTCCTATTTTGTGTTTTGGAGCCAGAATTTAAATACGTACTATATATATAAGGAAAGGCACATTACATTGAAATACAATAGACTGAAAGCTGGTTTGAAATACTGTTTGACAAGAAGATTACTGGTATTATATTCAACTGTTTTCATTAATATTCTACTCTTCATTCAGAACTGCAGCTTGCATGCCATGAGTTGATTTGAATTTTTAACTTTCAACAAAACACCTTCAATGTTATCATCATTAAAAGAATTGCTATATTAAATTCATAGACTTTTTAACTTAAAAAAAAGTATAATTTTTACACTGTATTGTGACTCATACTTGCACTACAAAGATGTCATCACCTCATGCATCAAGATTCCTTTAATGTGGAAGGGATAACAATTCACATGACTCCATGCACCATGCACTTGCTCCACTTAACAATTGCATAGCCATGATGTCAAGTATATTGCTATGAAAAAAATAATATGGATTTTTACATACTCAGATCTAAGGATTTTTACACTCAGATCTAAAAAAGACAGTTCAGTGGAGGTGGCAGATGAACAAAGTATGTATAAAGTACAGCAGAAAACATCAGTGATTGGCTGCATGAAATTAATGGATATATAAAAATGTGAATGTTTCTATCTTTTAATGGTGGGCTGTAGCTTCATTTGTTCATTACAAGAAACAATAAAATATGCAATCCTACTATAGTCTTCCAAATATGTCGAGGCCGGTCTGGCGTAGGCTCCCGCGGGTCCTTTCCTCCCCTCTGCTCTGCCACACAGTCCCAACACCTATCTCTTCCTCTCATATGTAAGCTATAGGTAACATATGAGAGGAAAAAAATAGGTGTTGGGACTGTGTGGCAGAGCAAAGGGGAGAAATGGACCCGCGGGAGCCAACACCAAAACGGACTCGACAATTTGGTTTCACTATAACACCTTCATAGAATAATATTATCATCATTTTCTCTTGGTACTAACATTCAATTAATACTGAGATGCTGATGCCATTATAGTTCTTCAGTAAAGCTATCAGTGACTGAGAACCCCTTTTCATTATAGAACACACATTATATGATCAAATGACACAAACTCTCCTCCCCCTCAACCTGTAAGATAGTGTACGTATACTCCAGTGGGGTGTTATACAACTGCAAATCAGAAATATCTTTGCAATTGAACATGAACACACATTCCCAGAAGTGAATGATATATAGATTTGTCAATACTTGGAGCCTAGCTGGCAAACACCTTTCTGCATGCTTGAGCTAACCTGAGACTTCCCCCTCCAAACACACACACACACACACACACACACACACACAACTTGGTAAATACAACTAGGTAAATACACACACACACGTCATGCCCCGGGAGCTTATTTTCTCTCTTTTTCTATTATCCTCTATTTCCCAACACGACCTCTGCGTGTATCGAAACACACGAGAAATTAATCAAGACAAGGAGAGGATATTCACCGGCTGCCTGGGATTGAACCCGCGACCAACGTGACGGGAGAGCCACTCCTTACCGAGTCGGCCAAAGAGGTACCCCACTGGCTAAGTGGGTTATGGGAGGCTCGTTCATCAGGCCGTCGCCGCACTACACACACACTGGAGGAGTGATGCTATCGTTGAAAATAGAATGGACAGTGGAGGGTGTCACCTATGGCAAAGGGGAAGCGGAGGTCTTGAGTGTGGGAATAAGACTGCAAAGGGGAGGATGCAGAAATATCGTGGTGGTGTATGTCCCTCCAAAAACCAATTCATGGACAGAAGAATTGTACAAGAAGAAGCTGGAAGATACATTGGATTGCCTAAGGAGATTGCTGAAGGAGAAGGAGAAGAGTCTGATAATGGGAGATTTTAATTGTAAGGAAGTGTCATGGGAAAAATGGTCAACGGAAGGAGGTGAAGCTTCATGGGGGGAACAAGGTTTTGAAATTGGTTATAGATAACGTCCTCACACAGTGGGTAGAGGAAAATACAAGATTCAGAGGAAAAGACGAGCCATCTAGATTGGACTTGATAATCACCAGGGAGCCAGATACCATAGAGAAGATGAACTATAAGAGCCCTATAGGAAAGAGAGATCACATACTTATTGAGTACATATTAAAAGAAGGAGGTAAAATAATCAGGAATGAGGACTACAGGAAAGAATGGTTTAAATTTAATATGGCAAATTTTGAACAACTTGGGAAACATTTTGAGGAAGCACAATGGGATGCTTTTTATGAGGCTGAAAGTGTGGAGGAAAAATGGGCTATCTTTCTATGGATTTACAACGGAGTGGAAAAGTGGGTACCAAGGATGAAAGTTGGCCAGAAATCAAGAGAAGAGTGGTACAATAGAAAGTGTGTAGATGCCAAGCAGGATAAGAAGGCATGGAACAAATGGAGAAAAAATAGGAGGATGGATCTATGGAATGAGTACAAAAGGAAGAGGAATGCTTATGTCAAAGTAACAAGAGAAGAAAAAAGGAATTTTGAGAAAAATATTGTAGATAAGTGCAAAGACCAGCCAAAACTGTTTGATAAGTTCATAAATGGAAAACTGAAAAATAGAGATGAGATTCAAAAAGTTAAAGTTAATGGTGAAACTTTTGATAGTATAAGTGAAATAGTACAAGTGATGAATAGTTGTTTCCAAACAGTGTTCACAAGGGAGAGTGAGTTTGAAGGTGTAGATGCAGTGCCGGGTCGGATATGGTGCACCCGGATAACTGAGGGTTTACTGTATAATCACAGATAAAAAGTATGGATTAAGAAAAGGGCACTCATGTGTGACAAACTTACTGAGCTTTTACTAAAGAATGACAGACATAATACAGGAGAGGGACGGATGGGTTGAGTGCGTGTACTTGGACCTGAAGGAGGCTTTTGACAAAGTTCCACATACAAGACTACTATGGAAGCTGGAGAATAAAGGAAGACTGAAAGGGAAAATGAAGAACAGAATGGAAAGTTACTTAAGGGGAAGAGAGATGAGAACAGTGGTAAAGGACACGAAATCGGAATGGAGAATTGTAGATAGTGGAGTGCCTCAAGGATCGGTATTGGGAACAATACTTTTCCTAGTATATATAAATGATATGCCAGAGAGAGTTAACAGTTATATGAGCCTGTTTGCAGATGATGCAAAACTGATGAGACATATAAGAAACAGTAAAGACTGTGAAATTCTGCAAGATGACCTGAATAAGATTTGGGAATGGAGTTTAAAATGGGAGATGTAATTCAATGTGAAGAAATGTCATGTAATGGAAATGGGAAAGAGTGAAGGGAGACCAAAATGGACATATAGAATGGGAGATAGAAAAATATTAAAGAAAGTTCAAGAAGAGAGAGATCTGGGAGTGACAATACAGGATAATATACAGCCTGAAAGTCATGTTAACCCCTTCAACATGAGGACGCGTATACTGCCTCCTTGCGTGCCCCATACCATATCCTAGGACGCGCATACTGCGTCGTGGCTCACTTTAGCCCATATATGAGTTATTTTATATCCATATTTATGCTTACATCTCAAAATTATCAATTAATTTATGTTTCTTTATGTGCACCATTTAATTCTGCATGTTTTCATATATAATACATGACTTACAGAAGACTTACAGAAGAGAAAATCAGTGAAGAACAAGGAGGCTTCAGGAAGGAAAGGGGATGTGTGGATCAGATATTTGCCTTCAGGATGGTAGTAGAAAAAATAATAGCAAAAGGAAAAACTATACGCTGCCTTCATGGATTTGGAAAAAACTTACGACAGAGTTGATTGGATTACATTGTGGGACGTTTTAAAGATTTATGGTGTGGGAGGAAAACTGCTTAGAGCAATAAAATCTTTCTATGAGGATGCATCTGCATGTGTCAAAATTACTGGAGAAACAAGTGAACATTTTGAGATAAAAGTGGGCTGAAGACAAGGGCGCGTCATGTCACCATGGTTATTCAATATTTATATGGATGGTGTTATTAGAGAAATTAAGGGCAAAGTTGGAGAAGTTGTAGTAAGACTGTTCGATGAGGGAAGGAAGTGGGTACTGAATAGGCGCACCTAACATTACCAAATGTGGGGTACAAACATGGCGGAGGGACTGTTTTTTGGGCGCCATTAAAGGTAATGGCTAAAGAGTAGCTTAGTCGGATATTTTTGTTTTTATTTATTAATGATCCACGAGACATCCTGGAGTTAAAGCAAAGTATGTGCTTATCTTTGTATTCATTCATACACACACTGGTAACATTTCTGTGGAGTCTGATTCACTTATTAGAGTGAAATTATATTGTGATGAACAGTCACAAATTCTTGCCACTAGTAAAAATGAAACTAGTAATTTAAGTTTTGCCACCATGAAATATACACAAATAGATAAATATGAAAGCTCACGAAGTCACAATAAGTGACATCACCTGCTTTGCGCAGTAAAAGTATGCTATTTTAGGTATCTGACACCCGCAATATGGCAGGCTGCTGCTGCCTCGGCCACAGATTATTGCCAGATTGTTGTACTCAGCCGCTTATATTTCCCGACTTCCTGCCCCCAAAACTGTCTTTTGGGCTCCAAAAACGAAACTGATTTATAGTTATTGTTAAAAGAGTAAGATCCTGATGTTTCTTGGCAATAGTTAGGCGTCAAAAACCGTTAAATACTCTGCTCTGAGTACGACAATCTGGCAACGGTGGCTATACATATTTTCATATTATTGTTCTGTTGTTTATTGAATGTTGTGTTCAAGAAAAAGAATACTCATAATTTTAGTTAGTTTTTGGTTATAAGGATTCTTTACGAAATACAAGTATAATGTTACCTTCTTTAACTTAGGAAACGTCCTGAATCCTGGATCGGCTATGGTATTGTTAGGTGCGCCTATTCAATACTGTTTGCTGATGACACGGTGCTTACTGCAGAAAACGAAAGTGACCTACAAAATTTGGTCAGTGTTTTTGATAGTGTCTGTAACAGGAGAAAGCTGAAAGTAAATGTCAACAAAAGTAAAGCGATGGTTTGTGAGCGAAGTAGAAGTGAGGTTGTAGATTTTGTATGCCCATATAGAGTGGGAATTAAATGTGAAAAAGAATGCAAAATAATTTTGAATGGTGAAGAAATGGAGGAGGTCAATGAGTTTAAGTACCTTGGATCAGTTATGTGTAATCATGGTGGTATGGAGGGAGAGATAAGAGAAAGGGCATTGCAAGGAAGAAGGGTGGTAGGGTCTTTGGGACAAATCATGAATGGCAGAAGTGTGAGCATGGAAGTAAAGAGAGATTTGAGAAATACAATAATAGTACCAACCCTCACATATGCAAGTGAAATGCGGGCCTGGAATGAAAGTCAGAGGTCTAGAGTGCAGGCAGTGGAAATGAGTTATTTGAGGAGTGCTTGTGGTGTGAGTAGAATGGATGGAATGAGTAATGAAAGTGTGTACGAGCATTTTGGAATGTGTCACAGGGGTGAAGGGAAGAAGTGTGGAGTGGTGGAAGAAGTGAAGCGACAGACTTTAAAGTGGTTTGGCCACACGGAGCGAATGGAGGAGAGTAAGATGACCAGAAGGGTGTATGTGAGTGAGATAGAGGGAGGGAATGCTAGAGGACGACCTCCAGTCAAATGGAGGGTTAGGGTGCAAGAGTACATTAGGGAGAGGGGGGAAAGATCTTTGAGAAACTCTGAGCAGGCAAGGAGGGAGTGTCTGGATAGAGAAAGTTGGAAGCTCTTCTGCCGTGGCCATCCCCTGGTGGGAGCTCCTAGGAGCAGGCGTTGATGAAATGATGAATGATGATGATGATGATTACGTTGAGTTTATGGCTGAAAACTTGTTATATTCAATAGCAACATTTGAAATTTGCCGCGTGTGGCGATCCTGGATACGGCGTGGGGCACTGTTTTGGCCCGGCTGTAGTGAAGGGGTTAATAGGATATTTGGTGATACGTATAAAATGGCAAGAAATATAGGATTAGGATTCCACTACATGGATAAGGATATGATGAAAAAGCTAATAACCAGTGTGGTCCCCCCATAAGAAGAAACACACACAAAAAATAGAAAGAATACAAAGGATGGCAACAAAAATGGTTCTAGAACTTGAGGTATTGACAAATGAAGAAAGGTTAAAGGAAATGGACCTGCCAACACTAGAAAAAAGAAGAGAAATGGGAGAGCTAATACAAATTTATAAATTAGTGATTAAAATGGAAGAAGTAGATAATGAGGAGTTACTACTAAGAGAAGGAATAAGCACCAGGAACACAAGAGGACACAGTAATAAATTGAGGAAGGGGAGATGCTCGAGAAACATAAAGATGTATAGCTTCCCGCAAAGAAAGATAGAGGTTTGGAACAGACTAAGTGAGGATGTAGTATCGGCAAAGAGTGTGCAAAACTTTAAGGAAAAGTTGGACAAATACAGATACAGAGACAGGACCACAGGAGTGTAAGCCCAGGCCCTGTAAAACTACAACTAGGTAAATACAACTAGGTAAATACACACACACACACACACACACACACACCTCTCTCTCTCTTGCTCCTGCAACAGATTCGTGTGACTAATTGCCTTCATTATCTCTTAGACAAATCAGCAAACGTGTCGTTGGGATTGGGGCTCTGAACCCTCACAACCAGCCGGGGACACCCATCTCATGCCGGGAGTTTGCTGTCATCAGACCTCCACATTCAAACCTTCAGTTGGAGATGACCCTGACTTGGCTGTGGCTGCCCATCATCTCATCTGTGCATGCTCCGAACATGTTCTGAGCCTTGATGTTGTCAGGCTTTTGTGATGTCTCTTTGTTACAATTTAGTGACAACTTATTACTATCCATAGGTAGCTTATGTACAGCAGACAAGTTTGAAAATCTGATATTTGACCCATTTTCAAACTAGCCAAAGTAGCAAGCCTATTGAAACCTATTTATGAATAGTAAATTATCGTTCCTAAATTAGTGTGAATGAGACAAGTGACGAGAGGTGGTCAACAATAAGATTCAGCTCATGATTAGGATAAGCAAATTATGCAATGACATGCAGCTGTGGCCAAGCCAAGACCATCTTTAACTGAAGGCCTGGGAATTCAGTCATATGACATCAGTGTGAGGCAGTCTTTGTATAGTCTTCAATCAGTTGTCTTGAAATGTTGAAAGTGAATAATCACATGGCTCTGTTGCACCTCTACTTTTGTCAATGATGTAGTTGCTGTTTGGTGTTGATTGAGAGACTTATAACAAATGCAGAGGTGCAACAGATTTACATGACTCATTACTTTCACTGTATAGTCTAGTGATCACAGACTGAGTGGAGACCACCTCACATGGTGGCATCATCGTCACTCAACACCC
Organism: Eriocheir sinensis; assembly: GCF_024679095.1. Classification (NCBI taxonomy): domain Eukaryota; kingdom Metazoa; phylum Arthropoda; class Malacostraca; order Decapoda; family Varunidae; genus Eriocheir; species Eriocheir sinensis. Next base: position 9,749,542 of record NC_066528.1, read on the forward strand.
AGAACTTTAGCTAAACCTTTGCCAGGCTCCTGCCACCTAATCATTTCCTGAACACTTAAATTTACAACACTTGCCTACTTTTATTTTTTTGCATTCATGTGAATCAGTCTCTGTACCTTTCACTCTGTATGGGTTCCTGAACATTTAGAGAGAAAAGAGAGGACCCTTATTATGATCAAGGTAAAGATAACACCTGAGTCCTTTACTGGAAAGGCTACAGGCAAGCATGGCTGCTGCCTGTTATTGGCTGTGGTGTCAAGTTGCCTCAGCCACCAGTCTCAGATACCCACCTCACTCTAGCATGTTTTATAATTTGTTATTATACATTATGTATGTTTACTCAAGATTTTAGGTGTTCTCAGTATTTTTTTATTTTTTATTGGCAAAAGGGTTCATGGATAGGAGTGCAACAAATTACTCTTTCCCATAAGATCAATGATAAAACTTTCACAGATTCAGGTTTCATGCACTTTTTTATAACACCAATAAAGTGGATGTTGTATAATGGATGACACAAAATTATGGCAGCCAACCCTTCTCCCTTGTATTTCACTTTAAAAAACACCAATTTTCCTGCCTACATCAGAGCAACTACATTCCTTCACATGTGCTTCCTTTGTTTATGTCAGTCTATAAATGAAAATTGCCCTGCAGAGCAAGAAGCCAGCATGCAAGTTTTCTGAAAGCAGTGTGGCAGCTGTGCCTCACATACCAGTGGAGACTTGCTGTGACTGAAGGTTTTGAAGAAGATTCCGCATGGACCACAAGGCTTAAATATAAAAAAATACTTTTGTGACTAAAACTCATTGTAAAACAAGCTACAAACTCATACCGTTTGTGCAAAAGCAACAATTAGGTAATTATAGCCTATAAGATGTCAAAAGAGGAAATGGGAAAGACTTATGCTCAGCGGTCTAAATTTTTTCACTCTAAAGATTTAGGGAGTTGTCACTTGAAGCAGCATACAATCCACATTGGTGAAAAAAACAATATCATAAAACACAAAATGTACTGAATAACTTTTCAAAAGCCTTGCATTATAAACACATAAAGAGAAAACATCCTCACCACTGACAACAATCCCATTACTACTCCCACACTCATACTTCAACCATTCCCAATAACATCTCAAACTCTTCCCTCGCTTTCTTCACTATGGTAATCAGGATCAAGGCGTCTATAACCCCAAGCAGCAACATCTAGAGGTCATGAAAACAGTATCTCCTGAAATATGACACGCTACAGTCTTTGAGTTTCCTGGAGACAGGAACTACATTCCACTATTAACCCGGTAGCAGCGGGAATCATGTTTTTTAATGGTCCCTCTCAGCAAGAAAAATGAGAAAAAAATCATCCCTCACACAAACCATTTTGTAATATATATCAAAGCATTTGTGATCAGATTATGTATCGTCTATTTTGGGGGGTTTATATCATGGCACAAATTTGGCCTGTCGCTGCTACACGGTAAAGCCACAAATTTGGCCCGTCGCTGCTTCCAGGTTAATAATAAGCAATGTTACTTGAATGAACTGCATATTAGGTATTTCTGTAACATATTTGAGACTGTTTGTGAGTGGGTCATGCACTGATTATATACATACTGTTCAATTTTAGCTTATAAGCAAATGGTCGGGGATACTCATGCTACAATGTTTGCTAACTTCTCCAAAGATATTTCAGCCGATCTATGACTTATCTCTGACATCTCCTAAGATATTTCAGCCAATCCATGACTTATTTTTGTCATCTGGACATTATATCAAAGGTATTCCTGTTTTATTCTGTTGCTGTAAGTGTATGTGTAAAAATGTGATTATGGTTACTGGAAGGGAGACAATACTGGTTTGCAAGCAACTGACAACCTCTCTACAAGACGTTATGGTGCTTGTCTTCAATTGCTTCCACCACTTGAAACAATAATGATCTATCTCTAAGCAACAAGAAACAACTGAAATATTATATATTATGCACAATGAAATCACTTTGATAAAAATTTTGCTCTTTGATCCACAAGGCTTGCAATAGTCTTAAAAGAAGGCTGAAAATTTTGTCTTTTCAGAACCATATTTCCTTGCAATATGACAGTAACATTTGTTTTTGTCATAAAAAATTGATGATAAAAGCAGGATACATAATTTTGATATTTAGCCCTATTAAAAAATATGAGTAACCAATGAGATATATAGAATTATTCACTGTCAAATTAGTACCACCATGGAGCAGTGGTTAGTGTGCTTAGCAACAAATTTGTGGGCCTGGGCAGTTGGCATGCAGCCCACCTAGCTGTTCATCCTTCCTTTCTGGATAGTCAATAAATGGATACCTGGGGAAAACCTGAGGAAAACCTGAGGAAAACCTGGGGAAGGTAAACTGTGGTAACCCGGATTTTACACCGACCCTGTGTTGAGTTAATGGTTTCTCTCCACCAAGCGTAGCTGTAGCGTGTGCTCCCAATTTTATCTTGCCTTGTCAAGTGCTGTAAAATTTTTGGTCTACATGTCTGATACCATGAGTATGAAGTGCTCACCTAGATGCCTGCGACTTACTAAGGCTGCTTCCCATTTACATCATCTTAGTTTTCCATTTACCAGAAGATACTTGGAAGGCAGTGGTTGCAGTTTATGACCTTGATATAAATTCTAATTTCAATTAGCTGAGAGGGACTTACACCTGCATTCCTTGAAGCACAGAATGACTCAACAGCACTTTTTAAAGTGTCGTGGTGTCTTAGCTTTTCCTGGCATGCCCAGAGGAAAGACCAACATCATGGAAAATTCCATTCCACTCACATGATGTAGAAGCAGATTGTAAAGCACATCATCACAGACATGACTGAGCTGGACATTATTACACTTTCCGCCTCCCCTCGGAATTTCCCTCTTTTCGCAGACTCTAAGTCAGATGGAATATTCTGCCCCATTGGGAATTTCTAGGAATTCCTTAAGGTGATACTCCAGAGCTTGGGTAAAAAAAAATCGACTTTACAAAAACCTGATAGAAGTCTTCTTTAACCATATAGAAATCCAGTAACACACTGCAAATGCCCGAAAAAAAATTACAGGGGCTGATGATGGCACTAAAGCTCCATGGGTGTAAGCAGAATCACGATCCACTCCTGTAAAGTAAACTCTGTTACGCTTCCTTATGGGTTATTATCATGCGTTTTCATCTCTGATTTCATTTGAAATACACAGAGCATGCATATGGCAAGTCAGAGACAGAGAGAGAAAGGAGATAGCCAAGCGGGGACAAATCCCCTTTCCAATGGAATGGCATTCCTGATGACACCCAGCAGTTAGGTGTACTTGAACACTCCGGCAAAGGTGCAAGGGCGTGGACCTAAGTCAAAGCTTTGGTTGCGCACATCAGGAGAGTATTTTTTTTTTCCAAGTTGGTTAACCATTCTTGCTGTGCATTATCACATTGAGGTGGCCAATAACCTCCACCAAAATCATGGATTTGAGACCAAGGATATGGGAGATATGATTGCACAAAACTTTGAATGTCCGTATCTCGAAACTATGTTTTTTGTAACTCCAAAAATTGCCAAGAAGCCACCGTTACTCATCTTAACTTGAAATCTTGGCAACATGTTGGTGATATGGCAGTGAATGAATGGTCATCCTCGGAATTTCCAGTTTGTGAAAAACAAAAGAAATATGAAGGCAAAAAGCGCAGGAAGTGGGCGAAATTCTGGTGCCGTGGCATCATGATGAAAAGATGGAACGACATTATTTAACGAAAATGCGGTTTGGAAAAACTGCGGGTGATTGTGGATTTATATTTCCTTAAACTATTTACAGCCCATTATTGAAATAGCTCAAGCTAATAATGTAGCTGTTACAAGCCTTAGAGTAATGGTAACAATGAATGACGTCACACATCATGACGTAATGATGTAGAACGTTCAGTCATACGAAAGAAGGAGAACGTTACTAAGTATGTAACTGTATCGTTTCAGCCTAAAATTCGCGATACTTTATTTTTTCCTTATTTTTTCCTTTTTACCGGAGTATCACCTTGAGCTCACAGTGCAGGACCACCACTCCATTCCTGTCCTTCAGGACCTCCTCCACTTCCTGGAAGTGGATTATGAAGTTTTTTCTAACTCTGACATCATACCAAGCTACCTTCATGTTCCAGGAGATGAGGAATCTCAAGAAACCTGAGAACCTGAGAACACTTTCTGCTGTAGAAGGAAGACAACAAATAGCCACACAAGAATCCACTGATTCCCAATGAGCTATTTTTTTAATGTACTGAAGAAAATACAAGTGTATTCCTGACAACTTTGTAGTGTCACTCCATGAAAATGTAAAATCTTAGGGTCAAGGTAAAATCTGATTTTTCAGATGTGTTTCCAGAATTGAAGTTTCCCCAACCCTGGGAAGTAGTCATGTTCAATCTCCACAGAAGTAACAAGTCATGAACATCCTTAAATACGTAAACTATAGCAGACTTGTACTATATAGAGAACATGACAACTGTTACTTGTTACTTAACATAGTCATGCAATACTGAATGGTTTTGGCTTATTCAAAGAATAAGAAATTCAGAAATCTTTCATACAAATGAGGGATGATATATGAAATATCTGTGATGGCATGACTAATAAAACAAATAAAATGCTTCATTTTCTAGTAATTTTTTGTATTCCTTTGTGGTGTCTCAGAACTAAGGAATGACCCTTCCTCAAAATAATGAGGACTGACAAAAACAAATGGAGTGATTCACTAATGCAAGCCCAGCAGATCATATGAAACTTGTCTGTGTTTTTTAATTATAATTTTCAGAATAGTAAATTCTCTAGCAAGGTAGATCCAAGCCACTTTTGTTGCAGAAATCTAAGTAATTAAAAAACATATCCATTTGGGCACATCTTTGTGTACTACCAAGTTTTCAAAGAGGTCAGGTCCCCCAAAATGAGAGCCAATCCTGACAGCAATCCAGCAACATCATATCAACACAAGCTTGAGCTGGAGTTTTACTGTAAATCAATACAGAAAGGCTTGCCTTGGAGGTAGGTAGGAATACCTGATGACAATGCCAGTAAAAACATCTATAACCAAGTTAATATTACAACTTGTTAAAAAAATTCTTATATATATGTTGAAGGTTAGAGTATTACAACTGAGCTTAGCCTTACCTTCCTCCTCCTCGGTGTCAGAGTCACTCTCAGGGGCAGGAGGCAAGGGAGAGTCCACTAACTTGAGGTCATACTTCCCCTCCTTGCCCATGCGGTAGGAGTTGGTTGAGCTGTTGTCCCAGTGAACACGAATCCAGCCATCTTCCCCAAGCTCCCCAATGACTGTTCCTTCACCTGGTGCTGGGCCATCCTGGTCACCCCACTTCCAGTCTATCCCTCGCACTACCCTTGTGCCAACCTATCAAGAAAAAAAGAAAAATCACTGGCAGGAAACAGTAAGACCAATCTCAAATCACTGAAAGTTTGTCATCTTCATCATCCCAATCACTGACTTACTATTTTTTGATACATATAGCTATGAGATTTGAAAATTTGGTTATCTATCCTGAAATAAATGCATGATAGTGCAGACTAAACAGTTCTGGAACAAATACTAGGCTATGTTCATCACATGGCATTATATTTGCTGAGTGTAGCATCCCTGGAATGCCAACCCACCTACAGTATATAGAAGACAAACCTTCATGAGAGCTGCTAACTCTGGTCCTGAGAGAGGCGGGGGAGGGATGCGAGGCTTCTTCGCTGCCTCCTCAAATATAGCTACCAGCTCTTCCTTCTCTTCACTCCTCCCGTTTGCAGGCATTGATGGGCCTGAAGATGGAGGTTCAGTTCAGATTACACAAACATCTTTTCCTTCTCTTCTGCAAGACTGACCCTAAAATTTCTGTTTCAACTAGTCCTCAGTAAAAAAACTTGCTACTTCATTGTCTGATACCTTCATTAAAATAAACAAGTTTGTCAATAAGACATGAGCTCTGAATGCCATGTTTTAAATGGAAAATGAAAACCAATTTGAAAATTCAATTTTTTACAATCCTTCAATCTTTCAATCATGGATAGTGGGGAATGCTATACCATGGTCTAGATTGCAACTCACCAATGAGTCTAAGAAGTGTCTGCACAAGAGCCAGCAGTCCACCAGACACCAGGAGACTGAGGTCGGCCCCACTGTGGGTTCGAGTACACAAACACACCATACCCAGGATGAACCTAAAGAGAAAAACAGTTCTTTTAGGTGACTTGTTATCTAATCTCTTAGAACATAAGAAGAACATAAGAACGCAGGAGTCTGCAAGAGGCCGGTAGGCCTGTACGAGGCAGCTCCTTTGACCCTAAGCTCCCGTGTATCTAACCCCACCTAATATCGCTGTCCATGAATTTATCTAGTCTATTTTTGAATGTGACAATTGTATTGGCACTCACCACATGACTGCTAAGCCTATTCCACTCATCCACCACCCTGTTAGTAAACCAATTTTTGCCTATGTCCCTGTTGAATCTGAATTAATCCAGTTTAAACCCGTTACTTCGTATCCTACCCGGTTCTCTTACCAACAAAACCTTATGAATGTCTCCCTTATTAAAGCCCTTCATCCATTTATAAACCTCGATCATGTCTCCACGCACCCTTCGCCTTTCTAGAGAATGCAAGTTTAACTGTTTGAGTCTTTCCTCGTATGGCAAGTTTCTCAACCCCTGAATCATCTTAGTCATCCTCCTCTGCACCGATTCTAACATTTTGATATCCATTCTATAGTAGGGTGACCAGAACTGAACTGCATAGTCAAGATGAGGTCTAACTAATGCTAAATATAGTTTGAGGAAGACTTCGGGGCTTCTGTTGCTTACGCTCCTTGAAATAAATCCCAGTACCCTATTAGCTCGATTTCTAGCTTGAATGCATTGTGCCCTTGGACGGAGATCAGAGCTCACTAAGACCCCTAAATCCCTCTTGCACCCAGACCTACTTATGAGAGTGTCATTTAAGCAATAGTTATGTGAGGGGTTGTTCCTACCTACACTCAGAATACTGCACTTCCCTACATTGAACTCCATCTGCCATTTATCCGCCCAGTCATATAATCTGTTGAGTTCACCTTGGAGAATACTCGCGTCCTGATCCGACTCAATTACTCTACCGATCTTGGTATCATCTGCAAATTTACTAACATCACTACTAATTCCTGTGTCTAAGTCATTGATATAAATAATAAACAAAAGTGGACCTAATACCGAACCTTGTGGGACCCCACTCGTAACACATCCCCAGTCAGATCTTTTACCATTGATTTGCACTCTTTGCTTCCTATTGCTAAGCCACGCCTTGACCCAGTTCAAAACTTTACCCTCTACTCCGTGAGCCTGTAATTTAAGCAACAGTCGTTGGTGAGGAACTTTGTCAAACGCTTTACTAAAATCAAGATAAATTACATCATGATTTTCATCTCTGTCAACCGCCTCAAATACTTTATTGTAGAAGGACAAGAGATTGGTGAGGCATGACCTACCTTTTGTGAACCCATGCTGCGAGTCGTGAATTAAGCTATGTTTCTCTAAATGCTCCCGAATGTTCCTGGCTATTATGGACTCCAGCATCTTCCCTATAACCGATGTTAAGCTAATTGGGCGATAGTTCGAAGCAACTGACCTGTCCCCCTTTTTAAAAATCGGCGTCACATTAGCTACTTTCCATAGGCTCGGCACATAGCCAGTATTTACCGACATCTTAAAGATGTCGGTTAGTGGGTCACTGATTATATCACCTAACTCCTTAAATACCCTCGGAAATATCCCGTCAGGACCTGGCAACTTGTTCTTCTTAAGCTTATCTATCTCATCCTGAACTACTTGCCTGGTAATGATTATATCCCTCAATTTATCGCCATCCCCGCCCTCGTACACCTGAACTCTTTCCGGTATAGTCGTTCGATCCTCCTATGTGAATACTGAAAGGAAGTAGTCGTTCAACAATGTGCTCATATTTTCAAAATTTTCTACTAGCTCCCCTGTGTTTGTTTTCAGCGGTCCAATTTTCTCCCGTGTTTTTGTTCTATACATCTGAAAGAAGCCCTTAGGATTACTTTTCGCCTCATTTGCTACTTTGATCTCATAGTTCTTTTTTGCTATCCTGGTGTTTTTCTTAACTAATCTAGATAGTTCGACGTACCGGCCCCTGAGATGTGTTTCCCCATTCTTTATTTTCTGATAAATTCCCTTCTTTAACCCAATCTCGTGTTTTAGTCCACGAGTCATCCACTTAGGATCATTGTTTTCTTTTCTAAGTGTTCGCTGTGGTATATGCTGTTCTTGCCCCTCTACTATTATTCTAACTAAATTATTGTAAGACATTTCTACCTGGTTCTCCTGGCTCTCCAATCCGCAGTTCTGGCCCTCATGAATCCCTAAATTATCCCAGTTTACCCCTTCAAGATGTCTTCGAAGCCTCTCGTAGTTTGCTCTTCTAAAATCTGGCACTAACACTGGGTTTGGTTAGCGGGTTACCGCCCAGTCTAAGCTAAAAGGAACCGTTCTGTGATCACTATTTCCTAACTCTCCGCCCACCTCCACCTCACGTAGCAAGTTCCCATTATTGGTTAGGACTAAGTCTAATATGTTATCTCCTCTGGTAGGCTCAGTAACTACCTGCTTAAGGAAATTATCTTGTATAACTTCAAGAAAGTCCTCGGCTTCCAGGTCACCCACTAGATCTTCCCAGTCTATATTCCTATAATTAAAGTCCCCCATTATGCAGACATTTCTACATTTCTTGTCAAACCAGTCTTGAAATTTTAAATCTCATTAAGTCATTTCACTTTGAAGTGGTGAAAATGCCTTTTAAAATACAAAGGCTGAGGGAAAAGATTACAAAAAAAAGTGTAAATTGATAGATAAAATAAACAGTAATATTTATAGTATATTTATAATCACTATCAGCCTGAATCATTCCACTGCAGGACAGGCCTCTCCCTACATTCCCATTTGTTTCTTTTAAGCCTCTAGTTTCCAGTCTCAATGCAAGCATTCCTTTTACTTTAAAAATTCAATACAGTATCCAGTGCACAGCCTTTTCTTGCCTCTTTTTACATCAGTTATTTTCCAGTCTGTAACCTGTCTTCTCACCTACATACAAGTCCTGATTATTGCCTTTTCTTGATTTTAACTGCTTTCATTGTATCTACTTTTGTTTGTTCTTTTATTCATGAGCAGTTTTTGTTTCCTTTACTGTGATTCCTTGTGTTGATCTCTCCTTCCCTCTCATAAATTCTCAATTTGCTTTCTGTAGACTTGTTCAGTGTTTTTGTCTCTGATCCAGAGCTCATGACAGAAAGAATGCACTTTTTAAAATTGTACTTTAGGCAAAAAACTAGAGACTCAAAATAACACTTTGCTTTCCAAAGGCACTCAGTCCAGTTTTATATTTTTTTATTTCCAGTTTGAGTGAGGGATTAGTTTACAGCAAAGTCACGAATCTCGATCAATCTCATCTCGATATTTCGCATCTCAACTGCACCATCAAGAACCCACGAGTCACATATCTCTATCAAATTACACGAATCTCGATTGCTGATTTTTTCGATTGCTCTTCCACCTTTTGAAAAAGAAGAGATGGAAGAAAAGAAAGAAGTCTTATATAACATGTGGAAAATAAGAATTAGCAAACTGAAAAGCTTAAACCCATGATAAACACAGCCACACGCACACCGCCAAGATGACGGACGGACACAGCTGAACTCCTGACGCGTCTTCATACTATCACAAAGCTGCGCGGGAACTAAACCCTAGACGTGGAAATTAAGGTGGGAGCCGTGCTAGGTGGTTAACGTGCTGTTCCGAAGTATTGAAGACTGAGAACAGTGAATAACACTGAATAATGAGTGAGGAGAAGGCGGGGGCGACGGCAACGTTGCCACCGCCGGGTTTGTTTACACCGGTAAGCAGGGGAGCCAGGACAAGGAACAATGATTTTGAAGGTTTCTCAGAAGACGTGGAGAGGCACAGAGACCGAGACATTATGTTGAGAAGGAGACTTATTGACTTGGAAAGGGAGATGAAGGAAATGAAGGACAGAATGGGGACGTTGGAGAGAGAGGTTGACGTCCTAGAGACGGAGAAAAATGTATGGAAAAATGCATACAATGACCTGCACAAGCAGGTAACGTTGAATGAGAAGAAGACAGAGGATACAGAGGTTAAAGTCAAGGAATTAAAGGAAACGCATAAGGTCTGGAAGGAGGAACAAGAAAAGGAGAATGTTAGCTTTAAAAAAATTGTGGAGGAGCAAGTTAAGGCTAAGGATGAACCTATAACTGAAAAGGTGATCAAGGTGATAAAAGAAAAACCAGAACTAGTGAGGGACACGGCTGAAAAAAAGAAGTCTGTAGTAGTGGTGGGCATTAATGAAGAGCACATGCCGATCATACATACAAGGGAAAAGAAAGGAAGGAAGGCAGTGGAGCAAGCAACTGAGGCAATTCAGGAAGAAGGTCATGAGCTGGTAGGGGAGATCAAAGAAGTATTCAGGCTTGGAAAGTATGAAGAAGGAGCCCAATGACCAGTTAAAATTAGATTTAGGTCTCAAGCTGCTGCAGAAGAAGTGGTGGGAAAATCATGGAAGTTAGCAAGAACAGAGACCTACAAAAAAGTCTGGGTAAGAAAGGACAGAAGTGTGGAGGAAAGGAACACGATAAGAGAATTGAAGAATCAAGCTAATGAAAAGAATGAAGCAAGGACTTAAAGAAGGCGTTTGATAAAGTACCACACAAGCGATTAAAATGGAAACTTAATCATGTTGGAGGTCTGGGTGGTTCAATATTGGATTGGATTATGGACTTTTTGACGAAGAGAGAAATGAGAACAGTAATTAGGAATAACAAATTAAGCTGGATGGAAGTGACTAGTGGAGTCCCCCAAGGATCGGTGTAGGCTCCGATTATGTTTGTAATATATATTAATGACATGACAGAAGGGGTGACAAGCTATATGAATATGTTTGCTGATGATGCTAAAATAATGAGGAGGGTGGCTAATGAAGATGACTGTGTAGCCCTGAGCCAAGATCTCGATAGAATAAGCGAATGGTCACGCAAATGGGAAATGACATTCGATACAGAGAAGTGTAGCGTGATGGAGTTTGGTAAGAGCAGTAGACGAATATCGGGGAACTACTCTCTGAGTAAAGAAAGAATTATGAAAAAAACTGAAGAAAAAGATCTTAGAGTGATCATAACAGACAAGTTATCCTTTGGAAAACATATAAACCGGATAACTGGGGAAACATACAATATTCTTGGAAACAAAAAAGCAGCTTTTACATATTTAGATGAAGAAACGGTGAAGAAACTAATAATATTAATGATACGTCCAAGACTGGAATATGCAGCATTAGTGTGGTCACCTAGATTGAAGAAAGAAATTAAAAAGTTGGAAAGAATACAAAGAGCAGCGACTAAATTACCGGAAACTCTGAGAGAACATACTTATGAAGAAAGACTGGAGAAATTGGGACTAACAACACTGGAGAGCAGAAGAGAGAGAGGGGACCTAATAGCATTGTACAGGATACAAGAGGGATTGTTGAAATTGGACAGGGAAGACCTAGTGGAACGTGACAGAAGTGTGACAGGAAGCAATGGTAAGAAATTGAAGAAGAGCGACTGTAGGCGAGACATCAAGAAAAACAGTTTTCCATACAGAAGCATAACAACATGGAACAGACTTGAAGAGGAGACTGTGTGTGCAAAAACGATTCATGAATTTAAAGCCAAACTGGATAATAAGCGTTATGGAGACGGGACAGCACGAGCCTAGTACAGCTCTTTTCCTGTATTTCACAACTAGGTAGATATAACTAGGTAAATACACACACACACAGAGCAGAAGCTAGACATGATTGAAACTAATAAGGGATTAAGTGTGATGTATACAAATGTAGACGGGATAATATCTAGTAAACTGGAATTACAAGACTACCTACAGGAAAAAGAGCTCAAGATTGTATGCTTAACAGAAACTAAACTGAATGAGGTCATCCAAATAGTGTTTGATAATAACTACAGTGTATGGAGGAAAGATAGAAACAGCAAAGGTGGTGGAGGAGCGATGATAATGACGAGGAAGGAGTTATTAGTAAAATCAGTAGTATATGGAGAAGGAAAGGCAGAAATAGTGAGTGTAAATGTGGACAACAAAAACAGAGAAAGGATGACGATTTTAGCAACTTATGTACCACCATGGACTAACTCATGGAGTAAAGAAGAATAAGAGACCATGATTGAAGATACCATCCAGAGTTTAAGTAGAATACTCAAGGCAAACAAAAGAGTCCTATTAGTTGGTGACTTTAATTGTAAGGAGGGAAATTGGGAGATGTCTGAAAGTGGAGGTAGTGAAACGGCATGGGGAGAAAGGTTTTTAAGATTGACGATGGAAAAGTTGATGACGTAATGGGTGAAGGAAAACACAAGATATAGAAGTGAAGACGAACCGGCGAGACTGGACCTGGCGTTAACAAAGGGAATGTACTTGACGAATGAATTAAGGTATGGATGCCCCCTGGGTAAGAGTGACCACATGATAATAGAGATGGAAACAGAGGGGGAAGGAAGTGAAGGGGATGAATCATAAAAAAAGAAACAGGTTAAACTATAGGAAGGCAGACGTGGAAAATCTCGGTAAATACTATAGAGAGCTGGACTGGGATGAGTTGAAGAGAACAAGTGAAGTGCAAGAAAAGTATGACATTTTCATGGAGGCGTATAAATCAGGAGTTATGAAATTTGTACCAGAATACAAACCCAAGGAAAAAAGGACTGGTTTAATGCAAAATGTGCTAAGGCAAAAGAAAAAAAAGACAAAGCGTGGAAAAGATTGAAAAGAAATAAAAACCAAAGGAATAAAGAAGATTATAAGGTAGCGAGGAATGAATATGTGAAAAAAAGGAGAGAAGAAAAAAATGGATATGAAAAGGATATTGTAGAAAAGTGCAAGGAACAACCTAAACTGTTTTATATATTCATAAATGGAAAGATCAAACCAAGGGAAACAATAGAAAGACTGAGAGATGGGAATGTGATAATTGAAGATCCCAAGACATGACTGAGCTACTAAACAAAAAGTTCCAGCAAGTTTTTACAAAAGAATCAAAATTCAACGAACCACAAGAAAACAGGATAGATGCTCATATGGAAGAAGTCACAGTAAATAAAGAGGAGATATATAAACCTTATCGGTGATAACCAATATTCGTTAACTGGAGACATAAATATAGGTGATAACCGATAACCGATACCCGATATAAATCCACAATTCCGATACTAGCTACCGATAAGTCCGATAGGCAAAAACGATACAATATTGATATTTCAAATAGAAAAATATAGATGAATTCAAATTTTCATTATCTGTATTTTAGAAAACTTACAAAACCTGAAAACCACACATTGACATGTACATATAGACAGTAATGCTAGAGACGCCTGAACTGGTGTTGTGTTATTTGGCGTCCCAACCATCAAACAAACATTGGTCTCTCGTGAACTGGCCCATTACAACTTAATCAGTTATTCTTACTGATCACCATTAACACTTTAACAGTCACTTCAGTAAAGAAGCACTGAAGCACTGGTAACCGGAACGCTGGCACTCACTCCGTCACTCGAGATGCAGCTGAGAGGCCACGCGCCACGCCACCACGTGATAACAAGCCGCCGGTCTCTGTTTGTGCTCTTTACAACGGGATCACAAATTTCAGGCAGTGAATAATCATTTTGGGGGCAAAGTTAAATGATTTTTCTCTTTGATATAGTGATTTTTGAATCTAACATGAAAAAATAAGTAATCTAGTGTTTTAATGTTGATGAAATAATGAGATAACCGTTTCTGTCACAAATCATTAAATGATTGACTTTCCAATGCCTTTTGCAGATGCCGCCGCCTGCCGCTGCAGCTGCAAAATAGCTCACACAGCGAGGTTGAACTTGCTCACTGTTTATTCATTTCACTCACCGCTCACACTCAGAAATGGACACACTAGAACAAGACCAGGTAAATTAAATGTTTTTCCGGCCGAGTGTTTCCACAGTGCGTATGTGTGGTGGACAACAACAGTGCGACTTAATTCTTCAAGGAGGTATTTCTTGCAACACCAGCCCGTGAATTGGACCACACACGCAAAAGCCATGTCCCGTCCTGTGTTTCATATTTCTGCTGCCTCACACCTAACCTAACCTAACCTACCTAACGGGGGAGCTTCGCCCCCCTCGACCCCCTTAAGCTGTGTCAGTACCGATACTCACAAACACTTGGCTATTTTCCATTACATTTACATCCTGGATTGATGCATAACACTTTCTTGTGGTGTAAATACGTTTTCCATTTGAATGGGAACCACAAGGAGGAAAATAATTCATCAGGAAGGCTAAAATCAACTACAGTAACCCAAGGATGGGGCAGCAGATTAAGGGAGGAGGGCCAGGTGGCTAGCAGGCACTGTTGTAGTTACCAGGCGCAGATGGTTCAAATAATATTCTTGGTCGGTTCCCGCGGGTTTCTGACCGTCTGACCTTGTCCGTTATATCTGAAATTCATTATAAGCGGGTCCGTTATATCAAGGGTCTACTGTACTGAATTTTCTGCTTAACCATTCAGACAGCCAAATATGGAACAAATGGCATTCTGTTTTTTAATTAAGGAAAGAATGGCTACCTTAGTCTCAGTCCGCGTTGCACACTCGCAGAGATAGCACCTGCGTGCTGGTGTCCAATTACATTTGTGTTCTGGAGTGCGATCTTCAGCACTACAATGTGCATTCTTTGTGCTTTAACAATGTCCCCCAGAAAGGTGGTTAAAAGAGATGGTGCTGCAAAGAAGAAAACAGAAATGGTGGATATTACGCTCGCAACAGCAGGAATGGTGTGATCCTCGGCGGCTTGTATGCCCTCCTGGACGTGAGTAGAATAGGGAAACTGCAGCTGCTAAACCCCAGTGCGAAGCCTACTCCTTGAGCGTAGTTAGCAGTTGCGGGAGGCTCCGTAACAATCATAACACATTGATTTGTGTTTTATATTATTAATCATTGCTATTTGTTACTAAAATTACTTTTCTGAATAAAATAACATGTTATATGACTTTTTTATAAATACTTTTTGGGATATGGGATGCATTAATGGGATTCACAATAATTTCAATGGGGAAATTCATTTTGGTTTACGAATGTTTTGGTGTGCGAGCAAAAATCCAGAACAAATTAAACTCATAAACCGAGGTATGACTGTACATACAAAAGAGGTAGGCACTTGCTAGTACTTTCTTTAATGTACAAGAATGTCATGTGTTGTATATGCAACAATATACAGTCGTCCCTCAAATAGTACGGGGGTTAGGGACCCAGGACTCTTGTACTATTCGAAAATCCGTATAAAATTAGTGCCCCCCCTAGAAACACTCCTGGGCTGCATTTGAGAGAGGGAATCGGGACTTATGGAACGTCACGAGTGCTCTCAAATGTGTGACGCGGCAGCACGAGTTACCAACTCGGCACATCTGCTGGCTCCTGGCTTTGAGAGGTGGAGCGCCTTCGTGCTGTGATGACGTCATCAGCAAATATGGCGGCACAAACAAACACATATAAGTGTTTCCATTGCATTTCACCTCTCTGTGCCACCATAACCACTGCAGCTTCCTTTTCATCTTCTGTTGTAAGGAGTTAGTCAGCCAGGACAGCTAGTAATGCATGTAAACGTCACCAGGAAGATCAGTGTATGCCATTTTGCTGCGAGTGAGATGCCGTTACTATAGGAACGACGAGGCTTAGTAAAAGGACGGCCTTTATCTCTACTCTTGCAGCACTCTTGGAGCACTGGCAGTTACTGTGGCAAGAATTTCTTTTACATTATGATAGATACAGCGAACACTGCTCTCATTCACATGGTATGCTCTCCCTACCACAATGTAACTCATCCCAAAACGTAACTTTTCCTAAATCTGAATTCTTTTACAAGGTGAACACCTTTCTCGAATGCTTTGGGTGCTTTCAGCAGGTGTTTTGGTAGAACAGTGTTGCCACTCATGCCATGGCTACTTGGTGCAACGAGCGGGAAATTTAAAAATCCTAAAAAATTCTTCCATGACAATCCGTATAAAACCGAAACCGTACTATTGGAAACCGTACTATTTGAGGGACAACCTTGGTTTGCAGATTCCAGGTCTGCATCATTTATTACAGGCTATTCAATTAATGAATAAACCAATGGTCATCTTCCATTACTTAACCCCTTCACTATGGCTGGGCGACAACAGCGCCCCACGCCATATCTGAGATCGCCGCGCGCGCCAAATTTCAAATGTCGCTATTGAATATAACAAGTTTTCAGCCATGAACTCAACATAATTATCATGTATTATATATGAAAACATGCAGAATTAAATGGTGCACGTAAAGAAACTTTCTATGGCCAGGTCAAAACAGCGCCCTGCGCCGAATCCAGGATCGCCGCGCGCGCCAAATTTCAAATGTCGCTATTGAATATAGCAAGTTTTCAACCATAAACTCAACATAATCATTATGTATTATATATATGAAAACATGCAGAATTAAATGGTGCACATAAAGAAGCATAAATTAATTGATAATTTTGAGATGTAAGCATAAATATAAAGATAAAATAACTCATATATTGGCTAAAGCGAGCCAGGACGCAGTATGTGCATCCTCGGATATGGTACGGGGCATGCAAGGACGCAGTATACACGTCCTCGTGTTGAAGAGGTTAAATAAACTTGCCTTGAGAGTGGCATTGAAGCCAATGTATTATGGTCCCGGCAGCTGAGGTTGGAATCCTTGTAGGATGGGTTGTCCTTGGCCTTCGCAACACGCCCATTGGAATGAGATGCCACACAAAACTGTTCTGCCTTCAGAACATGTTCCCGCAGTTCACCAACAGCCCACTCCCAGAGTCTAGCCCAGGCTGCTTTCAACACAGCTCGTTGATACACAGGAACAAGACGTATATTTTCAAGACAATCCGGAAGCACAAACCTGAAAGAAAAAAAAGTTTGAACTGAACAAGGAAACTCTGCACCTATAAACATCTGAAAACATGATGTTTCTATCAAATCCTTCCTAATAAGAAACTTTTTTTCAATTACACTGAGCCCACTACCTCCACTACAGATAACACACTTGACAAGCTGCCTAACAATAAGTGGAGTTTCTCATTTCTGGTTTCTATGAAGTTGGGCATTCTGGAACACAAGAATAAAAGAAAAAATCTAAATAACTTCTCCCGTTAATGGAGTGTATGGCTTAAACAAATATGGTTGTTCAACTCTAATAATAATTAAGGTTGGTAGAATGAAGATTAATCATTCAAACTTCTCCCAAACAAGCCATCTTTTAAGCCTCTGAGCATCTGCATAACCTCATCCACTTGAGATTGTCTCTTACAGAAACAACCCTGTGAGCAAGGTTGACTCCTAGGTTGTGTGCCACATGCTCATATGGCTGGCACGGTATTGTATGGTGTCTGTCTATTCTCGTTTGTCCCACCTTTTGTTTACAAACACAAGGCAGACATGTTTTGACGCAGTATAGCATCACCAGCTGTGCCTTATCCCATGTTGTTCCCGCAATATTTCTTTTCTTTTTACAAACAGAAAACAAGTGGGGAAAATAATGTATTATTTATTCAAGGAAATTAAATTAAAGGGTTTTAAATAACCTTTATCTGGCAACAAATGTTCAGAATTTGTTATAGACATTTATGGAATATGACAGCTTGTTCTGACCGGCACCCCTCGTATGACAGTAACATTAGCTAATCAGTACATCGGCATTGAGTAATTATAAATTCTCCTGCAGTAAAATTCTGTGTCACTTAATGGGATGAGAAAAAGAGATGTTAGCTTAATCCTTCAGCACATTTTTTTTCTTTCTATTAGGTAAAGCCCTTTGGTTTGGCAGTTATGAGTTTGGCAAATTATTTTGGCACTTGACATTGGCCAAACTGGAGGAATAAGAAAACAAAAAAAAAATATATATATATATATATATATATATATATATATATATATATATATATATATATATATATATATATATATATATATATGAAAAGACAAGACCCAGAGTGGCTTCACACTTACGAGTTCTTGGGGGCAAATGGTAGCAGGCCAAGCCATCCATGAATGAGGGTTAACCTCACTGAAGGAAGGAAGTTTTTCTTCTGAACTAGCCCTAAAAACATTTCAGTGCCTCTCAGTCTCATTTCTGCTCTTTCCATCTGCAATGTGAACACAGTATGATAAACATATAATAGGTACATGTTTTCTTATATAATATTCAACTTCAAATCATAAAATTGGCTGGTATTTTGAACAGTCACCCTGTCAATAAAAAGACATGTATAGATCTGCTGACTCATGAACATGAAAACATTTTAAGTCATCATCATCATCTATTTTATTTCCTGACGACTTATATTACTATTTCAAACGGCCACCAGTGATCATATCTGTATTTATCTGTTGATAGATTGTCCAGTATTACCTGAATTACAACCCCAACCTATTCTGCTATTCCTTCATTGATTTCTTTTTTCTTCAACTTATATTTCAAGCCTATATATTCCATATACTGTGAAGGTGTATATACATGGATGTGTTTATAGGGTTGCCTTGAAGTTTAGTGCAAAATACTTATTCTTTTTCATGTACCAACTTCCCTACTTCCTGAGGCTATAGTTGCCCTCACACTGGATGGTGCTGAACATTGATGATTCACTTGTACTTAAAATAGAACTATGTTACACTGCACACTGGTGATGTACTCACCTGGCTGAAGAAAGCTTTCCTCATGGCTTCAATGTTTATAGTTTCTTCAGAGCAAACAAACTCTATCACCTTGGAGGCCAACTCCACAACCCTTGCTGTTGGTGGAGGTGCCGTGGGGGTCAGCACTGCGGGCGAAGAAAACAATACAGTAATAAATAAGGAAATAACACACAGAAAATTATAGATCACATACCACTGGGTTCGACTTGTTAATGCAAAGGCTTAAATATATTGTAAGACCCCTGTACATAAAAGGTGATTCAAATACTGTATCATGCATATGAGCCTACCATACTCTGCTTCTAAAATTGCCAAAGGTATCAGAGGTAAAAGCAATATAAAATAACAAAACCTGAGAGCTCAAACAGTAACATATACTGACTTTTCAGGTTTTATTGGGTGAAGCAGGTAGTATTTTTACAAATATTTATATATTTCAGTAATAGTAATAGGATTAGAGGGCATGAGTCTATAATGCCTTTACTCATATGAACTGTATATAAAGACACCATGAGGATAATGAGCATGGAGACTGCCATGTCGCATACATTTTTGTATGTACACAGTGCCTGGCATGAATAATTTCTGGAAGAATAGCAATGCACAAGCCCCCCTTTTCATATTAAAATCCTAATAACATGTTTTCTTAAACTCTATGCTACATTTCCCAGCAAAAAACGAAAATGCTTTTGTGATGCCTCACATTATTTTCATCATCTGCTATTCATATAAAAATTATGGCACCTTGGTTTTATGCAAAATATGCAAGCAGCATGAAGACTCACACGAGCATGGCCTGGAGGGAGTGAGAGGAGCCCCAGACAATGATGGAGACCGTTTAAGATTAAGGCTGACAGATCCCTTTTTCCCCTCTTGCTGCTTCCTTCCATCTGGCAAAATCCTGAGTTCCTTCTCCAGAGCATCTATGTCTGCCTCCTTAATATTGTTGTCTCTTGTTGTTTCTGTTCCACCATGACTAGAATCCTCTGGCTCTGGTAAGTCCTTACAAGCATCCTCCTGCTTGTCAAGGCGGCCACTACTCACGTCATCACAGCTGTCCTGGACATTGCCCCGCTCCTCACCATGGCTACTGTTGAGACTGATGTCCTCAGCAGATCCACTAGCCTCCTTTGTGTCCTGCAAAGAGATAGTATCCAATATTACCATACTACAGTGAAATGTACCCCATTTTCCAACTGACAACTCCAAGAACTTTGGTTAAGATTGAATACCCAATAAGTAACATTACTCATTGAGATACACTTTAAGATTCTTGCTCAATATTGCTCACTTATTATTACCACTTGATTTTCCATAAGTTTAAATAACACCCACCCACACACACACAGGCTACACATTTTTTTCTATTATTATAATCTTTATATGAAAACATGAGTATCAAACAGTACTGCTGTAAATTAATTTTTCTAGCTATAATAATTTGTTTGCTATTTTCTAATTTTGTTTATGTGGCAATAACATTAGCTCAAGGGAGGCAGCCAGTTGGCATTGTTTAGAGCTAAGTTTTTCAGATAGTGTTTTATAGCTATGTTATTTATATCATGAGTTATAAATCCCAATTTTCTTTTCCTAATGGGCCTAATGGTTGGCCCCAACCTGGTCGTGGCACAGGCAAATTTGATTGCAAGTGGTGGCCATGACATAACTACAGTAGAGCCTCATTTAGCGCGAGAATTAGGTGGATGAATGCGGTCGTGCTAACTGAGTTCGCGCTAATTGAATAAAGTAACCAATATGAAAAAAATTATTTGGTGCACACGTGGGTCTGACTTTTGGGTTTGATAATTACTCAAAATAATCACTCACATTAGAAAAAAAAAAAAAACCTACGATTGGCTGAGCTCTGAAAACATGCTTGTGATTCGCTGGGAGTTCGATGACGTCATCGCCGGCGCTCACCTGGTCAGCGTCCTCGCTGCCTTAAGGCAGTATCACACTGGCCGTTTTCTTCTAACCGTTGTGGCTACTGGCATCGCCCGTGCGCCCATCCGGGAGTGAGTTGTCGGTTCACCATAACCTGGTGTCACACTGAGCCCTTTTCTTCCCACCGCGTTGGTGGCAGCTTGGACAACCGGCAAATCCAAATTTTCCGGGTGTGCGTCACACACGGCCAAGGTCAGTTGCCCGTATTCACATCCACAACGTAAACAAAGCACTTGCCCTGTATCAACAAGCCGTCGTCTGCTAAAGTAAAGGCTCTCGCGGCTTGTGCCGCGCATCATGGCGGCTTGGCGCAATTTTCAAAATTCAGTCGTGGTGGCTGCTCGCGCTAACTGAGGCTTTCTCGCTAATTAATTTTTTTCTTGGTAGATGGTGGCTTGCGCTAACTGCGGTTCGCGCTAATTGATCTCGCGCTAAGTGGGGCTCTACTGTATTGTCGAGCCCATGCTGCTCCAAGGGCTTCTCTTGACTCAAGTTGCCGAAGTTTAGACAGTATGCCATTATTCTTTCACAACTTGGTGATGACTGAAAATTACTAGCTGTTTGAAGTAGAACTTGAACCTACTGTATTTGATGGCTTATAAGACGCACCCCCAACCTGGGCTGTCATTTGAAAAAAATAAATAAATAAACGGGTTTAAACCATGAGTTTCTGGTGAAGATTTTTTGCCTGACAATCATTGCCCTCACCACTAACAGGTCATTTTTAAAGTTTCATATGTATTCTGATCCTTATTAAATCAGAATGCTTTACATTTAAAATGCTTGATACTTATTGGGACCTGCCAGAACTGGTCCTTCTTAGAGACTCAGGGCTACTGCTTTGAGGAGTAAACAAACATGGCGGAGACTGCAACAGTGGCAGAGGGGTAACGGGTATAAAGTTTGTACGGGCGTACTGCTGGGAACAGCCACAAACGGACCTTCCAAGGGCCCGGCAAACACTCAAATTAATTTATAATATACTG
Organism: Eriocheir sinensis; assembly: GCF_024679095.1. Taxonomy (NCBI): domain Eukaryota; kingdom Metazoa; phylum Arthropoda; class Malacostraca; order Decapoda; family Varunidae; genus Eriocheir; species Eriocheir sinensis. Next base: position 9,771,289 of record NC_066528.1, read on the forward strand.
GATGTATATGGATATACATATGAATATTAACACAAAGGGGAGAGACGAGAATTCACTAATACTTGATGGCGGGGTGGAAGACGAGCAGTGCGGCGTTCTTACCTTTCAAGGGCCAGTAAATACTGATGCCACGGGCTGAGCGCAGTGTTGCCAAACTATCGTACTCATTGCATTGCATTTTTTCGTAGTTTCCGACTGATAACTACAGCAAAAAACAAAGAAACATCAATGAATAACAGTCTTAACGCTAACTCTTTTAATTTTCCATTTTATTGGTGTAGGTTACGAGAGTTTGAGGCTTAAGAATGGTAAATACGAGATGTCCAGTATGATAATTCGGCACCGTTGGCTGAGCGGAAAGGAGCCGTCCGCTAGTTTGTTTACATACAAGCATGGTTAAGCATCATCACTTAATTTTCTTTCTGACTGTTGTTGATTTATATGAAGTAGCAGTAAGTACTACTGTTATACATAGTTACTTAAGAAAAAGTTGCCGTTGTTGACGTAGCAGTGATCGCCAATTTGTTTACGTTTGCGGAGAGGTTTGGTGAACAAACATCCGCTTTAATTTAAGTGCCAGTGTACCACTAAACCTTCACTAGCCAGTAAACAAAAACTGAACCTTCACCATATAAGACGCAGGGTGATTTTCTGGATCTTTTTTCTGGAAAAAAAATGCGTCTTATAAGCCGTCAAATACGGTAACCACTTGGCCACTGCCCTCCCCATACTCATTTACCCCCACCACAGACTCGAGGGCTATGTGACAGAGGTGATCACAGAGGCCATGCCCAGCCATAGTGTATGCCCACATCAGAAAGAATACTAAAATGAGACTGACAAGCTATTCATCTGAAAAGTGACGAGTTCTCTGTGGCCTACCAGTAGCTCATCTTTCTCCTGGGTGGTTGCAGTTGTGTCATTAGAACGGAGGCGTAACAACTGTGTCACCTTCCTCCATCTGGACACTCCACGGACTGCAAACTTGTCCAGAGCTTCCACGTCACCACAGCTGGCTGGCCGCACCTCATAGAACACAAATCTGCAGGCAAACATTGGAACTAGTAACATAGAGCTTTTTGAGTTAGGTAATATCTCTACATCGAAAATGTAAAAATAGTCTATTTGAATTTTGTGCAAATTTCATTTACTAGAATTTGTAACAATGCACATCATCCATAACCTAACTTAACCACCATTTACAAGAGTAATATGACACTGTTTGATTGTGCAGAGTACAGCCAAACCTTGGTTTACAAGTGCCTAAGTTAACGAGTGTTTTGATTTACGGGCAAAAAAAAGAATCACAAAATATGCCTTAGTTTACAAGGGGTGACTTGGTATACGAACATCCTATTTGTACAAGATTTTTATATTTTTATAATTTGTTGCCACTGCACGGGTGGGGACACGGGGTATATGGAGGCCGTCATGGTCGAACGTGTACATCCCTCCGAGGAGGGACCACAGACCCTTGCCGGGTGATGGCTCATGAAGGGGAGGGGAGGATGCCGATAGACCGACTCTGTCGACTGACGTCAGCCTAGCCGACCAAGTCGGTCTTTTGGCGAGAACTGGCGTGTTTTTTGTGTAAGTCGAAGACGTGAGTGTGGGTTTCCCTTAGTTCGCCGCAAGACGAGAGTGCTCAAAGAGGAGAACAATGGGAATAGTATCAGTTAAGGTTGCCACCTTGAGCTAAAAAACTAAGGAACACAACTTCCCATTCTCCAATACAGAACGAATCCAAACTTTAAAGAACTACTAGGATACTATCCTCGGCGGCTTGTATGCCCTCCTGGACGTGACTGTGACTCCCGTTCACCCTCCAACTCGGACGATACGTCGGATTAGCTTCACGTTGATGGTCAAACGTAGTTCTGGTGCCTCGAGAATAGGGAAACTGTGGCTTCTAAGCCTCGGTGCGAAGCCTGCACCTCAATCGTAATTAGCAGTTGCGGGAGTCTCCGTAACAACCATAACACATTGATTTTTATTTTTTTTTATTTATTATTGATCCTGTTTAATAAAATTACTTTAATTCTGGATAAAATAACGTTAAATTATTTTTATATATTTTTTTGAGATATGGGAATCATTAATGGGATTTACAATTTTACATTCATTTCAATGGGGAAATTTATTTTGGTTTACGGGTGTTTTGGTGTGCGAGCAATATTCCGGAATGAATTAAACTTGTAAACTGAGGTATGGCTGTACAGTGTTCCCTTTTTATTCCTGGATTGTTAAAAAAAAAGTAAATGTGAAATATTCTTAAATATGCACCATAAATTTGAAGCCTCAGAAACTATATTCAAAGATCAACTTTCGGGTAACTCCTGTCTCTCAGTGTGGTAGCAGCATAGTGATTGCATTTTAGTTGCCCTTTGTCTTCCTTTCCTCATAAAAAACATCAGGAGTGAGGAATCAACTAGTTCTGGAGGGGTGTGGAATACAACTGTCATGTATGAGGGCGGTGTCATCCAATGGCCACATTAGAAAAATGGAGATGAGAACCAGTGGTGGGCACAGTTCCGCTAATCCGCTAACCGCTAATTAGCGAAGCTAACTTTTTTGTAAGCTGATTAGAGTTTTCGCCAACATTGGAAACTGTTAGCAGACCAATTAGCTTCTGCTAAGTGTAGTCCCTCCTCCACTAACTTCAAGTCCACTAAAAAAATCATACAGGTTTGTTCTTGTCCGTTGTGGGCAGACACAGCACAAGTTGAGCCACATGGCGCAATAAATCCAGGGCTTCCACTTTTTGGGTAAATTACGCCTTGAAGTAGGGTAATTGGACAATTATTAGGGAAACTTTTTGGTATTTTAGGGTAATGCATCTTCCACTTCCAACTCTTTGAACTCAGGATTTAATAACAAGAATTTGATATTTTCCACCTGACAAGAAATAAATTTAGAATAATAAAAATAAGTGTCATTTATGGAAAAAAGGAAAAAATGTATAAATTTGCGGGAAATCTTGGGTAAAATATACGGATTTAGGATAAATGGAAGACTTCTTTCTCTTCTCCTCTGAATTTAATTTGTTTAATTGTGAACACCTTTATCATCATCTGATTTTAGCATGTTATACCTTCCCAGAAAGCTCTATGTCTGAGCTACAACATATTGAAATTTCAGGTCACAAGGTCTGTTTTTAACCCTTTCCTTGTGCGTGGGACGGGGCGCAACTATCCCCTCAGGGCAGTCAGGCAGGCCAATGGGGGGTCTCTTTTAACCTCTGTATCTCAAAAACTATTCATCACAGCTAAAAACCAAAAACACCACTGGAAAGAGGAGGTCCAGATCTATAGGAGTCGGTTATGTATGCCTCTCTTGCGAACGTACTTGCACATTCAGGGAGTGTTGAATGTGAACACTTATGTCAGTGTGTGCGGGATGATCAGCCATATTGAGAGAACTGCGGACATCTCTCCCTCAGATTCTGGCAAGGGAGTATTGCCAACTGCAATATTTACAAATATTTGGTCAAAGAATCAGTCAGGTGATAGGTGAAGCTATGCAAAAATGCCGATATATTGGACAAGAACATCCACCAGTTACTTGTCTGTAGATTTGCCGCGCTGGGCTGATACGATTTTCCACCAAATTTAGTGAAGAACCCACTCAATTGGCAATCCTGTGTTGTGAGAATTAGTGTTGGAACACTTTCATACGCGGGAGATTTGAGTGCGGCTGGAGCTCGCAGCGAACGTTTAGCACCACCAGTAAATGCGCCTTATGCTCGCTGTGAGCGTTTAGCAATGAAAGGGCTAAGGGGGGCGGCTACGGGGTATTTTTCGACAAATATATTTGAAATTTAACAAATGCGTTTTTTTCCGCTCAGCGTGTCCAGGATATCTTAAACTGCCATGTGGTCAAATTTGTTTTCATAAAATTAAATCCCCTCCCCCCCTGGAAGTCATTTTTAAATGTCCTGCGCGGTTGCGTCATAGAATGACTCATGCGTGAACACATGTGGTATCATTCAATGCTTGTATATAAGTAAAATTTGCATTAGAATAATTATTTTCTACGCTTGAGGGTTATGTTCCTGGTCCAACATACAGCACTGGAACACAACTTTGGGTATACCAATGGAAACATCATACTACATATCCTCGGATCTGAAGCATAATTGCAAGAATCCCTTCAGTGGCTAGACCGGGAAAGATCAAGGCATGCAACACCCAAGACAAAGAAGAAAAGAAAAGAGAAGAAGGATGAGACATACCAGCCTGGAGGATTCTAGATAAAATCTGGCTACAATGAGGAAGGTGGCGCCTTCTGACACCCTCACCTGCGAGTGAGTAATACTTTCTTAGAAAGGGGGACCAGATGCCTTATTATTCTGAGGTAAGTTAACAAGGTACTGTATATACAATCTGTGAAAATTTCATGCCAATCAAATAAATACAAATGGTAGGACAGAGATGAAATGGAAAAAAAGTCTTAAGGAGCCAATATCTTGAAAAGTAGTTTTTTACACTTCAAAAAATTTCACAAAATTGGTAAAAAGTCTGACCAACTTTTGTTAGGTATCATTTGAAACTACAACTAAAGGACAATTTTTGCCCGCTATAAAATTTCAAAAAATGTCAAAAGAAAACGGGACACAGAGTGGGGAAAATTATGTGACAATTTTTTTTTTTTTCGAAGACAAAACAAAAAATCATAAATATTCTAGCTGGGAAATGTAGATAGGTAAACAAAGTTTCTATGGTATTTTTTCAAGGCGATTAACTGAAAAATAAAGTCTGTGAAACAAAAAAAAAAAAAGAAAAATACGCTTTGTTTGAGTCTCTCCTAAACTTCACCTGAATTTAATGAAATTCACAGAATATCATACCTTTACACTTACAAACAACATACTAAGACTTCAAAGCTATTGGACGAATTGTATGCGCAGGAGGACCCCCCATATCTGCCCCCCTTAAAGGTTTTAGAGCCAAAATACTAAACCGAAGCTAAATTCATATAAAAAAGTTAGTGGTTAGCATTAGTTTCCACTCATTTGTTTATCAGTTTAGTGGTTTAGCGGAGGCGAAGCTAACTTTTCAGTTAGTGGATTACCAGTCAGCGAAGCTAACTTTTTGGTTGGCGGTGCCCACCACTGATGAGAACACTAAAGAATCTGCATTAGGTGTTGGTAGGAAAAGCAAATGTGGAAGATTTAGTTCCAAGAATGGGTGAGCAAAAGAATAAGGCAGAGGTATGGTATAAGCTAGGGAGGTGTCCTATGACCAATAGATTAGCTTCCCCGTGCTTGTATTTCCTCCTTCCTGCAACTTGAACCCTTTAAAGAACACTTTCAAGAGAGGAGTATCAAGACACCTCTCCACATGTTTTAGAGTATTCAATTAGGATCTCCTGTTCATTTCTTGGGAGCAGTACTTCTGCAAGCTTTCTTCCCATTTACTTTTGCACTTGACTGCCTCCTCTGCTGTGAATGATGATGATGGTGGTAGTGGTGTGTATTGATCAAACACAATGAACAGCATCATGACCTGATGGGTAAACTGAAGAATAATTTATCAAACCAACAATCAACCTGTTTTTTCTCCTTACCTGCACCTCTCCATTACTGGCGCACACACCTCCTTGTAAGAGCGGGTCAGCTCCTGCCGGCGTCTTATGAGTTGCCATTTAGTATTATGGACATGGCGCAGCAGCTCTTGAAGACCCCGAGGCAGCTCCAGGGCCGTCTCCCACCCATGGCTATCTTCAGCACTAAGTGCCAAGCCTGCAGAATGTCAGTTCTCTGAGTAAATATCACAGCCCTTATCATCACCTTGGCACAACACAATGTTTCTTACAAAAGTGAGATCCCCCCCCCCCCCCTCTCCAATAAAATAACACTATGTCCTCATTCTCACCCTTAACTTCCCAATCTGAAGGAGGTGCGACTCTTTAATCTTTCTCTACAGAGATGCAGTAGGATACTGAAGCATGAAATTTCCAATCCTCAGTCTCAAGGGTGAGAGCTCAACCCAGGTACAATGGGAGGCAATCCAGCTCAACAATGTACCAGACCCAAGCCCACAAAAATGAAGAGTTCTTGTTAGAAAGGGCATAAAAAAAAGCTTCAGATAAAGATGACAGCAACAGCAACAACAACATGGCTCTTAGTCTCAGTCCCTTAAAAACTGAAAGCCAGGCCTACCTTGCTCCAAGACCTCAATGAGCTGTGGCGTGAGGTGTGTGTGGCGCAGCAGTGTGGCTGAAAGGAGCCGCCCAGCTTCTTCAATGGGATGGTCCAAGGAGAAATTAGTGTGCAAAGAGTGGCGGCTTGAGTGACGGATCTCCCGGTCACATAAAGACAAATACATTTGGACGTAGGGATCCTGAAACAAGTCACAGTAAGGAAAATTAAATGTGTGCTGCAAGCAGTGTAACAAATGTTTTTAACTTAACCTTTAGTACATATATATACAATGCTTACACAGCAGAGAGGTACACATTACAAGTTGAATAATGAACAATGATGTTAATTTAAAACCTTTGTTAAACATCACTTCATTAAGTAAGTTGAACAACAAAAGTTATGAGGAAGCAGAAATAAATGAAAATTGGCTTCTGTGGGTCCAGCTTTCTTAATTTGTATAGGATAGAATTTTGTACAATAACAGGAAGTTAGAACAGCTTTCCATTTTTTATGCCAGCATTTGGATTATCTCAAATAACAATAACCTTTAGGAAGTGTCCCACAGCACAAGAAATCGCCATGTAAATGATGCAGTTGTCTGCTCCTTTTCATTCACACTCACCTTGGCAACATACTACTGTAGACATTTGCCATATATTGTTTGCCTCTATAACCAGTGGTTTCTTGGATCAGTGAAGTCATGGCTTCAATAATTTTGCCTATGGAGGCTTCCAAAGGCAGTGAAGGGAGTGACATGTAACCTGAATGTCCAGAACTTTTAATGTGAGTGTACAGTCGTCCCTTAAATAGTACGTGGGTTCGAGACCCAGGATCTCCGCACTATTCGAAAATCCGTATAAAATTAGTGCCCCCCTTAAAAACACTCCTGGGCTGCATTTGAGAGAGGGAATCGTGACTCTCAGAACGTCCCGAGTGATCTCAGACGCGTGACGCGGCAGCACGAGTTGCCAACTCGGCACATCCGCTGGCTCCCGGCTTTGAGAGGTGGAGCGCCTTCGTGCTGTGATGACGTCATCAGCAAATATGGCGGCCCAAACAAACACATATAAGTGTTTCCATTGCATTTCACCTCTGTGTCACCGTAACCACTGCAGCTTCCTTTTCATCTTCTGTTGTAAGGAGTTCATCAGTCAGCTAGTAATGCATGTTAAACGTTGCCAGAAAGATCAGCGTACGCCATTTTGCTATGAGTGAGACGCCATTACAATAACAACAACGAGGTTTAGTAAAAGTACGGCTTTTATCTCCACTCTTGCAGCACTCTTGGAGCACTGGCAGTTACTGTGGCAAGAATTTCTTTTTCACTATGATTTTCAGGGTGTTTGCCCCGAGGGAATAAGCCGTTTCAGAGGCTGTAGTTGGGACTGAAAGGGACAACTACCTCCAGAACTAAGACCAAGACCCAAGATGATAGATACAGCAAACACTGCTCTCATTCACGTGGTATGCTTTCCCTACGGCAAAGTAACTCATCCCAAAACGTAACTTCTCATAAATCTGAATTCTTTTCCATGGTGAACACCTATCTCGAATGCATTGGGGTGCTTTCAACAGGTGTTTTGGTAGAACAGTGTTGCCACTCATGCCAGGGCTACTTGGTGCGACAAGCGGAAAATTTAGAACTCTAAAAAAAAAAAAAAAATAAATAAATAAATAAATAAATAAATAAAAAAAAACACTTCCATGACAATCTGTATAAAACCGAAACCGTACTATTTGAGGGACGACTGTATTTGCCTGGTTGTGGTAGACATAGGGAAACAAGCTGCACTCATGGAGCTTCATCTTCAAATTGCAGTTTATCAAGTTTAACTTTAAATTCATGAATAGTTTTTGCTTGAACTATCTCCTTTTTGAGGTCATTCTTGGTGTCAATGCATTTACGAGGAAAGCTGAGTTTCTTCATATCTCTCAGGCACTTCGTCTCCGTCTATTTCTTTGCCTGACTTCCTGTGTGTATGTGCCTGTGCCTGTGCATGAGTGTGCATGTGTGCTTTTGGCTCAGTATCAAAGAAAAAATCATTTGAATGCATGACGAACCTGCATTGGCCCAAAGTGTTTCAGTAAAGTAATTTAATCACAAATTAAAATTAAGTCACAAGTAGAGAAGTACATGGTGGCAAAGCTTTGGATCACTTCTTTAAATACATTTTGTCCAAATTTTACCTGTTTTGAGTCTAACAACAGACAGAAGGTACTGTGTTTGACGGCTTATAAAACGCACTTCAATTTGGGCAGGCATTTAAAAAATAAATCAATAAACGGGTTTAAACTAAGTTTCGCATGTATTCAGATCCTTATTAAATCCCAATATTTTACATTCAAGAACCTTAATATTTGCTGGGACCTACCAGAGCTGGTCCTTCTTAGAGTCTTGAGAGTCCTGCTTTGAGATGTAAACAAATATGGTGTAGACAGTGACACTGTCAGAAGGGTAGCGGGTATAAAGTTTGTGCACCATCGTCAATATTATCCATATACAGTCAAACCTCAGTTTACGAGTACCTTAGTTAATGAGTGTTTTGATTTACGAGCAAAAAGAAATCACAAAACATGCCTTGGTTTACGAGCGGTGACTTAGTATACGAGCATCCTGTTTGTAATTTTTTTTTTTTAATGTCGCCACCTTAAGGGTGGGAACACGGGCTATATGGAGGCCATAGGGGTCAAATGCATATGTCCTTCCATGGAGGGACCACAGACCCTTGCCAGGTGATGGCTCATGACGGGAGGGGAGGATGCCATTAGATCGACTCTATCGGATGACGTCAGCCTAGCCGACCAAGTCAGACTTTCGACAAGGACTGGCGTATTTTTTTGTACAAGTCGAAGACATGAGCATGGGTTCCCTTTGTTTGCCGCAAGACAAGAGTGCTTAAAGAGGAGAACAATGGGAATAGTTTCAGTTAGGGTTGCCACCTTGAGCTAAAAAAAATAAGGAATGCAAGATCCCATTCTCCAATATAGAATGAATCCATAATTTAAGGAACGGGTGGCAACTCTAAAATTTCTCTAACCTGCCATGACTGACAGCCGCTGCTGGTGAAGGCAGGAGGAGGGGGGAGGGTCATTACAAGGCGTATTTTACACGTATTTCAGGACGACACTTGACAAACATAATTTTATGGACTGGTTTTGTGGTTCACCGAAAAATGAGCTCACTACAGTTTTGAAATTCTGAATTTTATACACTTAACCATTCAGACAGCCAAATACGGAACAAATAGTGTTACGTACTTTAAGGAATGGGTGGCAGGTTGGCAACCCTAGTCTCAGCCCATGTTGTAAACTCATAGAGATAATATATGTGCACTCGTGTCTGATTGCATTAGTGCTGTAGTGTGCAATCTTAGTGTTGTCAAAGCTACACTGTGCGTTCTTTGTGCTTAAACCCCTTCAACATGAGGATGCGTATACGGTGTCCTTGCGTGCCCCGTACCATATCCGAGGACGCGCATACTGCGTCCTGGCTTGCTTTAGCCAATATATGAGTTATTTTATCTCAATATTTATGCTTAGATCTGAACATTACCAATTAATTTATGTTTCTTTATGTGCACCATTTAATTCTGCATGTTTACGTATATAATACATGATGATTATGTTGAGTTGGTGGCTGAAAACTTGTTATATTCAATAGCGACATTTGAAATTTGGCGCGTGCAGTGATCTCGGATACGGTGCGAGGCGCTGTTTGGCCCAGCCGTAGTGAAGGGGTTAACAATGTCCCCAAGAAAGATGGTTAAAAGGGACGGTGGATACTATGCTCGCAACAGGAACGGGATGCAAGCCTTGGTGGCTTGTATGCCCTCCTGGACATGACTGACTCTCGTTCACCCTCCATCTTGGATGATACGTCGGGTTAGCTTCACATTGGTGGTCGAACGTAGTTCTGGTGCCTCGAGAATAGGGAAACTATGGCTTCTAAACCCCGGTGCGAAGCCTGCACCTCAAGCGTAATTAGCAATTGCGAGAGTCTCCGTAACAGCCGTAACACACTGATTTGTGTTTTATATTATTTATTATTGCTATTACTTAGTAAAATTACTTTAATTTTGGATAAACTAATATGTAAAATGATTTTTATATAAATTTTTTTTTTGAGATATGGGACGCATCAATGGGATTTACATTAATTTCAATGGGGAAATTCCATTTGGTTTAAGAGTGTTTTGGTGTGCAAGCAATATTCCAGGACGAATTAAACTTGTAAACTGAGGTATGACTGTACTGTTTGTGTCAACAAAGTTCAATAGTTTTAAGAAGGTCCATCAATTCCTGCTGCCTTTCCATTTTTTTATCTTTTTATTGCCTGATTTATTTCTTCATATGTTATATTTCTTTCTCTATACACTCCTCCTTTACCTCTACTCAAAACTGCTGCTGTTACAGCTGCTGGACGTCCATCCTATAAGCATCTTATAAGCTGTCAAATATGATAACAACAGCAGAAAGGTACATACCTGTGTCTTTCCATCCATTAGTGCCGAGAGGAAATAGTCTGCCATATTTGAGAAGTAAGTTTCAATTTCATCTTGGGGGCTGGTGTTTGAGCCTTGCTTTGATTTTCTGTGCACAAGTGGGTCAGCAGGGCGGGGCATCCTGCCATCCCCAGGGGTGGTCACAGAGCCTGGGGTGGTTGCTGATGAACCTGTCCTTGCCTCACCTTTCTCCTCATCATAGGGGTCAGGAGGCTGCACAGTCTGTGCACACAAATATCAGCAAATAATAATGCTGGATAACTTATCATTCACACAATTACCTGCTTTACCAGAGGGTGTATGGTTCAAGGACCCCTGTGGGTGTGCAAAAACAGCTTATGTTCACATGTATGCCTCTACTGATTGACAGATGTTTTGTAAACTGACACTGATGATCTAAAGTTAATTAATGGATGATCTATGTTATACAAAGAGTAATATACATATAATGATAGTAACAACAACCAAAAACAGTTATTGTAAAACTTAACAAATGATGTGATAGTATTCATCATATTGTGCATACTACAGGGTAGAGACAGGTTTGAAATGTTTGATGAATTTGAGGTATTAGGTATGTTAATTGTAAACCATCAATGAAAGGTATCAGCCATTGCGGATGTTCTTGGGTAAATATCCAAGATGGATGCTAAAAATAATACTTTCACTCATTTGTAACTTTGCAATTCATTGTTTCATTTCTTGACTCTAAATATGCATTTAGCCACTGGCATTAGGATTCAAGGTCCCGTAGATAACAACATATTGGGAAATTATTTGATGTTTTTAGTAGTTCTGTATTTCCTCATTCCTATGGCTTGAACCCTTTCAAGAGGGGTGATTCAAAACACCTCTTTAAATGCATCTGATCTTCTCTTTCAGCTATCTTTATCCTCCTCCTCTGCTTGCTGGCACAGTGCTATAGTGGACTATTTTAAAAGGTAATTCACTCAATCCACCTTTCTAGTCGGCAAAGCATCAAGGACGAATGGGCCTAACAGCTATCGTCAAGCATCACAGCGGCATCACTTCACACTGGTGAGAGCATTACCATTTTAATGTTGGCTTTTTGGTGAACTGTGAGTTCTTGTATTTGGGAAATTTTTCTTCCTTTTAAAACATAGTTAATGGAAATATTTATGAGGTATGGAGAGAAGTTGGTAATGAAAGATGAAATTAATGGTTAAGTGGAGTAAATGAACATTCTTGAACCACTGAGGGACACTCAAGGTACTACTCCCAGATTGGATAAGACCTATGAAAAAGAATATGTGGCTCTACAGTTATTACCTTTGACATTTTTGTCACAGCCACACTGATGGGAGTTCAGGGTGGGAAAAAAAGCATATTTTATAGCTGTGCTCTATTTGTACAGGGTAACAAACCTGACATCCAGCTCTCATGAATTCTGCTGTGATCCACTTCTGGTGGCCAAGCTCCCAAGGTGTTGCTGGTTGTCCCCGGGCAAGACAGCTGCCATACACTCCAACCAGCATTGCCAAGGCTCTCTCTGTGTCAACCAGAGGCGATGACAGAGTGCTGGCATCTAACACCTGAAACAAGGACTATTGTTAGACAAATATCACCCCCACCTTGGCATGAGTAAAATGTGGTTTCAGCATTTCCTGAAATATGAATAATTTTTTCTCACTATATGCCAATAAGGTTTTATGACAAGCCACCAGTCATACAATGAACCTACTCTACAAACAATCCTGATGAAAGACGAATATGTTTAAGTAATTAATACATAGTCTTAGCCTTGAATGGTTCTGGGGTAAGTTTTACAGTCAACGAGTCCAGGTCATAGACATATGTGGATCCTGACCATTATGTTTCAAAAGAACCACCAGCAAAACAGCTTGTAGACTCTGCTCCTCACCTGTACAACCTCCAGCTCTGGGTCCATGTAGTTCCCTACAAAATAGCTGGCCATCATTTCTTTGGCCCGGGGAGAGTGGTTGGCCATCTCCCACACCTGAGTGGCATCCTGGCCTGCATAATACTGTAGAATGTCACTCCCACATGGTGCAGTAGACCTTCCAGTAGAAAGTAGATATTATTGTGGATAAGGCCTCCTGGGTATCAAAATCTTAAAACTTGACATCAATTTATGTTTATTTAACACCAAGATGTAAACAAATATTTCAAGATAGAAAGCTTATTAAATCTAAGGGTATTTGAGTTAGTTAGAAAACTGGCTGTTTTCAAATGTCAAGGTGTTTAAAAATCTAATATTTTTTTTATTATAATAATAATGCAACCCATCAAAGAAACTGTGATGGAAGACCTCCTAAAACAAAGATAAGATTTAATGTGGATGTGTAGTAAAGCCATTAATCTGACCAGCAGTGGACCCACACCTGTTCAGAACAGTGGCTTTTCAAACTATCAAATGGTGCCCTGATGCAGCCCACATACCCACAGATATATATTGAGTGACATCACACATCACCGTGGGCATTCAGATTATCTTTGTTAAATTCAAACAATTGCTTTTTGGAGAGTTTGGTTCCTGTGTTGATCTAGTGGGCTATATGGTCTACTATGACATTCCCAGACACATGCCACTTTGCTATTGCAATACAACTTTTAATCTACTTGAAAGTCAGGGTAATTTTCTTTCTTCCTAGCATCCATTTCATCAATCCAACACTTTATTTTGTTTACTTGGGTGGCAGCTTGGGTTTCACAGTTCCCTCACAAGGCAAAATCCACTACTATTGATAACATTTTGGACAGCTAGGATTTCAAAATTAGTATAAATTTGTCAATCAATTTCAGGTTATTGGTGTCATCAGACCGGTGGCATTCAGATTAATGGACTTTTACTGTATTTTGATGCACACTAACTCACCTAAACTCCTGTACATCATACACCTTTCCATTTACCACAATCCAAAGACCGCCATCTTTGTTGTGATTCTCTAAGTCAGCTTTGCGGATGACTGGCATCTCTTCTGTTTGCTTGATTGTGTTCACTGTAATAAAAAGTAAAGATCTGTGATTCATCTTAAACCTCAAAATAAAAATGCAGCCTTTTCACTTCTACTTACATGAACATTAAAAAAAAAAAAAAATCAGTGAGCAAAACTATGAAGGCAAGTGATTAAACAAAGTGAGTCTAGACTCCCTTGTGAAAAGATTTTTTATGGTAAGAGGAGGCAGACCAAAACTTAATAAAACAAAAGTCCCCAACATGCTCCACCTACAAAGAAAACAGGAAAAGTTGCTTAAAAGGAATTTCAAGTTTAGGTCAAAGGTGTCTTGAGGCGAAAAAAAAGTTAAACACAAGATAGCAAAATGTTAAATAAAGTAATAAGCGTTAGATGTTAAGATTAGCTTTTGAATGTTTGGAGTCTCCAAGGCAGTTAGACATAGACTGTAGTCCCTGATTAACAGAGAAATAAATAAATTACCGCGTAATTTTTCACCGACTGCACAGAGCCATCAGGCCACTTGACACACTAGATTGAACAAAAACTGATATCTGTGCACCATAAAAAATTACAATGTAAAGTTCATAACAATGATAATAAAGGTAATGGCAATGTCATTATCATAATTTATTTAATTTCTTGAAGTGTGTTCTCTTACTCTTATTAATATCCACCTCATTAAAGCCCTTCATCCATTTATAAATTTCAATCAAGGCTCCTCACATCCTTCGCCTTTTTAGAGAATGCAAGTTTAATTGTTTAAATCTTTACTCATCTGGCAAGTTTCGTAATATGTAAATCATCTTGTTATCCTCCTCTGTACCAATTCTAACATTTTTGGGAGGTGGTGGCTGAGTGGATAGCGTGATGGCACTGTGTCCAGGACAGGGTTGGAAAAAATCATTATTTAAAAAAAAAACTTTAGAAAAGAGATTTATTTGTTTTAAATCGGATTTTTTTTATTTGAATCGACTTTTTTATTTAAATGTTTTTTTTTTTTTTTGCATTAATCCTTGTTTGTTTCCACTGATTATTTGTTTCAGCCTTATGAGGCCATTTTCTTGTATTAAACTTGGCCAATGTTAAATGAAACCATAGTTTAATAATACACATTACCCAAGATGAGTTTTTCACATAAAAATCATAAGTAGCCATAAAAATCAAAAGTTGCCAACTTGTCTATTTGCATGTTGTCAAATTTGTATCATATTAATAAGAAATTAGACTTAATCATGTTACTTTGCATTAAAAAAAGAATTAAGCTCATTAAGCTTCATAATTACATTTATTTCTACCATCAACAAAAAGACCTTACTTTTTTTATGCCTTTGAATATTTTTCTTGTAAGAGACGGCAATGATTCACTGGTGCCTGACTTGCTACAGGACCACTACAGGATCTCTAAAGGACTGGTGGACTTGATACTTTTCATATATATATATATATATATATATATATATATATATATATATATATATATATATATATATATATATATATATATATATATATATATATATATAAATACATCTATCTATCTATCTATCTATCTATCTATCTATATATATATATATATATATATATATATATATATATATATATATATATATATATATATATATATATATATATATATATATATATATATATATATATATATATATATATATATATATATATATATATATATATATATATATATATATATATATATATATATATATATATATATATATATATATATATATATATATATATATATATATATATATATATATATATATATATATATATATATATATATATATATATATATATATATTGATGTAGAAACCAATTGTGTATAATGTCGCAAAGGTGGGCTACGAAGCATAACAGTAAAACATGTAGTGCGGAGAGGTCTGTTTCTACGACGCATGGGGGAAAACTGGCTCAGGCTGCCGTCCAATCAGTGATGAGCTTACAAAAGTAGCCTAGGTTCCAGTTGCAGGCCACAAATAGACAGAGTGTAGCATCCTGATCCAACTCAATTACTCTGTCAATCTTGATATCATCCGCAAACTTACTACAGTCGTCCCTCAAATAGTACGGGGGTTAGTCGAAAATCCGTATAAAATTAGTGCCCCCCTTAGAAAAACACCTCGGCTGCGTTTGAGAGAGGGAATCGGGACTTTCAGAACGTCCCAAGTGCTCTCAAACGCGTGACGCATCAGCGTGCGTTACCAACTCGGCACGTCCACTGGCTCCCGGCTTTGAGAGATGGAGTGCCTCGTGCTGTGATGACGTCATCAGCAAATATGGCGGCCCAAACAAACACATATAAGTGTTTCCATTGCATTTCACCTCTCTGTGCCACCATAACCACTGCAGCTTCCTTTTCATCTTCTGTTGTAAGGAGTTCGTCAGCCAGGACAGCTAGTAATGCATGTAAACGTCACCAGGAAGATCAGCGTATGCCATTTTGCTGCGAGTGAGACGCCGTTACCATAGCAACGACGAGGCTTAGTAAAAGGACGGCCTTTATCTCCACTCTTGCAGTGTTCATAGAGCACTGGCAGTTACTGTGGCAAGTGGGAGTAAGCCATTTCAAAGGCTGTAGTTAGGACCGAAAGGGACAACTACCTCCCAAACCAAGACCAAGATGACAGATACAGCGAACACTGCTCTCATTCACGTGATATGCTCTCCCTACTGCAATGTAACTCATCCCAAAACGTAGCTTCTCCTAAATCTGAATTCTTCTGCAAGGTGAACACCTATCTCGAACGCTTTGGGGTGCTTTCAGCAGGTGTTTTGGTAAAACAGTGTTGCCACTCACGCCATGGCTACTTGGTGCGACGAGCGGGAAATTTAAAAATCATAAAAAAAATCTTCCATGACAATCCGTATAAAACCGAAACCGTACTATTGGAAACCGTACTATTTGAGGGACAACTGTAATATCACTTCTAATTCCTGTATCTAAATCATTGATATAAATAATAAACAGCAGTGGACCCAATACTGAGCCTTGTGGGACCCCACTTGTAACAGAACCAGACACTGTCTACAAAAGCTTAATATCTTATGCTAATACAAATGTACTAGGTGGAAAATACTGATCACGTTCAAGAGTTTTTACCAATTATTCCTGGCCAGGCCATGTCTTCAGTATCCTCTCTGTCAGCACCTGGCGCCAGCTGGTTGAATCGGTCCAGGGGCTCCAGGAGGGCCAGCAGGGGGGAGATGAGGTCACAAGACAGCACCACATTAGGGCTGTGCACACACACCACCAGCAGAGAGACAAACAGCTCCCCCAGCAGAAGGCCTGATAACAGAAAGTACTTAATATTAGTTTAATGCTAAAGTAATGAGATATCACACTAGGCAAAGCAAGGTTTCAATATACAAACTTATTATAACCATAAATAGTAAAGCAAAGCAAAACAAATAACACAGTTACGAATCATAAAATCCCAAACTATCATTCATTCTCAGAATATTTATGAATCTAAAATCTATCTATCAAACTATATCACCAACGCCCTGCTCCCTCACGGGAATTTTCCTCCAGGGGGTGGCTGCAGCAGAAGTGTCTCCATCTCTCCCTGTTCTGGCACTCCCTCTCAGCATGCTTAATTCTGCTGTTTCCAAATCTCTTGCCCCAATACTCACTCACCCTATTGATCCACTTCACAGGTGGTCTTCCCCTGACACCCTCTCCCTCAATCCTTCCCTCATACACGGTCTTCACAAATTCATTCTCATTGATTCTCATCACGTGTCCAAACCATTTCAGCGTAACACACTTTACCCATTCTAAGATACCTCTTATAATGTAAATAGAAGATAAGTGACGAAAATCATTTGCAGATAATGACAATCAAAACATTTCAACATCAGCCACATCTCTTAGAAGTTCACATATATTTGCTTCATCTGCCAAAACTAAAACCCAGTGTATTTTCTATTAAACATTTACAAATGTTTATCATCAGTACCATAAATTTACAACATTTGAAGTGCAACATGTAACATTCAGTGACATCAGTCACCAACACACACTCAAGGCAGCTAGGCGAGAGTATGTGTTGCAACATACGTGATAATGTTGACATAATTAAGAAAAATGGTAAGGCTCACAGCTTTTCTAACCATTAAATGTCTTTCATTAACCTTTAACTAATAGTTAGTGTTTTAATGTGCTCACAGACTCCAACAATACCTATCATCATGATTCCTCATTGGAACATTACCTTCATTTCATGCAAAACTCTATCCCAAAACATTCCTCCAAATACAACTTCATGTCAAAAACTAACAGAGATTGACATACCTGTTATGTCTCGTTGAAGGATGGTGCAGGTGAGGGCGGTGAGGCGTGTGTTGATGGTGGCAAGGGAGGTGGCTATGGAGAGTGTATCAGACACGTGGCCCACCAGGAGGCTCAAGTACTTCCTTAGCAGCCACCCGGCACCCTCCACCTCATTCTCTGTATTGGACAGACATATGGTTATTTTGGCATACACAAAATGTCATGGATACCGTCTTCTTTGATTTTTTATCGGCATAGTAAAGTACCATTCATCAGAACAAAAACACGACAATATGAAAATATAAATTTAAAGAAAGAGACAATTAACACTTTTGCGCACACCCTCCCATCTGATTTTCTCGTCCAAAACGCACACCTAACTGGCTATCTTGAGCGCGCAGTATAAATTTTTTCAAAACTCGCTTATTGAATCTTTTGCTCAGCTCACTTTTATGAAACTACATACATTCCACTGTAAATTGTAAGCTCTTTCATATGGAAAGAAAAAAAAAATAATGTTTGTTTTATATTTTACCGAGACATCGTGAGTTGAAGTGACGCGAACCGATTTCTGAAATAAAAAAACCTCACATTTTCACATAGGAGTAAAAATCTAACAAACTGTGTTCTATAACAAAAGAACCGGACATTTATGAGCTAATTAGCGCAACAAACGGAATTTTGATACACCAATTATAACGGTCATAAATTTGAAAAAAACGAAAAAACTAGATTTAAAAAAAAATGTTCACTTTTTTCCACTTATCTCCATAACTGTTATAGTTTTTTTTTTTTATGGTTTCATCTTAAAGAACAGATCATTACCTATACAATGGAGGTTTCAGATTTCTTATATGGTGAATAGTTGATGAGTTAGGTTTGAAAGAATAAAATATTGAACCCTGCCCCCCGCCACACACTAACAAGTCCGCGACCGCTAGAGAGAATCAACTGAAGAAATTTTCTGTTCTGTCACCCAGGAAAATTTTACGGCAAGAAGGGTCTATCAACTTACCTTGAGCCGACATGTGCTTGCCTGTCTACAGACCAAGTATCACGCGTCAATGAGAATTACAGAGTTTTTGGTGAATTTCTTTTTGTCCCCATGACAATCTTAAGCTGTGCTTTTTGACCAGATAATAATAGTGACACGTATGTCGCATCCACGTGCACGAAAGTGTTAATTCAGGAAAAAGACCCCTTCCTGCCTCAAACATCACCTTACATCTATCTAACTTTTTATCATCTATCTATCTATACATATGTGCCATCTAACTCCTGCTAATTATCATCTTTTCCTTTTTGCCAAGAATCATGCTTAAAGACTACAGGAATACTCCTTTGACCTGGTCTGTCTATCAGTAATGACTGAGTTACTTAAAAAGCAGCTTTCATCCTACCTTGCATGATGTGCTTTGGGCTGACATTGCTCTCCACAGGGAACAAATGACTGACTAGTAGCCTCTGAAACCTGAGCAGCAGCTGTATTGAGGGAGACAACTCTCCCTGGCTGCCCAGGACTGGCCCACCTCGCTCTCCATCAACAAGGATCCCAGAAGAGATCATGGACATGTTGTCTGGAGCAATGGCCTGAAATCATAACACAAATAATGAACAAGTGTACTGAGTAGACAGCTATGAGTTCCATGAGTCCCCATGGTCACCTGGAAATTTTAACAACCATACTTTTCCATGCTAATACTGCAATATTAAATTGCATTAGGTGCCCACAAGGTACTTTTCTCTCTTGCCATGCAACCTGACTGATCACAATCAGGTGAAGGCTACAAAGATGGCAGCTCCCTGAGAGTAATTACCCTATAGCTCCTATGCTGATCTTGGACAGAGTACCTTGCATACAATTCAGTGCTGGATGCACCTCCATCATAACCATAAGAAATAAAATTCTAAAGACATGTAAAATTAGGATGCCTGCTGAGCATCACAGTGCTGATTTGTTAAAAAAGTTGTAGACCTGCAATCACTCTGAACTGCACTACAGAGAGATGTACAATGTGATGCACTATGCCGTATTGTCCAAAAAAATAGATGCCAGAAATAGTATTATAATCTATTTCACTGCCGTTGAAGCAAAAAAAAACTCCCCATAGACGATTAACGAAGGGCATAGCCACTCTGTTGCTGGTGATTGGTTGACAGGTAACCCAATGAGGGTTGGGCAAAACCTATGGAAGAGCAGGCTTCCTTATTTAATTAAAGTTTTTCATATTATGTGAAATATGTGTAATACATCAACCAATGATTATCATGAATACATTTGGTGTCACCTAGCATAAAGAAGTAATGGGAACCTGTAAAAGTGGAGCAGAGTTTGGGTGAGGGATTGGACATTTCAAAACAATCTGAGTGACAGCGGGAACAGAGTGAGTCACCTCAAGGCGCTCATCTTTTTTTTCAAAGTATTGCACTTTAAAACAGGGTGAGTCGTCAATGCCAGCAAATACAATACTTTCTATCACAGACATATTCAGAGGGAAAAGGTTAACCAAGTTGTCTGGTTCAATAAAAAATCCCTTACAAATCCCCCCTCTCTTCACATGAAAACTTGCCTGAAGCCTCATGAGTGTCTGTGTGGATGCATTCCTAAGCAGCTGGCGGACCAGATGGAGGAGTGGAAGAGTGGCTGATTGGTCCTCTGAAACAGAATTGTCACAGGAGCGGCGTGAGGCAGCACCCTCTCCTCGGATATTTTTCCGAGGGCTGGAGTTGATTCCTCCTGCTCCACTGCAGCTTCCTTGCATCACCTTATTTTTTTCAGTCCACTCTGCTTCCTGAACTTCAACTGAAAAGTAAAATCTCTGTAAAACAATCACATGGGTATGATGACTTTTCATAGCATCAGCTCAATTAGAGAATTTAGGGTGAGGCAGACCACAAATCTCATGATCCCCCAAACCTCAAATACAAGAAGTGAGGTCAGGATTGCCTACCCCATACTCTTAAGAGATTATTTGTATGTATATAGAAGGAGCTTTATATAATACCTCCTTACTTCTACTCTTCTTTCAAGTGCCAATGAGAATTTTATTCACTTAGAGAAGGTTATGTCAGTGTCATTACCACTGTCTACCTGGTTTGACCTTTTTGGAAGACTGGCCCAGCTGAACAACATTTGTCTAAAAGGTGAAGTGGTCAGCCTTGACAGGGCAGATGCCAGGACCCTCCCAAAAGGATTTAAGAAAATTTGTATCTTTTTCCTTGAATAAAAAAAGTAGTTATTGAGTTATTGAGTTATTTATTCAACAATTTCCTTACTCATCCTTGCAACCTTGTCAAATAGTAGGGGCTTCCTGTAAACTGAACTTTGTAAAGCAACAGCAAAGTAACATGAGTTTGGGACTAATGAACACAAGATTGTAGCCAACTGGATCAACACAGAAATCAAAACATCCAAGAAGCAATTCCAAGCATTTATTGATAAATAAAGAGTAATAGATCTTGATATTTGCAGTAGTTGCAGCCTGTAAGAAGTATTAGTATTACTTACATTTGATGGCAGCACTGAGTGCCATCTCCAGCCCCCCATCTGCCATCAGGCTGGACACCAAGAGGTCGATCATGAAGCGGCGTCCTGAACTCATGCTGGAGATGTCTGAACCTGGAAAATATTAGAGCAATAAAATTAAGTTTCATATTATTGATTACTCATTTTGAGAGGCTCCATGCATGCTTGTATTAGCTGACCTTGCTCTGATGGCTTTGCTCAATCTTTAGCAGTCTCTTTTCAGGCCCAGGATCTGTAAGCTATTTTGTGTAATTTCTTCCTTGGTCTACTTCTTAACACCTGCTTTTCTCACATTCCTCCTCCTCACCAGTCATCTATCCTCTCCACATAACTGAACCAGCATTAATACAAAGATGTGTTTCCTGTACATTGTTACCATGAGTTCAGTTTTTCAAGCTAAACAGTCAGCTTATATTGAAACACTAATTATTATGAATTTGAGTCTGAATACTCTGCATAAACCAGAAAAGCATGCCCCCAAAAAACATATCCCAAAATTTCAGTTATCTTAAATGAAAATAAATGAGAATGATTTGTAAAAAGGATGGTCATTACTTTCCTAAATTTCATACTTTTGATGAACCAGATGTTATATAAGTATTTTTCCTGTGACAACCATCCTACTTGTGCTGGACAAGTTAAAAATAAATCTGGTTCTGGCTACTGTACTGAGGTGGTACAGCTACTGAGAGAAACTTATGAAAATAATTTGTTTTATAATAGTTGGGCAAGCAGTCAGGGGTGGAACAGAAGATTGATAAATATGATAAAGGGGGGATGTGTGCTAATGTAGAATGTTTTGCTAATGTTTTGCTGCAAGCCAACATTTTTGCAACTTGAAAGCCACTGGCTGCCTCAAACTGCTGCTGCTGTCACCAAAGTGATTATAGCATATCAAAGAGTAAAGCAAAGAAAGGGCATATAGGCAGAGAGGAGCCCTTTACCCTCCATGTTGATTACATGATCTTTGTTATATAGGGTTTGACACAATGCTTGAGGCAATGCCAAGTAAAATTTAGTTTCAGTTTTGCAAAGTTGCATTTTATGAGTTGTAATATGACCACTGTTTAGATATTAAAGAAAAAATGAATTTGCTGGGTGCTGCAGTGAACGACTTGATGCAGTATGGCTTATGAACCCCTTCGTAAAGTCCAAGCAGTGAGTCCCTTCCTAGGGATGTTCAAGCTTTATTGGAAACACATCCCAAATTATGCCCAATCATGTTTCTGAATTTGCATCTGGTAGTATGGGTGATGAAGCTGTACACAAGCACCCAGGAAAAATAAACATGGCTGGTAAAAGTCAAGGGAAGCGTTGGTGAACACTGTGGGAAAAGTTCTGGCGTGATATACGACGGCCACAAAGTGGTGACTGACTTTTGATCTTTGAGTAGAATGCTAATATTTTTGTGTCAAACCCTAAATGTGTGATATTTCCAAGTCCCCACAAGACACAACTATGCAGTACAAGATGTCACAAAACTTGGTGTACCACTAACTGTTCTTCAATGAATGTCAAGAAAAGTGACACCTGACAGCTGTGCAGTCAGCAGCAAATTCACTGCAAGTGCAGGAGCTGAATACATGCATATGAGGAAGGAATCAAGGAATTATTAAGGTTTTGTGTGAACTTCTGAACCTTGAATTGACCAATGACTGAATACACAAGTTTAACAGCTTATCCTTTCTATGAGAAGAACCAGAAAGTAAAAGTTTGTTAAAAAAATATTATACCTGTACTGGGAAGGAGGGAGGAGAGGGCCTTAGCTCTCTCTTCCGCAGTGGGCAGCAGGATGGACCAGCCTGTCTGTAACGTAGCTTGTGCAGCCACCTGAAATGCACACACATTTTGTCTTAAGGAATATACTCTCCTGAAAAAACTGCCATGCCTAATGATGGATATGATTACATACAATTTTTTTTTACATACAAGGCAAAAACCTTAGGATATATGTTTAAGATTATTTAGACAAAATCTACATGTAAAGTGCTAGAGTAACAGATGAGTGAAAAATCTATGTACATTATTTTGAGACATGTGTACCTGTATGGTGGGCAGCACACCAGAACTACTGGCAAGGCTGACAACACGTTGCTTGAGGCTTCCCAGTAAGGATGAACCCACATGCAGCCCGACGGCATCCACATCAGTGTGGTTCTGCACTGCTGAGTGAAGCTAAAGTAAAAAAGAACAATCAGTATGGCAAATAGTATCTGTTTTTGACATCATAAAAACTGTTAATAAGACAGGAATCTAGAACAGCAATTAACTATGAGGTGTGAATGGGTGGTAAGTCACTGTACAAAACAATTAACTGAGTTTTCATCAATTCATCAGACTCCAATTATATTCAGATGATTAAAATGCTGTACACAAAACATAATTATCAGTAAATGTGTTTTCTGCATAAACCAAATAAAAAATGAAGAGGAAACTAAAGGTTAGTGATTAGTCACTTCAAAACAAAAAGACAACTGTGGGTTTAAAGAACTTTTGATGAGATCCTCCTGGAAGTGTGACCCCTTGGCAACCAGGGTGTGTGGTAACCTTTAAGTGCACTGATATTCTTATTTTGTATGAAAAAGGGGCTTTCAGAGAGCCTTGCATGGAGGCTTGGAGTTGTAGGGTGGGTGTGGTGACCCCCATCCCCACCAAATGTCACTACTGGTTAATTGATTATATCATTATTATCATTATTCTATCTATCAATCTATCTATCTATCTATATCTCTGATGCCTTGCTTCCTCGCGGGAACTTCCCTCCAGGGGGTGGCCGTGGCAGAAGTGTCTCCATCTCTCCCTGTTCTGGCACTCCATCTCAGCACATTCAATCCTGCTATGTCCAACTCTCTCGCTCCAGTACTCACTCACCCTACTGATCCACTTCACAGGTGGTCTTCCCCTGACACCCCGCCTCCCACAATCCTTCCCTCGTATACTCTCTTCACAAATTCATTCTCCCCCATTCTCATCACATGTCCAAACCATCTCAGTGCACCACGCTTCACCCA
Source organism: Eriocheir sinensis (assembly GCF_024679095.1). Taxonomy (NCBI): domain Eukaryota; kingdom Metazoa; phylum Arthropoda; class Malacostraca; order Decapoda; family Varunidae; genus Eriocheir; species Eriocheir sinensis. The sequence goes on from NC_066528.1 coordinate 9,795,703, forward strand.
CTCCACCACTCCACACTCCACTCCTTTCGCTGCGCACCCATACCAAACCACACATACATGCTTTCATTACTTTCTCCATCCCATCCTGACACACCACGTGCACCTCTTATATAACTCATTTCCACTGCATGTGTTCTCGATTGCTGTGCTGCATTCCATGATGCACATGACAGAGTTGGCAGGAAAATACTATTCCTTATTCCCCTATTTACCTCCATGCTCACACTTCTTCCTTTCATAACTCTCCAATACACCCACCACCTGTCTGCCCTTCACTGCTCTTTCCCTCACTTGTGGGGAGGCCAATAATGCACACCCCTGTCTCCCCCTTCCCCCCTCGAACCCTGCCCACACCACTCCCCCCTCCACACCCTCCCACAGCCTCTCCCTGCCCTCACTCCCACCCCCCCACACACCACTACCTTTCATATGCATCTCACTCACTCCTAGCACATCAATCTTTCCTTTCTGGAATTTGTTAATTATCTCCCTTCTCTTCCCTTCCTCATTCATCCCATTCACATTTATGCGTGCTACCCTAAGGAGCTCCTCCCTCCTCCTCCTCCACTTCCCAGGGGCAGAAGGAGACCCCCCTCCGCCTGTAGCCATTTTTCGTCCACCCCCAGTGGGGCCACTGGCAGCTGGCAGGGCTGGTGCAGTGCTCATTCACGGAAGGAATGAGCACATAAACACAATATTATCACAATTACGGGCACTATGAGAGGCACATGTTATGAATCATACTTTGCATTGTTTACAAGCACCGCCATCCTCACCGTCACCATATCACCATATCTCCATATGCACCATATGTGTACCGTATTTCCCACCATATAAGACACTAAAAAAAAAAAAAAAATAAAAAAAATAAATAAATAAATAAATAAATAAAAAAATAAATAAAAATCACCCTGCGTCGTATACCCCGATGGTTAGGTTTTGGTAGGCCTAGGGGTTATTGTTACTGATACGAAACCAACACCCAAAACACCTCCGTTTGACACAATAGTTCCCATATGTCCCCAGAATGAAATATACCATATTTTGTGGCGTATAAAGTGCACTTGCTTCCCTCAGAAAATGCCAAAAAAGTTACCCCAGCACAGTATATGCAGAAGGTACAAATTTTGATTGATTTAAATAATAAATAGTGTGATGCAATGGAAAAGGAATAAGCAGAAGATAGGAGGAGGACATGTGAAGAGATAAAACCGTACAGGTCACAAGAAGACGAAGACGTGCCACGTGTGACGCGCCGTAAACACAAAACACAACACCGCCGTGATGCACCAGTCACCGGTGTGCCGGGTACCTTGGTGGTGATGGTTAAAGCAGCTATTACACAGGAACAATTTTGGTGGAGCAGAGTGCTGCCTGACGTGCCTGCTTGGCGACTGTGGGGTGGACTTGGGTGGAATAGTCAGGGGGTATTTCTGCTGTGCAGCGGCCCAGTCAGCTGACGTTTTATGTGATACATGTTCGAAAGAACTGATATGCATGGATGACTGAATTGTAAACGCATTTTTGTTTCATATTGTAAAAATAACTACAGTACCCTCTCGAGTTTCACGTTTGCTTCATTCCAAAGGTATGGCACCAAACTCAAGGATCGCGAAACTCGAGGTATTGAAATCCATGTAAAAGCGCTTACTGGTTCTGACCCGTGTAAAATAATGACTTTTTCCGACTTTACTCCCTTGTTATCACAGTTTTTTCGACATTACTCCCTTGTTATCTCAAAATACGTACCTTGGTAATAGGCAGAAAATGGGAAGTAAGAACAGTTTGTTTTTAAGCCGCAGTTGAAGGCGGCTGCCTTACAATTGGCTGGCAGTTATGAATACACACTTGTGATCCACGTGGTGTCGTCTGCTAAAGTAAGGGCAGTCGCTCGCGGTCACCCGTGGGACAGTTGGACAAACCTATATTTTTCTGGTAGTTTTCTGTGTGTTATGAAATAATCTGCTAACTCTTTCTGTTAAAAATCATGAAATCACTAATATCATGATTGACTTTTCAATGCCTATTGAACGTAAACCACTGCCGCCGCCGCAAAATAGCTTACGGAGAGGTTCAACTTGCTTGCTGTTTCCATATTTCCCTCACCGCTCACAAAGATCACAAGCGGACAAACTAGAACAAAACCAGGCAAATTAATACTTTTAATGCTGCGTATTCCACAGCGCACATGCATGGTGGACAGCAGAATGACTAATTTCATCGGGGAGATATTTCTCGGCCAGTGTAGTGGACCTTCTTCTTCTTCTTTTGACCTGTAACGCTTTGTATCGCTTCTTAGGTCCTCCTTCTCCACACTTTTATACTTCACAACATGCACTTAGGGCCACTTTCACAGTCATTTTGTTTGTTTTGATCGTTAACAATGGTGGCGATCGCCGCTATAGTATTTCCACGTGAAACTGGCAGATGGGGTAGTGGCAGCTGCGGGGTTAGCCTAGCCCCACACTTACCACACACTGTCAACATCTCTCGCTTCCTCTGCAGCCGCCACTACCCCATAGGCCAGTTTCACGTGAAATCATAAGCGTCGATCGCCGCCATTGGGAACGATCAAAACAAACAACATGACTGTGAAAGCGGCCCTTAGTTACTTAACAGTGCACACTTATACACTTCACCCTGAACTTAGGTGTTTTCTGTCCTTTTCTTTCCCCGATTTTGCTTTTCTATGCCCTTTTGCAATTTTTCACCATTACTTTTCACCGTCGCTGCCATGCATAACAGGTCAAAAGAAGAAGAAGAAGAAAAGGAAAACAACGCCGGGAGATCTACAATTTTCACAGACTGGAGAAAAAGATTTTTGGACTGTGGTTCCACAGCACAGGGTGTTCTCTTATCTTGTTAATCAAATAGTAAACAAAGCAGCTCTGCCAGTCCATTTTACAAGTCTATTGGTGGGCCATCTTCCACTGCTCCTCACTCCTCAGCCACTGCCGTCATCTGTTTGTTTACATGCAGCCATTTGGTACCCACGTCTCCAAGCTCGTACTCACAACCGTTTTCCATTCATAAGGACAACCAACAATTCGCTCCAGGTTGGGCATACGGGCAACCGCGGTTGCCCATAGCCCCAATGGTTGGACACCGCCTTTTAAGGCAGCACGCATGACACCGACGGTAGGTAGACGTAACCCGAACATGTCAAAGCAGCGCGAAACTCGTGGCAGTAATGCGCGAAAGTCGTGATGGTAAGAATTTAGGACTAAATGCTAAACTCGAGGATCGCGAAACTCGGATAGCGCGAAACTCGAGAGGGTACTGTATATTAAAACATAATATGATTGACAGAAATTAATCAACATCTCTTTCTACTTGAAAGTAGGTATAAGGTCCCTGAAAGTCAAGATCAAGACCAACTGCTTGCTCATTGAACGTAGCATTCCCGTGTGATTAGTTCCCTCAGTAGCTTGGTGAAAGTTACCGCCTGCACACAGCGCAGTGAGTGAATCTACAAACCAACCCTTTTGTTTACCATTCAAAGTCACAGCTGCTCGCGATGAGAGCACTGTAACTCGTCAAAGCAACATACGGTATAATAGTAAAAATTGTAAGTAAGGTGGTCAAGTGTAATACTGCATATACATAAAGGGGAGCGTTCACCACGTCTTAAATAATTAACGTATGATCCTGATTATATTCATGTGAAATGTTTGCTTATGGGGAAGTAATATATGCTTACTTTCAGATCTATAAGTCAATACATAATAGCAGGAAAAAATAAATTGTACTTTTTTTAACAAAGTTCAACTCAAAATTCCTCTCTCGTCTAATGACCTACTCTGCTGAAAAAAAATACCAAAGAAACTTAAACCAGAATCCAAAAGATTCATCATGGAAAATTTTTCAATATTGCTTTTGTTAAATGATGAGAATTTTTTTCAATTTTGTTGGTGTATCTAATGATATTATTTTTTTTCCGACAATTGTCCCTTAACTGAAAAGAAAACTCATGATGAAAAGCTTGCGCTTCAGCTCCTCTTTCCAATGATGTATTGTTTATTAAAATTGGTCAAACAGCGACGAAGGAATTTCAGAAAAACTGAAATTAATCTCGTTTTCTAAAAACGAGTTAAAGTCCGCAGATTTATATAGAGTTCGCCCTTTAAACCTAAATGCCTTACCGGTTTGTATTCTTTACTGAATTGCAGTTTCTTCTTTGTTTTGAAGGACTTTGTGTGTCTGATGGTGTCCTTTTCTAGGAAATCGAGCTGAAATGCAAAAATTATCCCTGGCTCCTCTGGAGTGACTGATGTTTGTGTCAGTTCTGCTGCCTCCAAGGCCATCGCAGATGCTAGTTTGCCTCAAGATGCCATACGAATATTATTTTAGGCTATTTTCTACGCTGAAACATGACGCTGACCGGTGTGCCTGTGTGAATATACCTTTTTTTTTAGAGCGCCAGTAGACTTTCTTGAAGGGCCTGAATGGTAGTCTGCCCCAGCCTGTCATGGCGCAGGCAAATGTTTTATAGTGACGTAAGTGACGAGGGGAAGAGGGCAGGGGAGGGGGGGAGGGTAATTCAGCCATAACTGCCATTTTTGCTTATTTCTTCATAATATTTTGCCACAAGGTAGCCAAGGTGTGTACGAAGACATGTGATTTTTTTCAATTGTTGATTTTTTTTTTTAAATATTAGACCTTTCGATGCTAAATACTCGCAGCGAGGACTAGCGTAACTTGCCGGTGGTGCTAAATCCTCGCTGTGAGCACCAGTCGCACTCAAATTTCCCACGTATGAGTGTGTTCCAACACTATTTCTCACCCCACAGCATTGCCTATTCAGTGGGTTTTCCACTAAATTAGGTGGAAAATCATATCAGCTTAGCGCAGAAAAGCGTGGAAAATCGACGGTCGAGTAACTGGTGGATGTAGTTGTCCAATATTGCGGCATTTTTGCATAGCTTCACCGATCACCCGACTGATTTTTTGACCAAATAGTTGTAAATTTTGCAGTTGGCAATACTGCCCTGCCAGCACCCCATCAAAAGATCTACTCAGTAGTTGCCTCAATATGGCTGACCATCGCGCACGCACGAATGTACATCTTCACAGGCAACACCCCACGAACATGCCTGTGTGTTCGCAGGAGAGGCTTACATAATCGAATTTTAAAGATCTTAGCCTCCTCTTTCCAATGGTGTTTTTGTTTTTAGCTGTGATGAATAGTTTTTGTGATACAGCGGTTAAAAGAGCGAGCACTAGCGTCACTTGCTGAACGTGCCTGTACATTCGCAGGAGAGGCTTACATAACGGAATCTTATAGATCTTGGCCTCCTCTTTCCAATGGTGTTTTTTTTTGTTTTTTTTTAGCTGTGATGAATAGTTTTTGAGATACTGAGGTTAAAAGAGCGAGCGCTAGCGTGGCGGTGCTAAAAGCTCGCTGCCAGCGACAGTCGCACTCACAGGCAACACCCCCTCAACGTGCCTATACGTTCGCAGGAGAGGCTTACATAAGCAAATCTTACAGACCGTGGCCTCCTCTTTCCAATAGTGTTTTTGTGTTAAAAGAGACCCCCCTCCCCCTGCTGGGCTGCCCGAGTGTGCCTGGGGATAGTCTCACTGCGAGCAATTAGCAATGAAAGGGTTAATGGTGGATGCTCTCCTCTAAATTCAGGGAAAATGTGGATTGTTTTTCTAAATGTACCTTGCCAAATTATAGGTGCGTCTTATACTCTGGTGTGTCTTATATGGCGAGAAATACAGTATATATGTATGTGCACCTTCTTAAGTGATTGGCAGCGAGGGTGTGGGAGACAAGACAGACAGCTCAGGCTCAAGTTGACATGTACTGATTTTTTCATAAATAAAGAGAACATAAGAGTCTATAAAAGGCCAGTTCAACCTACACAAGGCAGCTCTGTAAACCTATCACAATCAGTCCTCTCTATTCATGAAACAATCAAATGGAGATTTCAATTATAATTTTATACTTGCCACATAAGTGCTTGATCTATTAACTAGATAGACGTCATATCAAATGATCAAATGATATCATATAAAAAAGATGCATGTCTTGGAATGGTTTTGTGAAATGAAACTTTAGTGGTGGGTATCAAATCCTACTGGTAGTAACTCCTGGGAACATACTTCAATGATAGAGATCTATAACTAAATCAAATAGGAACAGGGGCTTACCTGGAGTCTTAAGAGGTTGAGGCCACCCACAACCATGCACTCCTGCTCCTGAGAAGGGATGCGATCCTCAGCCAAGCCTTCACCCACACGTGCCAGCAAGTCATTCAGCTTCACAAATGTCTCTTCACACACCTCAACCACATAGGGTATTCTAGTGGAGACTGACCAAGACATTTTTGTGCTCCATGCAAATGTCTGATCAAAAAAAAAAAGGAACTCAGTTGATATATTAGGCAATGGTAGCTTTCTAGTTTTTAATATAATCTACTTTTCAATATACAGTGGAGTCACTATACTTGCAGTAATATTAAAGTTATCAATCTCTTATGCTTGTTTTCTTAACCCCTAAAGGGCCGGCCTGGGTGGTCATCTACAACATCCACAGGAAAAAAAAAAAAAATAGCCTATATTCACACACTTGATTCTGAACTACAATGCAATAACACAATTACTTTGTCGTCATAGTCATCATCAACTCTTCTTCTTTTTAATTATTGTTATATATAGTCAATACTCGCTTTCTCTATGTAACACAGTCTTGTGATGTGGTTATGTCTCTCATGCCAACTAAAACTAATCGAAGTCGAAAATTAATAAGCAAAAGAAAAAAAAAAAGCATAACCGCCGCCCGGCCCTTACGTGGGAAGCATAATAGCCGCCTCCGGCCCGCCAGGAGGGTTGAAAAAAAAAAAAAAAAAAAAAAAAAAAAAAAGCCTTGCCTCTTGGTAATGTCCTTAATTTTCTCAATACTCTCATTTACCTATTACATCTGCCTACTATATCTACCTCTATTTCTCTCTATCTTCAACGTCGTCTTCTCTCTCAGGGGCTTCATTCAAGGGGGTGGTCATAGCAGAAGGGTTTCCAATCTTCCCTGTTCTGGCACCCCTTCACAGTACAGTCACTCCCTTGCTTACAGACTTGCTCTTTTCCCAGTACTCGTCCACTCCCTTGATAAATTTTATTGATGGTCTACCACTGATACCCTCTCCTTCAATCTTGCCCTCAAATGCTTGCTGCACAATGTCATCCTCTTTTATTCTCATCACCTGCACAAACCATCTCACAGCACCACACTTCACCCACTCAACCACTTCTCAATGTACTCCCTTGGTTGTTACACTACTAAACCCCTCTCATACATGCTTTCATTGCTTTTTCCATTCTATTATGGCACACCACATAGATCAATATAAAGCTAATTTCCACCCTGCGTATTCATGATTGCTGTGCTACATTCCACATCTATGTCCTTGATGTATATGACAGAGTTACAGAGTTGGGAGGATAATACTATTTTTTATACTCTTTGTTTGACCCCTAAACTCACACTTCTTCCTTTTGTAACTCTCTCCAAAGCACCTATTACCTGTTTGCTTTTCACTGCTCTCCTCCTCTTCCACGCTTCTATGCTTACCTTACATAGAATTGTCCCTATGCACTTACAACTAAATCACTCTCCTTTCTCCTTTCTCTCAACCAGATCTTACAGCCTTTCATGCTCTCTGCTCTGGCTCTGTATGGTTTAGCAAACTTGATAGTCTGCTCTTTAGCCCTCTCAAATATCATAACATTACTTTTGCCTATATTTACTACTTCCTAATATCTAGCATATAACATGAAATCACCATCTTACTGAACACATGACTTTCCCCTTACTCATGAATTCCCACCTGATTGAAAGAATATATCACCTCATCCTTCTGCTTCCTTCAAACATTGCATCTAAACTGGTAGAATTATAAATTGAGGAATGAAGTTACGCCATAAAACTTTCTTCTGTATTTAAAGTACACTTGGTTCAGGTTCATCCTTACTTTTACTTCAGTGTCTCTATTCTTCAGAGTTCATATTTCATTAACCAATTTTTCATACTGTATGTAAAAGTCAACCCTGGTTTTCAAGAGTAACATGCTAGATACAGCACGAAAAACAACAAAACTTCCTGCCTCACCTGTGATGGGCCACAGGCAATGCCAATGATGTTCTTCCCATGCAGTGAGGACATCAGGGTCGGTTCGGCCAAGGCCACGTGTGGGGCATCCCCAAGCTGTGCCTGGTCATTACGACCCCACACATACACCTCGCCCTCTTCTGTCAACACGACCACATGCATGCACCCCACCCCCACTTCGGTCACCTTCTTGCCTGTGGGTGTGATAGTGAAGGTACATAAACTACACAGTTATGATATAATGCTCGTTATGATAATGCACACTTTTTCCCTATAAACTCTGAGAATGGTTATCTGACTGGTGGGAATACTATGTGGTTTTCATATCAAGATTTCAAGAAGTTTATCAATTATGAATTACTGGCCCATCTACTACATTTTCATCTAAAGAAATGGAGTCATGAATGATAATATTTCTCTTGCCAAGAATGTCTGAAATACTGCTGGTTGGTGATGGCATGTGAAAACCCTGTGTGCAAAGCATGGAAATGGACACAGGCCATAAGTAAAGGGAAGGTATGCAGCAAGGCCTGGAATGAGTGGAGGAACCATCATTTGAAACCTAACTTGTAGAAAATGATGAACCAACAAAAATCACAGTAGAACATTCAATAACAGAGAACAACAAAAAAATTATAATGCACAAGAAAGACTTGGGATGCTCAGGCTACCCGTCTCTTTTCATTTCCAAATTGGAGAGGAGGATTAAACTCCTTCATATTCTAGTCAATTCTCATCGCAGGTTGACTTAAAATGAACAAGAACAAATATGCAAACATTCTTAAACAAGCATAAGCATACTATTTCAGCAGCCATCTTGATAGCTCCATGAAAGATGAAAAATGCTGAAGTTACATCCTCCTCTCAAATGTTGAACTTTATATCTTTAATAATCTTTAAATATCATTAATTAATAACATACACTATAAATTTCCCAGTGTAATGGATGAAGCAAAGAAAATTTTGAAAAAATGATTAGGGGCCAAGCATCAGATGACTGAACTATAGACCTAATTCATGATTTAAGCAATTTTATATAAAAAAAAGCTCATATATGTACAAATAGTCACTGAGGGAGGATCTTGTAGGGGGATGGGGTGTCACATATATTGACAAATAGACAGAAAAGATTAACACTCGGGACGACATTCCAAAATTATAAATGTTACATTCTCGAGACTATAAATTTGACCCATGGATGGACAATTGTGAGTGAATATTGCCCATAATATCTGAAATCTCATATTAAAGTTGCAAGATCTGAAACTGTCGCCAGAATCATTCTATAACACCTTTCTGTGACCTGGCAGTACAAGTGGTGGTTCTAAGCCTCCTGAATCTCCACAAGAGAAGCACAAGGACTCCTCACCTGCTAGTCCCTTGACCTGCTTGGGATATCTGACGTGCTCCTCTGTGTTGTGGCCCAGACGGTGGTTGTCCCCTTTGCCCCAGGTGAACAGAGAACCAGACTTGCTCAGAGCTAGGGAGAACTGGGCACCACAGAACACTCGGCAAATCTCTTGCCCCTGAAAATGTGAATTGTTGCCTCTGTATTACTTTATTAGTAACTACATTTTATTTGATATGCAAAAAGAATGGAATCATCTGCATATATTACAGTTTAGATGCAATAGCCTATCTTTGCCACTGTAACCTACCTGTAGCTTGTCAACAAGTCGAGGCACCTTGGAGCCATCTGAGCCACCCCGGCCCAGCTTGCCATAGTCCCCGTCACCCCAGGAGTACACACTGCCAACGTCCGTCACAGCAATGGTCTGGGCGTCCCCGCTGCCACATGCCACATCAAGCACACGCTCTCCTGAATCAAAAAGAGAATTTAGTCAGCATCTATCATGCTCACTGCAATGTACTCGATACATCAACAGAAAAAGGTCAGCTTTGCTGTCTCTTTTAATGTTGCATTTTAACTAAAACCTGAAGTGACAAAGAAGAGCTTTATGCACAAAACAAATGTTTTAACCCTTTCACGCACCACAACGCGATTCACAGCAAAACGGAATCGTCTACATGAGCTTTTGATTTGAATCGCGTCAAAAACTTTAACCTGGTAGCAGCGAAGGGCCAAATTTGTGGCTTTACCGTGTAGCAGCGACGGGCCAAATTTGTGCCATGATATAAACCCCCCCCAAAATAGATGATACATAATCTGATTACAAATGCTTTGATATAGTTATGAAATGGTTTGTGTGAGGGGTGATTTTTTCTCATTTTTCTCGCTTGGAGGGACCATTAAGAAACATGATCCCCGCTGCTACTGGGTTAAAGAATTCACCAAAAATAAAGTATTTTTCAGAATCGCATCAAATTTTTTTACATCACAGATCAAAGCTAAACATATAAAATAAACAACAGTACCCTCCTGAGTTTCATGCTTGCTTTGTTCTGAAGGGATAGCACTAAACTCGAGAATCGCGAAACTCGGGGTATTGAAAACACTGAAAAAGCGCTTATTCGTTCTGACCCGTAGAGAAGCTGACCATTTTTCACACTTTACTCCCTTGTTATCTTAAAATATGTACCTTGGAAAAAGGAAGAAAATGGGAAATGGGAAGGCGGCTGCCTTGCGATTGGCTGAGTTCTGAAAACACGCTTGTGATTTGCTGGGAGTCCGATGACGCCATTGCCGGCGCTCACCCAATCAGCGGCCCCACTGCCTTAAGGCGGTGTCACACTGGCCGTTTTCCTCCAACTCGCACCCAACCGGGAGCGAGTTGTCGGCTGCCCGTAAGCTGGTGTCACACTGGGCCTTTTTCCTCCCACCGCATCAGCGGCAGCTAGACAAACCGGCAACCCCAACTTTTCTGAGTGTGCGTCACACACGGCCAAGGTCGGTTGCCCGTATCAACATCCACAACGTAAACAAAGCACTTGCCCTGTATCAACATGGCGTCATCTGCTAAAGTAAGGGCTGTCGCAGCTTGTGCTGCCATTACCCAAGTTATGGACTTGTTGCTGCAGTTAAATGGAAGGAAGAAGCGGTTGTGGGTGTGGCGTGTCTGTGGTTCCTCCGTGCCAGTTCTCATTGTCACCATTGCGCGTGCGCGGCCAACCCACCCATCTAGACTCCGACCACATAAACACGTGGATCGAGTAACAACAAACACACACACACATGCACACACCAGACTCATCATGAACCATGGCAGATGTTTCTAACAAACGGGAACGATTTCTCCATCTCCTAGAATGTGTTTGAACTTATTTGGTGAGTGGTTCATACAAACCAAACATTCCCAACGGCAAGAAGAGAGCAGTGTTAAAGACGACTTCTCTCTTCTTGCCAAGAGTTAGGTTTGGTTCATGTGAGCCACTCACTCTATACGTTCTAGCACACTCAAAGAAATGGTGAAATCATTTCTGTTTATCAGAAACATCTGCCATGGTTCAGGATGAGTCTGGTGTATGTGTGCGTGTGTGTGTGTTCGTTGTTACTCGATCCACATGTTTATGTGGTCGGAGTCTAGATGGGTGGGTTGGCCGTGCACGCGCAGTGGTAACAATGAGAACTTCTGGCATGGAGGAACCACAGGCAAGATACACACACAACCGTTTCTTCCTTCTATTTAACTGCAGCAACAATTCCATAACTTGGGTAATGGCAGCACAAGCCGCGACAGCCTTTACTTTAGCAGACGACGCCATGTCGATACAGGGCAAGTGCTTTGTTTACATTGTGGATGTGGATATGGGCAACTGACCTTGGCCGTGTGTGACACACACCCGGAAAAGTTGAAGTTGCCGGTTGCCCTAGCTGGCGCCAATGTGGTGGGAGGAAAAAGGCCCTGTGTAACACCAGCTTACAGACAACCGACAACTCCCTCCCGGTTGGGGCTATGGGCAACACCCATAGCCCCAACGGTTGGAGGAAAACAGCCCTGTGTAACACCAGCTTACAGACAACTGACAACTCACTCCCGGTTGGGGCTATGGGCAACGCCCATAGCCCCAACGGTTGGAGGAAAACGACCAGTGTGACACTGCCCTAAGGCAGTGAAGCCGTTGATTGGGTAAGTGCCGGCGATGACGTCATCGGACTCCCAGCAAATCATAAGCGTGTTTTCGGAACTGTCAGCCAATCGCAAGGCAGCCGCCTTCAACTGCGGCTTCAAAATGACCCGTTCTCTCTTCCCATTTTCTTCATTTTTCTAAGGTACATATTTTGAGACTACTTGGACAGAAGTTCCTCACATCACCTCCCCTCCCACTCCTCCCAACTCTGGCTTCATCGTTTAATAAGTCTCTCTCTCTCTCTCTTGACTGTTGCCCCTATGTTTGGAAGAAAATGGCCAGTGTGACACTACCTTTTAAGGCAGCACGTATGACGCCGATGGTAAGTAGACGTGACCTGTACGTGTCAAAGCAGCGTGAAACTCGGGGTGATAATGCGTGAAAATCGGGATGGTAATAATTTAGGACTAAGCGCGAAAATCGAGGATCATGAACCTCGGATAGCGCGAAACTCGGGAGGGTACTGTAATTGTTAACTCTCTCATGCCGTTGGATTTGAAGTGATAATTGCCCGTGGTTTAGTTGTCTCTCAGCAGGCAGCCTGTGAACATGACTGTCGTCCCTTTAAATTGTTTTTTTTCAGAGTCGGTAAACTTTGCCATTTATTTACATTTCGTGATATTTTTTTTCTTTCATAAGGCAGAATAATCTCTTCCAAAACCAACGATATATAATAATGCCAGGAAAAGAGAATACTCGTGGGTGAAATCTATAAAATTTCGCCGCATGGTCAGGCTATTCCGCGAGGCCCCTTAGGGAGCCCCAGACAGATGTCGCCGTGGAAAGAGAAACTTATTAAACTTTTGGTGCGTGAAAGGGTTAGTATAAACTGGATTGAATAACTACAGCAAATATTGAAAAGACAAATAAAGAAATTGATCGAAACAGCCATTGGCAGCCAATTCCAACCAAGACCAACAAACAAAGAAAAAGAATAGCTTGGGCTGTTGTTTGTCGTCAACACGACACACAGTTGTAAGGAGAGAGAAAATAAGAGACCACAGTCCTCCCTAAACAGCAACAACATTTTATCTGATCTGTACATTTCCTATAGGCAAAGCTAATTTTTAATTTTTTTTTATTTTTGAATAAAAAACTTTTTTTTTTCACTATTGTGTTTTGAAAATTGTTATATAACTGTACAAGCAGTGCTTAATTGCTTAATCCAACGATGCGACTAAAATTTCCCTATGTTGTGTAACAGCTAAGCTAGAAAAAAAAAAAAAAAAAATCTAAGGCTACATGAGGGTGTTGGGTTAGGGAGACCAATAACACTAAAGTCAGTTCACCCAAGTCTGAAGTGAGCGTTATCGTGCGCTGGCAACCTGCTGTCACACAGTGTGTCTGATTTCGTGGATACTGTATGCCAGCCTATGTATAGTAAACAGTCGTCAGTGTCAATAATATGCAGCAGCAATAACAAATACCGTCAATTAGAGTCGATTATGAGTTAAAAAATATTAGTAATGTCACAAATAGCTGTTTTGTTAATTTACAAGATCGTTGATTATAATTATTAAACAGCCTTGAAGCTGTCCACCACCGAGAAAATGATCAGGCTTTACTAATATTTTTAACTAAAAAATCAACTATAATTGACAGTATTTGTTATTGCTGCCTGCATATCATTGACAATGACGACTGTTTACTATACGTAGGCTAGCATACAGTATCCACGAAATCAGACACGCCGTGTGAGTGCAGGTTGCCAGCACACAATAATGCTCACTTCAGACAATTCCTAAACTAACAGTGAACTAGCAGCATCTTTACTGATGCAGCTAGGAAGCAAGGGCTGCCTGAGATAGTCTGAGTGAGTGGACTACAGTATAATCAAAACATGTATGAGCTATGTTCTACACACCCTTGAGAGCAGTGACCAGAGTAGGCACACTGTGGTCATCAGAGGAGCCATGACCAAGCCGGCCATAATTGCCACGGCCCCAAGTGTACAACTCCCCCTGGTTGGTGATGGCAGCACTGTAGGTGGACCCGCAGGCAATGGATACCACTGTCTTGCCCTGCAGCTCTTGCACTAGTGTTGGCTCTTCTCGGGAGTTGCTGTCCCCATGCCCAAGACGTCCGCCATCTCCATTGCCCCAAGAGTAGACCTGATAATGTAAGACAACAAAATAACAGAGGAACAGTGAAGGGAAGAATCATGACACTATTGCATTCACTTCTTGTTTCTAGAGCGAAGAAAATTTTAATACAAACAAAAACGTTTATAAAAAAAAAAAAAAAAAAAAAAAAAAAAAAAAAATGTTCATGTTACATCCTGTGAAATAAAAGAACGTTACCAAAATAACACATCCTGTAATTATGGTGTCTCCAAAGGGTGATGGAGTAAGTAAATTGAAAACGAAAATGGCAGATGGTGCGTCACCGCCGCTTATGAAGTGCATCCTTTGTTTGCAAGTATCAGCTGACCAAATGCTTCTACTTAGGTTCCAGTTATTATTACCAGATTGATATTCTTCTTACCCTATTTTTATAGAAACAAAGATACCGTATTTCCTGCCATATAAAGGTAAAGTTGGGGGCATACGCTGTAGCAGCGCGTGGCCTCGGTGCTCATCTCTGCAACATTGGCCCTTGAGCCTGTGGTGGGAGGGAGCCCATTACCCCGGGACACAGGGCCAGTGTGACATCTGGGTTACACAGTTTACCTTCCCCAGGTTTCCACAGGTACCCATTTATCGACCAACCTGAGAGGGAGGATAAACAGCTGGGTGAGCTGCACGCCGACTGCCTGGGCCGGGATTCAAACCCGGGCCCGCAGAGCAGAAGCCAGGCACGCTGACCACTAGACCCCGGAGGTGTATATAAGAAGCACTTTTTTTCAAAAAAGAAGTAAAAAAATTACCCTGCATCTTATACCCCGATGGTTAGGTTTTGGTAGGGCTAAGGGTTATTATTACTGGTACGAAACCAACACCCAAAACACTTCCGTTTGACACAATTGTTTACAGATGTCCCCAGAATGAAATATACAGGTAACTTGATTTACGCGAGTATTGTGTCCTTGAAGAGGTCGTGTAAATCAAAAACAATGTAAATCAAACAAGAGGTAGGTTTCTATCGAAAAATAATATTCACTTCATTTAGTGGAGAGAGAGAGAGAGAGAGAGAGAGAGAGAGAGAGAGAGAGAGAGAGAGAGAGAGAGAGAGAGAATATCCATATCACCGAGATATCCACTCAGGCACTCAGTCTCAGCCTCACTCGTGTGAGGAAGAAATGAGGGACACCATGAGCGACTGGCTAGTATTGGTACCGGTACCTAGCAGTCTGGTACTGGTACTGTACCGTATAGCTGGTACCGTTAGTACCGGTAATGGTACTGGTACATGCCCACCCCTATTGTTGAGTAGCGTGGCAGCGTGGGTACTGTAATGTTGTTCAAGTGGCGCGCGGGAAGAACTGAGCTCAGCTGTGTGGCCGTGGCACCGTGTGAGTCCAGTTGCGTGAGACATCTGGTGGCCACTCCATACAATATCGCGTATAAGTGAAAAAACGTGTAAATTAAACATTTATATGGATTTTGGACCCCGCGTTATCTTGACAACGCGTAAACCAAACACGCGTAAATCGAGAGTTACCTGTACCATATTTTGTGGTGTGTAACGCGCACTTTTTTCACTCAGAAAATGCCAAAAAAGTTACCCCTGCACAGTACATGCTGAGAGTACAAATTTTGATTGCTTTAAATAATGACAAGTGTGATGCAATAGAAAAGGAAAGTGTGAATAAGCAGAAGAGAGGAGGAGGACATGTGATGCAAAAAAAACATACAGGTCACAAGAAGAAGAAGATGCGCCACACGTGGGAGCCGATGTGCGGCGTGAACACTAAACACAAAACAATTTCGCCGTGGCGTGCCAGTCACCAGTGCACCGGGTACTTTGACTGGGATGGTTAAAACGTCTATTACACGGGAAGAATATTGGAAGAGCAGGGTACTGCATGATGTGACTCTGCTTGGCGACCGTGGGGCAGACTTGGACGGATTACTCTGGAGGTATTTCTGCTGTGCAACGGCCCAGTCAGCTGACATTTTCTGTGATACATGTTCGAAAGAAGGGATATCCGTGGATGATTAAAGTGTTTATTGTATATGCATTTTTGTTTCTCGTTGTAAAAATAACAATTAATCCATTCAGTACCGATGGCGTACCATAGTACTTCATATAAAATTTTGGCTAAGGAACCGATGAAGTACATGCGTACATCATTGCTCATTCACAATACACAGGACTTCATTTTTTTCAGTTTATATGATTTTTATGATGTAGTGACGAATTGACTAGTTGGCACCTTGTGTTTCAAGGACGATGGGGACGTTGGCCTTGGGGGCTATGATGTGAAGCCTGGGGGTGGTGGCGGGGCAGTGTGTGATTGACACGTGTCGTGCCATGACATCTTTTTCTCCGTCCAATAGTGAATCTGAGCGCGATATGACTCTTGAAGGTGACTTACAAGGGTCAGATGATAGTGAAACTCAATCAGAAGGCTTCATAAGTGACTCATATGCAGACTATTTGCCAGAGAATGACAGTGAGGCGAGTAGTGACGAGGAAAATGAGTGATGTGAATGGTGACGATGAAGAAACACCACACAGCCCCACACTCCACACACCCCTGCTCCTTCACACTCGTGGCTCATCCCTTTGTTGATCATCGTCCTGCCACTGTTCCTGCCCTAATTGAGGATTTTTCTGGTGTTCATCCTGATGTACTAATGCAGCGGTTCCCAAATTGTGGTGCGAGCACCTGAGCTGATCACTAGGGGTACGTAAGGAGAAACAATAATGTAATGGTGGATTCTGTCTAATTAAAATTTTAAACACATCATTAACCCCTATGGGACGGGGAGCAGCGATCGCTGCTCGGTTGACAGAGGACGGGTGGCAGTGATCGCCGCTCTGCTTATATTTGCTCATGTTAGCCATTCTCCCAAATTTTTTCCTCCCCAAATATGTCAACACTTGTTCTGAGTACTTTTATCAGTGAGTCAGTGCGTCTGAGGCTTTCTTAGTGGATGGACGTGTAAAAATAGAATATCTGTGTTCCATTGCCTCGTCGGTCCGTGCGGCCAGTGGCTACGTCCACTCCAATAGCTAATTCATCACGTACTGATCGCTCAAGTGCTAGACCTTCCGACAGTGCAATAGAACATGAACTTGATATTTCTGTTGTAACTCTGGAAAGTTTTGAGTGAAGTGACAGTGATTCCGAGTGGCATAATACGAGTAGCAATGATGATGGGGCAACCACCTCAGGTCCACCAGCTCTGACCACGTGCACTGCTGCGACACGTTCCACACCTGTTGCTGCCCCGTCCACCAGTGGGCAGGAAATTACAAGGCCAAAGTCTATATATACCAAGTCAAGTCACTCTGCCTTCAAAATTGCTACTAGTACGCACAGGGGGCAGTTTGGAGTGGAGCTGCAGGGTGACGTCACTACCCATCAGTTCACGGGTGGGTAATTATAGGTGCGTCTTCTACACCGGTGCGTCTTATATGGTGGGAAATACAGTTCATTAAGGTGATGGTTCACTGTGGCATTAATTTGCACCTATGGTCTTAATTCATTTATGTATTATGCAAAACAGTGGCCTGAATATGACAATATAAATTTCAAGGCGATCAAACATTATTTTATCATGCGATTTTCTTTTGTAAAATTTTTGTCTTGTATTTGCTCCACTGTTTGTGCACCAATATTTTTGTAACTGTCCATAGAATATTTTATTATACTCTTAACAAACTCCCCCGCTAATTTTTTCAATAGCTTTTTTATTTATTTCCAAAAACTTTTTGAAAACCCAATTAGTTCTACACATATTTCCACAATTTGCAAAAAATATGACCTTTTCATAAATTTCAGAAGGACATTTTATTGCATGATAACATTTCAACTCTTGAATTTTCAATCTTTGTTAGAATAATGCAAAAGTAAAGGAATTGATGCATCATTTTATGTGTTGAGAAAGATGTAACTGAAGTTTTCTCTCCATTCTAATGGCATTTGCAACCAAATGAACTTAGTGCTTACCAGGCATACAAGGTCTGTGTTCTAAAAAAATCACTAGTTCAGGGCCAACTGCTATAAGGATGAAAGGACTTTTACTGTACTGATAAATGTTGTACCATATAAACTAAAAAAATGTGGTCAAGAATGTATTAAATGTATTGATAAGAATATATTATGGGTTCTTAATGAAACTTTGCCTGCTTCTCTTCATGAAGTACACATGATACGAGTTTGTCTAATATAGTAAGTGTGGCACAAATCTTTATCATAGATTTGAAAACTATGAGTCATCTTATAAATCAAGTGCTTTCTATACTGACATAAAATACTATCAAGTGTCAAGACACCTCTCCATCCAAAACAGCCCCTCTCTTCTGTTTTCTTTTGTTGGTGTAGCATTTAGCAGACTTTTTTATTTATTTATTCTTTTTGCTCTTGAGCTGTTTCTGTTACTGTAAAAAAATAAAATCTCTCTCTCTCTCTCTATATATATATATATGTAGTCACACAAGGGCAAGCAAGGAGCACTAGTCACCAACCTGTCCCCCAGCAGTGAGAGCTAAATAGTGTTTTCCATCAGGATGGGCAGCCACCTTCGCCACCTCCTCCTCAGGCTGGCCGGGCACTGGCTGGGGGCACGGTGCTTCAGAGTTGTAGTAGAGGGTGTACAAGGTGCCTTTTTGGGTCAGGATGAGGAGGCATCGCTCAGCACATGCCAGGGACTTGATGCCCAACTCAGCCAGTGTGTCACAGTAATTGAGGGGGCGGGAGTGACTAGAGACCCCAGACCAGGCCAGCCAACCCCAAGACAGCACCTGAACAAGGCAATTAATTTACTCACCTGAACAATTCTTAGGTAAAAAAATCTACTTGATATACTATCTATCACTTGTATTTAAGTTCCAACAGGCTATACCTCATGTAATTTTATATAACCTAAAGATGATATAAATTGATTGTTATCATTATAATTCTTTAATATTTCATCCTTTTGAGAACATGATCCCCTGCATACTAATAAAAGCTAAATTGCTGGTAATCACCTAACAGACATGTATGAATGCCAAATCAATTATAATCAGACAAAAAAGCAATTCCAGTGTTAAGACTATAAACCTTGTTCATGTTTACAGTAATAAAACTTATAAATTATGTCTTTTCACCCTCACCTCCTGCCCTTGAGTTGGTCTGCCATGCGGTGTGTGGAGGGGGGGGTTGTGAGGGACAGCCAGACGGTCCAGGTGGCACAGCAAGATCACTGCAGCCTGCTCTAGGTCCACACTTACTCCCTCATCCTCGGGCAGCTCTAAGTATCGCAGCAGACACTCTGTTGGGCTAACCTGAAGAAAACACAGCATTTACTCCAAAGCAGTAATTTTCAGTGATACATCCAAAGGCTGACACAGGATGCTGCTACTGTCAACCGCTTGCCTAGTTGTTATTTTCTTTAGACAAACTTAGTGAGTTTTTATAAAAAGTGATAAATGTTGTAAGAAAGAGAAGGATGGGTGCAATGTGTACACTTGGATATGAAGAAAGCATTTGAATAGGTCTACACTTGAGACATAGAAGCTGGAAAATGTAAAGGGGTGAAAGAGTCACTCTTGAAATGCATGGAAACTACCTACACAAAAGGGAAATAAGGACATTGGTAGGGGATGAACAGACTGAATGGAGGGAAGTAACAAGTGGTGTTGGCACTAGTATCAAGGCAACCACTTTTCCATGCCTCCTAAAAGAGTGCTTGTTTCATTGGCATCAGCGTGTGTGAGAGTGTCGGCTAGTTAGATTGCCCTCGGCCGACCACTCGTTTCCCTCAACCAGATTCAGGAGTGCTTCAGAGCTTCAGCCGGTTGCTTCATTGAAGCCCATGAGAAGTTGCCTCTTACTCAGCCAGCGTGTCTACTGGGAAGAACACAGCCAGACTCCACACCAGTACCATCGCTCTTCTGTCTGCTGCTCGTTCCCTGGGAAGTCGAACGGCCTGGGCTACCCTTCGACTCTCTCCAGTATTCTCCTGTTGCCATCTTTTGGGAGCACAAACCTGAGCCCCCAGGTACGTCTTAGCTAGGCTAAAGCTTCCCTCATATATTAAAGTTAATCACCAGTGTCGCTGCCAGTGAGTCCCGTATTAGTTTGTGGGGGACGTTCAAGCTAGCTAAGTGACAGTACAGGCCAGGGGAGTTATACGTACATTTGTCTGTCGTGTGTGTCTGTGGTTTAAATACACTAGTTTGTACTGCAAGTGTTGTTGTTTGCATTCCACTCCTTGGGAGACTAGATACCTTATTCCGGGGCTAACATGGGCAGCGTAGGTGAGAACGTGGCTCTCTCGCCCTATCTGCCGCCCTTACAACTAGTAATGTTTTGAATTAACAAAAATGACCTGAGGGCAGCTACATCAGCCTATTTGGAGATGATGCAAAGTTGAGAGAAAAGAGGAGAGTGAAACACCAGGGGGATTGTGAGAAGATGAAATGGGACCTACGCAAGATCTACAAATGGAGTCTGAAATGAAATATAAAGTTTAATGTTAAGAAATGTCATCTATTGGAAATGGGTAGGAGCAAGAAAAAACTCATTTGGAACTACAAGCTAAGAGTAGAAACAATAAAGCCAGTGAAGAGAGAACCTTAGGAGTGAAAATACAAGACACACTGTTAACCCCCAGGGTGCCAGTGCCGTGTATTTACTGTGGCGGGAAGGCGCACGCTGTGTGCCAGTGCCGTGTATTTACGGCGGCGGGAAGGCGCACGCTGTGTGCCAGTGCCGTGTATTTACAGCGGCAATTGAGAAAAATTGCCGTGGTCTTATTTTGACTGAGAAGCTTTTCATACTTTCTCAGGACACTTTTCATACCTTTACCCCTACCAGTCACTGATCTTCACCCCCCCACCAAGCCTCTAGGGATCCCGAGGGTACGGGTCCCTTTCCTGACCTGACCGCAGTGCAGGGAGGATGTCTTGCTGCGCAAAGCATATTTTGCAGATGCCCAACTTTGCTCGTGCCCTTGATGAAGCCCCTAGTGACTTCACGGATAGTGATGCGAGTGACTTTGAGTCTGATAGTGACCTTGATAAAGATTATACATATAGTGGTAGTGGTAGCTCGAGTGGTGAGGAAAGTGAGGTGCCGACGCCTCGCCACTCACATTATGCCCAAGTAAAAAGGGTTTTTGAGCCCTCTGCTGCCTCTCAGGCCAAAAGGCAGAAGTTTGATAGACGAGCTCCAAGGGGCGAGTAAGTCTACGGGATGTAACACTCCAAATATCGGAAACTTTCGGCGTCAAGAAATCACGGAAATTTTAAGAGTTGAGTAGTAAAATGTATCAATCATGTGTTGTCTAATCATTCTGAACACTTTTCAAAAAAAAAAAAAAAAATAATTGCTTGGCACCAGGGGAAAGTTTTTGCAAAAAATGCTTGGCACCGCGCGGGTTAAAGGAGAAACATATTAATATCATATTCGGGACCACATGTAATTTTTTTTTATAAAGATAATTTAGCAACTGAATGGCCCCTTGACAAGAAACACATAAGTAAATTAGAAAGAATACAAAGATCAGCAACAAAAATGGGCCAAGTTTGGTAGGCTTAACATATGAGGAAAGATTAAAGGAAATTAATCTGCCATCAGAAGAGAAGAGATAGAGGAGACTTTACAATGATATTTAAGCTAATTAGGCGGTGGCGTAGGTGGTAGCGTACTGGGCCCACATTCACCACGTGATGGGTCTGACGAGTTCAGATCACGCTACCACTGGACTTTTCAGTCACTGGCAGTGGCGCTTCCTATGCTTATGCTGTCCTGAAGACCACCCATCAACCCGGAAGCATCCAAGAAATCAAGAAGCGAATTCAGGGGGGCCAGGGGGGCCAATACAAGATAGGCGCCACTATAAACGCCTCGCCCAGAGCAGGCTGGGCCGACGGGCTGGCCCACCTGGAAGAAACCTTGGGCCGACCATCCCAGAGCCCCACAGAGGTACCTACCCACGACATGACAGGCAATCAGCAGTAAAAAAAAAAAAAAAAAAAAAAAAAAAATCTAGAGAAGGTAGACAGCAAAGACCTGATTGAGCCATCAGACAGAGAACCACAAAACTCAAGGGACACAAGAACAAACTGAATAAGACTAGATGCCCAAGTGATGCCTAGAAATACTCCTTTCCACACAAACCTACACGCATGAAATATGAAAAGGGAAGTGATTGCAGCGAAATGTTCAAACACTAAAAGAAAAGCTGGACTTATATCAATGTAGATACAGGACAATGAGCACAGCTTCACCCCAGTATGCAACTGGGTAAACACAGATAAGATCCATCTGTCACATACCTCCATTGGCATGTTGTCATCCCAGACAGGAGGGCTTGATGAGGGACTCTTCAGGGGTGGCACGGCACCAAACCTATGCAGGATGGGTAGCAGTGGTGCACTGGTGCCATGACTGCTCACACGGTTGTCAACCTAAACAGAGCATTAACAATTAACCCTTTTGGATATATATATATACACACACACAGAGATGGACAAAAATACTCTAAAATGTATTTAAATACAAAATATTAAATACTGTCTTAACCCTCTCATGCACCTTAAGTTTCCAATAAGTTTCTATTCCACTCACCATGCATTTCTCCGGCACGACCGGCCTTTTTTTGCCGCCGCGATACTCTACATTCCCGGTCATATTTTACCCTCACAGATATATCATACCCCAATAAAGTTGGTATCAATGGCTTCATAAAGACATGTACTAGAACATGCGCAAATAAAAACAGAGGAAAATATAATATATAAACAATACAGACCTGTTTTCAAGTCTGTATAGAGTATTGTAGATGACAAATCCTAAGTACCAACTCTTCCCCACTCGCTAGCTTGAAATTTTGTGGGCCAACTTTTTTAGCTGAATATATGTTTCGAAGGGGATTTTAGTGAGGATTCTTATGGTATCATCAAAATCCTCATACGCCTATTAGTTCCTGAGTTACACCGAGAAAACTGTATTTTTTTTCCTCTCCTGTCAGAGTAGGCTAACAACTAAAAATCGCTCCACGCTCCTCATCTACGCTCCTTAGAAAGGTTGCCATATGTTACCATTAAGAAACTTATCCCAACAAATGACGCTCCCAAATTTGACGCATTGTCACCGAAAACTTAATTTTTAATCAATTTTTTAAACTTTTATGACACATTTTGCGTCATCGTGCGCCAGGACCTTTTACCCTTGATGACGCAAAATTCGTCATCATACGCGAGAGGGTTAAAAAGTATGTAACTACCAAACACAATACTGGTAACTTGATTGTATCTAAATACCAAATACAATACTAAAGGAAAGTATTGAAATACAATTTCAAATACATTTTAAATACATTTATTTATCTTCACTCAACTTTTATTTTACACATGGTACTGTTTATTGGCTTTCAGTAGAGTCAATGTTTCAAATAATCCATCAGACAGTTTCCCTCTCTTTGGGGAATGTATCATCCCAGCAAAGGAAAACAAACACTCTATTGCACCTGATGAGGGAAGTGAGGTGTTATGCTTTATAAACACTTTACGAATGTCTTTGTGCTTGGACAAGCATCCTAGAGAGTAATCCGAGTCATTAAAGACACACCTCCCTCCCACCCGCTTTCCTGATCCCACTAATCATTATCAAGAAAAAATGAGACCACCATTGTCTTCCTGGGAAAATTCTGCGTCACACTAGCATAAATTTCTAACACTAATGTTAATAAAGACATACAAAAATCAAAGTAAAATGAAATAGCGCACTTATTTCCCTTAAACTCTTTAGTACTCAGTTATTTTTCGTTGCATCACTTTTTTAAGCACAGATTCTTAATTTGCATGCTATTCTAATTTTGATGGTGTAGGGTAAGTCCCGAAGTTAAAAATATACAGATGGTCAAAATTGCCTCTGAACATAAGTTGTGCCGTGATGGCGTTCATTCGCCTCGGCATTTGTTTACTCAGACTCGCTTCTCTTGCACAAACAGCTGTCAGGACACACAGTATTATATTGAAAGGACACACGGATCGACACTCCGCCGTCACTGCATAGCTTATGTTCGGAGACAGTTTTGACCCTCTGTATATTTTTACCTCGTGACGTACCCTACACCATCAGAATCAGAACAGCATGGAGATTTAGGATCTGTGCTTGAGAAAGTGATGCGACAAAAAATAGCTGAGTACTAATGAGTTGAAGGGAAATAAGTGCAAGAAAATGTTTATGTGATACTTCATTTGACTGCTTTTCGTATACAGTAAACCCTCGATATAACGGACCCGCTTATAATGGATTTCGGATATAACGGACAAGGTCAGAGGGTCAGAAATTCACGGGGCCGACCGAGAATGTTTTTTGAACGAACCACGCCCAGTAAGCACCAAAGCATCTGCTAGCCACTTCGCCCTCCTCCTTTTGCCTGCTGTCCCATTCTTTGGTTATTGTAGTCTTTTTCAACTCGCCTGATGGAATATTTTCCTCCTTGTGGTTCCCATTCAAATGAAGAACATTTTTACACCACAAGAAAGTCTTATTCATCAAACCAGGACGTAAATGTAATGGAAAATAGCCAAGTGTTTGTGAGTGTCAGTACTGACACAGCTTATGGGGGTACGCGACACCTGGGGGGGAGGGGTTCTGGTCAAAATATAGCATTTTGCAAAACTGGGTTAAAAACGTTCTTATACCATCTAGAAATAATCCCCAGGCAACGTTTTCCTCGTAGCGCAAATTTAAAATGTTTGGCGTGGGTTTAAATGGACCGAGTTAAAGGTTAAATTTTGTCTCTTTTTTAATCAGAGAAAATCTAAAATCAATCAGATTTACGTGAAAAGTGCTGGAAATGTTGATTGTACAAGTAGTTAGGGACCTATGAGTAGATATTGTTGATAGGGTAAAGGAGATTGGAGTATTAAGGGGAAAAAGTGACAAAAGAACACAATTTTACGCGATGTTCGATGAACATCATAAAAGAAATACCATTATGCCTTTCTATATGGGAAACTTTCAGAATATTTTCCATAGGGCTCTAGGCACACCTGAAGACTAGTCACAGCCAAAAAATTAAAGTGATTGGCTATGTATTAATGGTGCTGTGTAATTTTAAGTGTTGCTACACGTATACGCACATGTATACAAGAGTGTATATATGTGTATACAGGTAACTCTCCATTTACGCAAGTTTGGTTTACATGTTTTTTAAATAACATGGGGTCCAAAATCCAAATAAATATTCAATTTACGTACATGTTTTTTCCACTTATATGCAATATTTTATGGAGTGGCCACCAGATGTCTCACGCAACTGGACTCACACGGAGCTGCGGCCACAGCTCAGCTCAGTTCTTCCCACGCGCCACTTGAATAAAAATACAGTACCCACGCTGCCACGCTACTCAACAACAACACCCTCGCTGCTGTGCTACCACGAGGGGAAGGGCAGCCAGAGGAGGAACCACAAGAGGGAGAGGAGTCAGAGTGATACAGTAGGCAATAAAGGTACAAACCTACCTCTTGTTTGATTTACATTGTTTTTTATTTACGCGACCTCTTCAAGGACACAATACTCACGTAAATCGAGTTACCTGTACATACATTGTTCTGGCTCGTAAAACATGTAGCCAACTTAGATGTTTACTTAGTTTCATCGCAATACCTGATAGTTTAGTTACTTGACCTCAGGTGTCCCGTACCCCCTTAAATGGTCGGCCCCGTTAGGTAGGTTAGGTTAGAATAAGATAGGTTTGGTAAGTTTAAATTTATTTGGCACGTGATGTGGGGCGGCGGAAATACGGTGGAAATATACCGTGCAAGACGGGACAGGGCGGCGGCGGTGCAAGAAATATACCTCCTCACAGAAATAAGTCGCTCTGCTGTCCACTACGTATGCACACTGGGGCAATGCACAACAGTAAAAGCATTAATTTGCCTGGTTTTGTTTTAGCTTATCCACTTGTGATCTTTGTGAGCGGTGAGTGAAACAGTAAGCAAGTTGAACCTCTCTCTGCAAGCTATTTTGCGGCAGCTTTGGTGGGCGGCGGCGGGTGTAAAACAGACACTGAAAAGTCAATCATTTATTGACTTATGACAGAAGCAGATAGCAAATTATTTCATAACACACCAAAAACTACAAAAAAAAACCTGTTGCGTCTGCTAGTGCGAGATAGATGCACTTGTAAAATTTTACCCATACCCGTAACAATATGGCCCCCATGCAGGGCCCCACTGCCAACCTGGCAGCCTCAGTGCCTCGCAGTCCATCGCCATGTGTGCTGTGCAGCTATATAAACAATGTGCAGACAATATACACATTGAAAAAAAATTAAATCTATATACCTACGTTTATTAGGTTCATTGGTATTATTGTGCGTATTTTTTTAATTTCCGCCTCTTATAACGGACTTTCGGCATTAATGGACTAAGTCCCCCCCAATTAGTCGTTATATCAAGGGTCTACTGTATTTGTTTTTACATTATTGTTACAAATTTATGCTAGTGTAATATATGATGATGGTGGTATCAGTTTTTCTTAATAATGAATGTTGGGGTCAGGAAACTGGGCGGGAATGAGGTGTGTGAAGTCTTCGGTTTTGGAGGAACTGGGCACACCCACGGCTGCCGGCCCAGCGTCACTTGCAGGGCCTTGGCGGGCAGTCATAGTATTTAACCCTTTCAATACGTGATGCAGACGTTGGCGTCACAGTATGGAAAGGGTTAAGAGGAAATGGAAGAGGATTAATCCTCTTCTAAACCTCTTAATCCTCTTCCATTTCCTCTTAATCCTCTTTTCTTTCCTCTTAATCCTCTTTCCTTTCCTCTTAATCCTCTTCTAAACCTCTTAAGAGGAAATGGAAGAAGATTAAGAGGAATTTAGAGGAGGATTGAGAGGTTTAGAAGAGGATTAATCCTCTTCCATTTCCTCTTAACCCTTTCCATACTGTGACACCGACGTCTGCGTCTCCGTGTTGGAAGGGTTAAGTCTGTGGTCTGCGTGGGTGATGTTAGGTGACAGATGACAAGCTTGGAAGAGAGATAATATGCACGTCCGCTAATATGGTAGTCCTGCAACACTGATTATGACAAAATAATAAAACTGATTTTGCAAATGAATTTGAATACAGAAGCCCCCTGCCGTTCGCAGGTATTTCGTTCCGCAAGATTCTCGTGATCCGCGAATCTGCGACCGACAGGACTATAATCAAATAGGGAAAATAGGGTTTTGTTCTACCATCTCGATCGAATAAAAAAAATATATTTCTAAGGCGTTTCTAAGCATTGTTATATAGTTTTATACACAAATAACAAATTAAATATGGACTGTAATAATTTAACACTCACTCTGTGGTTGTTTGTGGTGGGTGAGAGTATGTAGGCGGTGGTGGTTGGCGGGCGAGTGGTGTTTTTGTGGTAGTTATCGGTTGGAAACTACGAAAAAATGCAATGCAATGAGTACAACAGTTTGGCAACAGTGCGCATCAGTGTTTACCGTCTTCCACCCAGCCATCAAGTATTAGTGAATTCTCGTCTCTCCCATTTGTGTTAATATTCATATGTATATCCATATACATCCAGTATATTATTAATTAATTTGAGTGTTTACTGGGCCATTGGAAAGTCCATTTATTGCTGTTCCCAGCAGTACGCACGAACAAACTTTATACCCGTTACCCCTCTGCCAGTCTCCGCCATATTCGTTTACTCCTCAAAGCAGTAGCCTTGAGTCTCTAAGAAGGACCAGTTCTGGCAGGTCCCAGTAAGTATCAAGGATTTTAAATGTATAATATTGGGATTTAGGGCCGTTTTCACAGTCACTTTTCTTTGTTTTGATCGTTACCAATGAGCAGCGATTGCCGTTATACTATTTCCACGTGAAACTGGCTGATAGGGTAGTGGCACCTGCAGGGTTAGCCCCGTCCCGCACCTTGCCACACACACTCAACACCTCTCGCTTCCTCTGCAGCCACCACTACCCCATCAGCCACTTTCACAACAGTGACTGTGCAAGCAGCACTTAGTAAGGATCAGACTGCGTATACATGAGTTTTCATCCACGTTCAGCGGGGGGTGTCGCAATTACCCTACCCGCGTATAAGCGAATCTGTGAACGGTGAGGCCGCAAACGGCGGGGGGCGTCTGTATATATCTGAAAAATGTATTTAAAAATGCCAAATATCTTTATAAAATGTATTTGAATACTGTCTTTAAATAGTGTAAACTTTTTGTAATGGTAAACACAATTTGTATTGAAATACGTATTTAACCCCTACGGAACGGGCCGGGTTGTAATTTCCTGTCTCACCGTACGGGCAAACACACGTCAATCTCTTATTT
>NC_066528.1:9914273-9929273 GCF_024679095.1 Eriocheir sinensis
AAACTCGCGGCACACACACACACACACACACACACATACTCACGCTGCCCCTCTCCCTGTCCACGCCGTCGCCTCCGGTAGGTCACACACACCACAATGGCCAGGATCACCGCCACCACCACCGCTATCGGCACCGCTATCGGCACCGCTATCACCACTGTCGAAGAGGGGAGAGACAGAGTGACCTTTCCTTGTGGCGGCGAAGGTGTGGACGTGGTGTGGCTGTGGTTGTCAGGGTGGAGGAAGAGCTTGTAAGAGGAACACCTGGAGGGGCTGTGGTGGCATAGGTTGTGGAGGGTGTTGTGGTGGTAGTGCCTGGAGGTGTTAGTGTTGTGGTGGTGGCGGTGGTGATGATGGTAGTGGTGTTGTGGTGTTGGTACCTTGAGGTGTTGTTGTGATGGTGGTGGTGGTGATGGTAGTGGTGTTGTGGTGTTAGTACCTTGATTTGGTGTTGTTGTGGTGGTGGTGGTGGTGATGATTGTGGTGGTGTTGTGGTGTTAGCACCTTGAGGTGTTGTTGTTGTGTTGGTGATGGTGGTGGTGATGGTGGTGATGATCGTAGTACCTGGATGTGCTGTTGTTGTTGTGGTGGTGGTTTTGGTAGTACCTGGAGGTGGTGGTGTTGATGTGGTGGTGGTGGTGGTCGTGGTGGTGGTACCTGGAGGTGCTGTTGTTGTTGCGGTAGTGGTGGTGGTGGTACCTGGAGGTGGTGTTGATGTGCTGGTGGTGGTGATAGGGTCGGGCGGATCCGTGCAGGTGTTTGGGTTCTGCAGGTTCGTGAATTCTTCCGGACCGTGACATCTGCCGCCCGTTTCTTCGGCTGTGCTTGTCCAGCTGGAAGAGCCGTGAGCCACAATACTAAGGCCAGTAATGTGTTTGATCCGAGCTGTTTGCCTCATGCATCTTCCTCTGTATCCTTCAATGTTTAGGGTGAAATGCAGAATTAGGTTCAATATACTCCCTTGACCCGTGTTTCCCACATCCACCTTGAGTTTGATCCACTTGTTGTCGCTGTAACACTTGTCAAGGCCAAACCAAGCTACTTGACGATGTTGTACATAAGATAGTAATGTTTGTGTCACTTCAAGACTAACTCCCTTGAAGTCATCTCCCGGCTTCACGTACACTGTTGTCGACTCACTATATCTTCCTGTTTCTCGTCTCTCCTCACAAATTGTCTCCTTCCCTCCTTCACTGACGACCACCACTCCATGAAGATCCTCACAGTCCCTGGTGCCGTGGGTGCCTCCAAGACGCAGCAGGAGCACCGCCGCCACAGCCACACGCCCCGTCA
This sequence comes from Eriocheir sinensis, assembly GCF_024679095.1. Taxonomy (NCBI): domain Eukaryota; kingdom Metazoa; phylum Arthropoda; class Malacostraca; order Decapoda; family Varunidae; genus Eriocheir; species Eriocheir sinensis. Next base: position 9,915,567 of record NC_066528.1, read on the forward strand.
TTACCCCAAGACACCCCAGGCCTTTGTGTCTCTGGTGCCTCCGTGTGTCTATTGGTGTGACGATGAGGGAGCCGAGATGGACGCCGGATATACTCCATGATTATAAAATGCCAACACACACACACACACACACACACACACGCAGAAAATGCTCCCTATGTATCATCACTTACACGCCTGTTCCACGTGGTCATGTCAGCTGGTATGAAGACTGCTTGTGGCTCATTGTTTACAGGCGTCCCCAAAGTGGTCAGTACAGATCCGCCCAGGGCTCGCCGGACCATTCTGTGCCATGAACGTGAAATAAACGCCCATGAAAACCCGATCGATCTCCTTCACGGCATCTGGAAATGGTTGACGTGAGTGGCGGAAGCGTCTGGCAGCACCGGCCTGGGATTGTCAGACTTCCTTTGCATTTCAGATTTTGTTTGAAGGGGAAGAATAAATTCACTTTCACGTTAAAAAAGATAAAAATTAATAGATAAATCATAATGGAGAAAAATAATACGAATTATAAATGTAGATATAACTTATTAATGTAGATAACATTTGTGATACAGGATATGATTTTCGTGGCATACTCGAACTTTAAAACTACTCAGTAAAAATGGTCAATACATTCTGGTGTTGGCACTCTGGCACCTCTCGGACGGAAGTTGTCATCACAGGAAAGTTTCTCGACGCACGCAGAGCAGTGCGGGGCAACAGAGACGCTAAACATTGTATTATTATGTTCAGTAAACTTTCAAGCACACACAATCCGTTTTATAATGATGTACGGTACTTCTACTGGGGAAAAAAGACACTGAGGAGACAGTGCGATAATTCCCAACTGAAAACGTGGCGCTGGCTACGGCGTGAGGCACAACGTTACCAGATTGTCGTACTCAGCACATTATATTTCCCGGTATCTGCCCTAAGCCTGCCCCCACACAAATAACGATACATTTTTTTTACAGCTAAGGAGACAGTTCAAGGGCATAAAGGAAAATATATAAAAAAAAGCCTGCTACTTACTGCTCCTGAATAGAGGTCAAAGGAGTGTCCAAAAAGAGAGGTCAATTTCGGGAGGAGAGGTGTCCTGATACCCTCCTCTTGAAAGAGTTCAAGTCGTAGGCAGGAGGAAATGCAGATGAAGGAAGATTGTTCCAGAGTTTACCAGCGTGAGGGATGAAAGAGTGAAAATGCTGGTTGACTCTTGCATAAGGGGTTTGGACAGTATAGGGATGAGCATGAGTAGAAAGTCGTATGCAGCGGGGCCGCGGGAGGGGGGGAGGCATGCAGTTAGCAAGTTCAGAAGAGCAGTCAGCATGAAAATATCGATAGAAGATAGAAAGAGAGGGAACGTGGCGGCGGAATTTAAGAGGTAGAAGACTATCAGTATGAGGAGGAGAGCTGATGAGACGAAGAGCCTTTGAATTATGCTGAGTGTTAAAACCTTTGATTATATAGATGTTCTTTTTCTAGTGTAAACGTTAAACCAAAATTCCTAAAACGTTCCTAAAACGCCCATGATTACCGTATTTCTTACTTTTCAAACGCCTGATCAGAGATCCGAAATGATACTTTTTGTTGCCAAATGTTACGTTTTCAAATTTCCCACTGGGAGTTACACTGGCGGTGATGACTGCAGGGTTGCCAGATTATCGTATCCACCATTGTCTTTACCGTTTTTGGACACTTAACTATAGCGAAAAGACACTAATAATTAAACCTTTCACCGGTAACTATAAATAAATGTAGTCATTGGAGTGGAGGAGACAGTTTTTGGGTCGGAAATCGGAAAACATAAGAGGCTGAGTACGACAATCTGGTGACGCAGGTGTCGAATCAGTGTCGGAGTGTTGGTCAGTGAGGGTGGGCGTGCAGGTGTGAGTCAGTGTCTGAGTGTTGGTCAGTGAGGGTGGGCTTGCAGGTGTTGAGTCAGTGTTGGAGTGTTGGTCAGTGAGGGTGGGCCTGCGGGTGTTGAGTCAGTGTCGGAGTGTTGGTCAGTGAGGGTGGGCGTGCAGGTGTGAGTCAGTGTCGGAGTGTTGGTCAGTGAGGGTGGGCGTGCAGGTGTCGAGTCAGTGTTGGAGTGTTGGTCAGTGAGGGTGGGCGTGCGGGTGTTGAGCCAGTGTTGGTGTGTTGGTCAGTGAGGGTGGGCGTGCAGGTGTGAGTCAGTGTCGGAGTGTTGGTCAGTGAGGGCGGGCGTGCGGGTGTTGAGTCAGTGTCGGAGTGTTGGTCAGTGAGGGTGGGCGTGCGGGTGTTGAGTCAGTGTCGGAGTGTTGGTCAGTGAGGGTGGGCGTGCAGGTGTTGAGTCAGTGTCGGAGTGTTGGTCAGTGAGGGCGGGCGTGCGGGTGTTGAGTCAGTGTCAGAGTGTTGGTCAGTGAGGGTGGGCGTGCGGGTGTGTAGTCAGTGTCGGAGTGTTGGTCAGTGAGGGCGGGCGTGCGGGTGTTGAGTCAGTGTCGGAGTGTTGGTCAGTGAGGGTGGGCGTGCGGATGTTGAGTCAGTGTCGGAGTGTTGGTCAGTGAGGGTGGGCGTGCAGGTGTGAGTCAGTGTCGGAGTGTTGGTCAGTGAGGGTGGGCGTGCGGGTGTTGAGTCAGTGTTGGAGTGTTGGTCAGTGAGGGTGGGCGTGCAGGTGTTGAGTCAGTGTCGGAGTGTTGGTCAGTGAGGGCGGGCGTGCGGGTGTTGAGTCAGTGTCGGAGTATTGGTCAGTGAGGGTGGGCGTGCGGGTGTTGAGTCAGTGTCGGAGTGTTGGTCAGTGAGGGTGGGCGTGCAGGTGTTGAGTCAGTGTCGGAGTGTTGGTCAGTGAGGGCGGGCGTGCGGATGTTGAGTCAGTGTCAGAGTGTTGGTCAGTGAGGGTGGGCGTGCAGGTGTTGAGTCAGTGTCGGAGTGTTGGTCAGTGAGGGCGGGCGTGCAGGTGTTGAGTCAGTGTCGGAGTGTTGGTCAGTGAGGGTGGGCGTGCAGGTGTTGAGTCAGTGTCAGGTGTTGTTCAGTGAGGGTGGGCGTGCAGGTGTGAGTCAGTGTCGGAGTGTTGGTCAGTGAGGGTGGGAGTGCAGGTGTTGAGTCAGTGTCAGAGTGTTGGTCAGTGAGGGCAGACGTGCAGGTGTTGAGTCAGTGTCGGAGTGTTGGTCAGTGAGGATGGGCGTGCGGGTGTTGAGTCAGTGTCGGAGTGTTGGTCAGTGAGGGTGGGCGTGCAGGTGTTGAGTCAGTGTCGGAGTGTTGGTCAGTGAGGGTGGGCGTGCAGGTGTTGAGTCAGTGTCGGAGTGTTGGTCAGTGAGGGCGGGCGTGCAGATGTGAGTCAGTGTCGGAGTGTTGGTCAGTGAGGGTGGGCGTGCAGGTGTTGAGTCAGTGTCGGAGTGTTGGTCAGTGAGGGCGGGTGTGGTGGTGTTGAGTCAGTGTCGGAGTGTTGGTCAGTGAGGGTGGGCGTGTAGGTGTTGAGTCAGTGTCGGAGTGTTGGTCAGTGAGGGTGGGCGTGGTGGTGTTGAGTCAGTGTCGGAGTGTTGGTCAGTGAGGGCGGGCGTGTAGGTGTTGAGTCAGTGTCGGAGTGTTGGTCAGTGAGGGTGGGCGTGTAGGTGTTGAGTCAGTGTCGGAGTGTTGGTCAGTGAGGGTGGGCGTGTAGGTGTTGAGTCAGTGTCGGAGTGTTGGTCAGTGAGGGTGGGCGTGCGGGTGTTGAGTCAGTGTCGGAGTGTTGGTCAGTGAGGGTGGGCGTGCGGGTGTTGAGTCAGTGTCTGAGTGTTGGTCAGTGAGGGCGGGCGTGCAGGTTTGAGTCAGTGTCGGAGTGTTGGTCAGTGAGGGCGGGCGTGCAGGTGTGAGTCAGTGTCGGAGTGTTGGTCAGTGAGGGCGGGCGTGCAGGTGTTGAGTCAGTGTCGGAGTGTTGGTCAGTGAGGGTGGGCGTGCAGGTGTTGAGTCAGTGTCAGGTGTTGGTCAGTGAGGGCGGGCGTGCAGGTGTTGAGTCAGTGTCGGAGTGTTGGTCAGTGAGGGTGGGCGTGCGGGTGTTGAGTCAGTGTCGGAGTGTTGGTCAGTGAGGGCGGGCGTGCAGGTGTTGAGTCAGTGTCGGAGTGTTGGTCAGTGAGGGTGGGCGTGCAGGTGTTGAGTCAGTGTCGGAGTGTTGGTCAGTGAGGGTGGGCGTGCAGGTGTTGAGTCAGTGTCGGAGTGTTGGTCAGTGAGGGCGGGCGTGCAGGTGTGAGTCAGTGTCGGAGTATTGGTCAGTGAGGGTGGGCGAGCAGGTGTTGAGTCAGTGTCGGAGTGTTGGTCAGTGAGTTCGGGTGTGCGGGTGGAGTCAGTGTCGGAGTGTTCGTCAGTGAGCGCGGGCGTGCAGGTGTGAGTCAGTGTCGGAGTGTTGGTCAGTGAGGGCGGGCGTGCAGGTGCGAGTCAGTGTCGGAGTGTTGGTCAGTGAGGGTGGGCGTGCGGGTGTTGAGTCATTGTCGGAGTGTTGGTCAGTGAAGGCGGGCGTGCGGATGTTCAGTCAGTGTCAGAGGGTTGGTCAGTGAGGGTGGGCGTGCGGGTGTTGAGTCAGTGTCGGAGTGTTGGTCAGTGAGGGCGGGCGTGCGGGTGTTGAGTCAGTGTCGGAGTATTGGTCAGTGAGGGTGGGCGTGCAGGTGTTGAGTCAGTGTCGGAGTGTTGGTCAGTGAGGGCGGGTGTGCGGGTGGAGTCAGTGTCGGAGTGTTGGTCAGTGAGTGCGGGCGTGCAGGTGTGAGTCAGTGTCGGAGTGTTGGTCAGTGAGGGCGGGCGTGCAGGTGTTGAGTCAGTGTCGGAGTGTTAGTCAGTGAGTGCGGGCGTGCAGGTGTGAGTCAGTGTCGGAGTGTTGGTCAGTGAGGGCGGGCGTGCAGGTGTTGAGTCAGTGTCGGAGTGTTGGTCAGTGAGTGCGGGCGTGCAGGTGTGAGTCAATGTCGGAGTGCTGGTCAGTGAGTGCGGGCGTGCAGGTGTGAGTCAGTGTCGGAGTGTTGGTCAGTGAGTGCGGGCGTGCAGCAGGGTTGCCAGATGGCCGATTTTCCGGCCAAATTAGTTAAATTTGACCGTGAACAGTGTTGTTTGGCCGTAGAGATCGGGGATTTTTACGGCCAAATTATTTGGCCGATTTTTGGTCGTTGTTTGGCTGAAATGCAGAAAAATAGCTGCTAAAAAATTCGTATCTTCCTCGACGTTGGGATGTTGACAGGCCTCCTGTCCGTCGCCATGGTAACCATACAGAAACCAAACCTGTACGGGTAGTCGGGTACCGCGGTACATGAAAGAGACACGTCACACACTTCCTTTAGTCTCCCTTCCCCGCTTCCGCCGTTCGAGTGTCGTGATAAGCAAGTGAGTGCTGTAAGGACTTCAAGGTTACAGCTCGCATGCTGCAACTATTCAACGCTGCGAACATGTATGCCACTCCAAACCAAGAGGAAGAAATAGAGGATATACTGGAATACTTCAACTTACAACGTCAGTGCCTTACAAATGGTAAGTTTTAAAATTTGTTACCTTATTAATTTGTCTATGGTGCTAAAACTACATTGTTTATAACCATGTTGGGTCATGTACTCCGTCCGCGCATTTATTTTACATTTGTTTTGCGACGAAGTATTTTCTGCATATAATATTTTCGCATTTGGCAGAATTTACCTGAAATTTGGCAGGAAACTGAAAAAAATTGGCCGATTTGGCCGTGACTTTGGGTGAGATTTGGCCGTCAACTGCTGTTGGACATCTGGCAACCCTGGCGTGCAGGTGTGAGTCAGTGTCGGAGTGTTGGTCAATGAGGGCGGGCGTGCGGGTGGTGGCGTCACGTTGTGCTGACTGATGCGTGGACTAATCCAAAGTTACGGAGACTGAGGCGGGACACAAAGGCCGGAGATATGGAGGTGACAGCCCGGAGCCCCAAAGTGATATGGTAGGAGGCATTTAAGTACTGTTTAGAGAAAGAGAGGTTCGAAACACGTGCTCCATTTCTCTCTCTCTCTCTCTCTCTCTCTCTCTCTCTCTTCCATGGCTACCACACTCCTACCTTGTATCACCTTTTCAGAGCGTCAAAGTGATATGGTAGGAGTCATTTATGTTGTTTAATTTAATGCTTGTTCAAATTCCTCCACCTCCTCCTCATTTTCACTGTTTTTTTCTATATTAATATCTAGTCGAAGAGGCCTAGGGAGGGATGTGAAGGATAGGAGGGATGCAAGACGAGGGGCATAGGAGTTTAATAGAGGATGACTAGGCTATTGCTGGTTAATCTAATGCTTGTTTAAATTCCTCCTTTTTCTCCTCCTGCTCTTCAGCTACCAACATTATTTTTAACCCATTTTCACGGTTTTCATCAATTTACTTAGTGGAAAAAGCCTAGTAAGGGATGTGAGGGATAGCAGCAAAGAGACTATAATACCCGTTCTACAGTCTCCTTGGATAGCAGCGAGGCAGGAAGTGGAGCATAGGAGTGTAATAGAGGAGGGCTAGGCTATTGCAAGTTAGCCTAATAGTTGTTCGGACTCCTCCGCCTCTTCTTCGCCTACCAATTCACCATTTTAACCGCCCATTTTCACGGTTTTCATCACTTAGTCGAAGAGGTCTGGGACGGATGTAAGGGATAGAAGGTAGGAAGAGGGACATAGTTTCAATAGAGGATGGCTAGGCTATTAATGGTTAGCCTAATGGTAGTTCAAATCCCCCCTTCCTCCCCTTCTCTTCGGCCACCAACACGCTATTTTAACACATTTTCACGTTTTCATCACATTTCTTATCATTTCCTCCACTGCATAGCGATATGAATATTGTACACATGTTTCTTGTATTGCTCCAAATCACACCATGTATTGCCTGGGGGTTGGGATGGCGTGTTCCTCCCTTATTTGGTGTGTACGTTAGAACAATGAACCATCAATCATTTAATCAATACATCATTAAGTAAGCTAAATATGGTAATTACTAAAACCAGAAGTTAGTTATTTAGAGGCAAAAAAATCATAAGAGTTGAGAAAAATTTATTTTTTCTTTTATCATTTATCAAATCATGTTGAGTAATATTGAAGAGAGGGTTGCCACCTTTTAGCGAAATTAATACTAACAATATGGATTATTTTTTTGGTCCCTGACTGAATGCAGTGCAGCAAGAAATGACTTCCGGACAATAGAAGGGAGGCTCGAGGGGGAGAAGCTCCCCCGTCATTGGGTCGTGGGGGGCGAAACCTTCCCGTGAAAGGGGCCGCGAGTGGCGAAGCTACCTCCCCCCCTTGTTAGGTAGATTACGTAAGGTTGTTAGGTTAGGCTGGTATTTATTCGGTATGCGGTGTGTGGCGGGGCGGCGGCGGGTATACACACAGGCATTGAAAACTCAAAAAAAAAAAAAAAAAAATCTCCATAAGAAGAAAAAAAAAAACATACTCTGTCCAGAAATAAGTAGTCGGTGACTCGCAAGGAAAAGGCTATATACCCTCTCTTCAATAATCCCCATTACTTTTTATCCATATAGTTTCTCGTTTATCACCTTTATGTAATTTATCATACGGTTGTAGACTTTTAAACTCAAGGAGGCGTATGAGTCAAAAATATTGAAATGTCCCTTAGAATTACCATTTTCTGTTTGTGTTTCCTGAGAGAAAGTTTGGGTGAGGGAAAACTGTGTTAAAATATTAATGAAATCTGACGCTTGTATTTAGACAGGGATTACCCTTTTATGACTCTCCCTCACGCTGGGAGAGAGAGAGAGAGAGAGAGAGAGATAATGTAGTTTTTGCTAGTCACATTCAGTCTAACAACACTCACTACCACTATCATAACCACCACCTAAACCACCACCACTATTACAGTGGTGGTGATTGTAGGTGATGATGTTGTTACGTGGTGGTGAGTGTATAATGGATGAATCTCTCTCTCTCTCTCTCTCTCTCTCTCTCTCTCTCTCTCTCTCTCTCTCTCTCTCTACCTTTATTTTTTCACTAACTTATTTATTTTTCTGCCTTTTTCTTCGTCATCCTTCATGATCCTCGTTCTCTTACTATCACTCTTCCTCCTTCTCCTCCGACCGTCACTTCGCTGCGTCGGGGGTAAACTGAATATTGAGGTGTTTTCATCTGGTCCTCAATATCGAGGTGCTTTCATCTGCTCCTAAATATCGAGGTGCTTTCATCTGCTCCTCAATATCGAGGTGCTTTCATCTGGTCCTCAATATCGAGGTGCTTTCATCTGCTCCTCAATATCGAGGTGCTTTCATCTGCTCCTCAATATCGAGGTGCTTTCATCTGCTCCTCAATATCGAGGTGCTTTCATCTGGTCCTCAATATCGAGGTGCTTTCATCTGCTCCTCAATATCGAGGTGCTTTCATCTGCTCCTCAATATCGAGGTGCTTTCATCTGCTCCTCAATATCGAGGTGCCTTCATTTGCTCCTCAATATCGAGGTGCTTTCATCTATTCCTCAATATCGAGGTGCTTTCATCTGCTCCTCAATATCGAGGTGCTTTCACCTGGTCCTCAATATCGAGGTGCTTTCATCTGCTCCTCAATATCGAGGTGCTTTCATCTGGTCCTCAATATCGAGGTGCTTTCATCTGCTCCCCAGACCCCAAGTGGCTGTCGAGCAGATTAAATCACCAAAGGGGACAACCCCGTATTGAGCCAATAGGCTTTCTGTGTCCTGCATTTCCATGTTTCCTCCTCCTCCTCCTCCTCCTCCTCCTATCACAGTACAGTTTTAGTAGACATAAAGAACACTAGAATCCCTCTGGTAGCCTGACTCCTTATAAAACCTAACCAGCAAACAGCCAACCTATAGTTAGCCTCCTTACATTTACTCCATCTTCCCCTTCACCAAAAAAACAATGTATAAGTGGGAGAGATGAGAGCAAAGTTACAAAAACATGGAGTGCCTCAGGGGACGGAGTAGGAGGACTGGAACCTGTTGCCCCATTGTTAGTCTTGGGATCAGAGCGTACTGTGTTTAGGTATATATGTTAACTGAAAGGGTTCACGAGACTAGGCAATGGTTGTTTAGTGGGAGAGGAGGAGGAGACAGGGAGGTGAGGAAAGACCCAGCAGGAATTAGGAAGAGGAGGAGGAGGAGGAAAGGGAGGAGGAATTGACGAGGCAGCTTAGGTTGTATTATACTTGACTTTGAATGAGTAGAGACGGGAAGAATGGAGGAGGAGTTTGGAGAAGAAGGAAGAAAAGGAGGAAGTAGAGGAGGTGGGAGTGTTGAGAGAGAAAGAAGAGTAGGAAGGGGAATAATGAAGTAAAGGAAGAAGAGGAGGAAACATTGAAGAAGGGAGAGGAGGAGGAAGAAGGTGAAGGAGGTGGGAGTACTGAGAGAGAAAGGGGAGCAGGAAGAGGAAAAAGGAGTCAAGAAAGAAGAAAGGAAGAGGAGGAGGAAGAAGGGGGAGGAAGGAAGAGTATCGAGAGAGAAAGAGGAATAGGAGAAAAACAGTTGGGAGGGAAGGAAGAGAATGAAGAGGAGGAGGAAACATGAAAGAGGAAGGAAGAGGAGGAGGAAGAAGGTGAAGGAGGTAGAAGTGTTTAGAGAGAAAGAGGAGTTAAAGAGGAAAAAGGAGTAAAGAAGAAAAGAAGAGGAGGAAACATGAAAGGAGAGAAAGCATGGAAGAAAGAAGAGGAGGAAGGAAGAGAAGGACGTAGGAGTGTTGAAAGATAAAGAGGAGAGGGAGAAGGAAAAAAAGAGGAAAAAACATGAAAGAGCAGGCAACAGAAAGCTAGCGGGGTAGAGTCACGGGTAGAAGGAGATCCCCCATCTTTTGGCTCTTCCTCTCGGGGATCGAACCCAGAACGTCTCGGGTGTGAGTCGAATGTGCTAACCATTGCGCCACGGAGCACTTCAACACCTGAGAACTGCCTGAAGAAAGAGGAAGAGAAAGAGAAAGAGGACTAAGGAAATTTATAAGAAGGAAATCGTAGATGGAGAAGGATGAAGAAGAAGGAATAGTGAATAGGAGAAGGAGAAGAAGAAAAAGATAATGAAGATAAGGGAGAGAAGGGGGAGTGTATAGATGTGTTGTGAAGGGTGGTGGTGGTGATGGTGGTGGTGGTGGTGGTGATGGTGGTGGTGGTGGTGGTGGTGATGGTGGTGTTGCGTGTGCCTAGGGAAGCAGAGCGTAGTAGTTGATGAAGAGGTGGAGGAGGAGGAAACATGGCAGGCAGCAGAAAGCCTGTTGGCTCATTACTAGGCTGCCTGCGTTCAGTGATTTAATCAATCCGCGCCATAGGGTGGCTTGCGGGGAAGGATTAAAGCGTGTACCTCTCTTGGGAACGTTCAGTTCACACCCGTTGCAGCAAAGTGGCGATCAATGCGTTTCTTGAAGGGTTGATGGTCTGCTAACCACTTCTGCAGGAAGGCTGTTCAGTGGCGAACAACTCTATTCGAGAAATCCTGCCGATGTCAGTATTGCATCGCTGCTTGAATTGTTTTTCCGTTGTTTCTTGTTCTCAGGTTGGTTTGTAGCGTGAAGAGTTTGGGTGATCAACGTTGCTGAGCTTGTTCAGGTACTTAAAGACTTTGTATCATGTCTCCCCGCAGTCGTCTCTTTTCCAACGTGAGGAGGTTGAGTCGCTCAGTCGTTCTTCATAGAGGCTTCGTCCTCAGTGATGAGAGAGAGTAATGGAGCTTTTGCATTGCCCATCAAGAAATATAACATCTCTCTCTCTCTCTCTCTCTCTCTCTCTCTCTCTCTCTCTCTCTCTCTCTCTCTCTCTCTCTCTCTCTCTCTCTCTCTCTCTCTCTCTCTCTCTCTCTCTCTCTCTCTCTCTCTCTCTCTCGAAAAATAAAAATATAACACACACTCACTGACACAACCACTAGCACACACACACACACACACACACACACACACACACACACACACACACACACACACACACACAGACATGCCAATCGCCGTGTGTGGGGTGTAAGGGGTGCACCAAGAAACGGACAGACACACAGACAGACAGACAGACAGACAGTAATAAGAATAGCGGTAGTTTGATGACGTTGAACCTATTCTTCGTGTACACTCAGCGCAAAGGTATCTGTCACACACACACACACACACACACACACACACACACACACACACACACACACACAACGAAAATGTATAGGTTTTCACGGAGGAGGCTCAATGTAACTTATTTATTTTTTGTTCTTATTGCTTAAAAAATTACCAGTGGGTTAAAATAGAAAAGTTTAGGTATAAGTTAATTGAATTTCTGTCTTTGTTTGATGTTTTTTTCTTTCCCTTGTGAGAGAGAGAGAGAGAGAGAGAGAGAGAGAGAGAGAGAGAGAGAGAGGGGAGGGGAAGAGATGGAATTTTTTTTTTTTTTAAAACAAAGGAGGCAGCTCAAGGGCACACAAAAAAAGAAAAAAATAATTACAAAAAAGCCCGCTACTCGCTGCTCCTAAAAAAAAAAAAAAAAATGAGGTGGCCGACAGCAAGGTCAAATACGAGAGGAGAGATGTCCTGATACCCTCCTCTTGAAAGAGTTCAAGTCGTAGGCAGGAGGAAATACAGATGAAGGAAGATTGTTCCAGAGTTTACCAGCGTGAGAGATGAAAGAGTGAAGATGCTGGTTAACTCTTGCATAAGGGGTTTGGACAGTATAGGGATGAGCATGAGTAGAAAGTCGAGTGCAGCGAGGCCGCGGGAGGGGGGGAGGCATGCAGTTAACAAGTTCAGAAGAGCAGTCAGCGTGGAAATATCGATAGAAGATAGAAAGAGAGGAAACATTGCGGCGGAATTTAAGAGGTAGAAGACTATCAGTATGAGGAGGAGAGCTGATGAGACGAAGAGCCTTAGCCTCCACTCTGTCCATAAAAGCTGTGTGAGTGGAGCCCCCCCACACATGAGATGCATACTCCATACGAGGGCGGACAAGGCCCTGTATATGGACAACAACTGTGCGGGGAGAAGAACTGGCGGAGACGGTACAGAACGCCCAGCCTCGAGGAAGCTGATTTAGTAAGAGTTAGTAAAGTTAATATAAGACCATTGATATTATTGAAAGGGCTAAAAATAGGGATTGGTCAGAGGGTAGAATTAATGAAGAAAGGGCACTACGTCTGCACCTCATAGAAAAAGGAGGGTCGTTTTTAAAGGTGACTCGTAAATAAAAACCTTGCTCAACTTACAACTACCCACATCTTGAGCCACATCCTTACGCCTCCTAGCCACATCCTCACTAACTTGGTCACGCTGCACGCTAAATTTGTGTATCTACTTATCTATCTATCTATTTATCTATCTACTTAGTTTCCTGGTCTTGGTGAAGGCCTTGATGAAAGTTAAATATATGATTGTGTTGTTTATCTCTCTCTCTCTCTCTCTCTCTCTCTCTCTCTCTCTCTCTCTCTCTCTCTCTCTCTCTCTCTCTCTCTCTCTCTCGTTATTTTGGTCTGAAGTATATTGGAGAAGAGTTCAAATGATTATCGCTGTTTTATGTCTGTCTGTGTGTCTGTCTGTCTGTCTGTCTGTCGGTCTGTATTTACCTTTTTTTTTTTTTTTTTAATCAAGGGTATAGTACGAAGAGGAAGTGGGTTAGTGGTGAGGTACAGGTGGGGAATAGGAAAGACAGTAGGAGTGTACAGTAGGGTGGAGTGAAAAAGGGGGTATTTGCACTTTTTTTCATAATGAGATATCCTAAAGTAAAAATTTTATGATACATTCTCTAAAAAGTTATATGTTAAAATTTCAGGTGATTAAGTTAATATCTTCAGGTGCCCCAACGAAATTTAATATTTTGAAATTATGCTAAAATGGTATCTGCTTATAAATGTTATAGGTGACAATTATCAGTCCTTATCCAATTTCAATAGTGAAGAATAAGCACTATTTACTTCCAAATTATAAATGTTAAAAAGGCAATTGCATTAAGTAATATCTATAGGTGCCCCAACGCTAATCAAAATAGATATATGTTGGTCATAATATTCTTTATTTGTATGGGTGCCAAGGCATTCTCATCAACAAACCAAACTTAGGTAAAAGTTTCTGCAACGTCATATTGCACTTTAAAGTTGCATACAGACGTTTTGTTTCATGTACAGCTCTCAGTTTGTTCTGTTTACTATTTGATCAGTATCAACAGAGCAATCCAGAACCCACCACGAGGAGGTGGCTGTACCTCGGGTTCCACCCAAGCCCAGCCCAACCACCCATCCATGTGAACTTGGTCAATTTCAGGATTTCATTTTACACAGAATTCTGCTTTAGATTCAAGGTAGGCATCTTTTGCATGATTCAATTCTTGCACAATTAATCCATCTCTATTTTTTATCCCACAAACTGATGATGAAGCTTTGTCACGAGCTTTACAACTCTTTCTACTGCTTGAGTGTGACACGGCAAATTGCAAATACTTTCTTCTGCTTTGACTCAATCAAGTCATCTATGTCTTTGTCAGAGAGGTTGTAGGTTAAGGGAGGTTCTGTGATATTCATATCATGCCAGTTAATTATGTCAGTGTAGTCTTTGGCATCAAAATTCAGCTTTGGGAATTTTGAAGATTCTAATGGATTGACCCTTGCGTTGTTCTCTGGCCCTTTTAGTCCTCCTCCAAGCAAGTTCTCTTATGTGGCTTCTGTCATCATTCATCATCCCCAATAAAACATTTTCCGGGTGAGCAAAAAATGCATTGCGCTGAATAACTGGATACACAATTTCCCTTATATCAGCCTTAAGTGACCGCGAAAGTTCAATAGTCTTAAACACATTTTGTGATCCATGCTCACAGCCAGAATGAGTTTTAATTGTAAACCACATAGGAGCATACA
>NC_066528.1:9939273-9949273 GCF_024679095.1 Eriocheir sinensis
AACTGAAATTGCATCCCCAACTCTGCCCAACTGAAGAATTACCCCAACTCTGCCCAACTGAAGAATTGCACCCCAACTCTGCCCAACTGAAAATTGCACCCCCAACTCTGCCCAACTGAAAATTGCACCAACTCTGCCCAACTGAAGAATTGCACCCCAACTCTGCCCAACTGAAGAATGCACCGCCAACTCTGCCCAACTGAAGAATTGCACCCCCAACTCTGCCCAACTGAAGGTGCCCCCAACTCTGCCCAACTGAAGGTGCACCCCCAACTCTGCCCAACTGAAGAATTAACCCCCCAACTCTGCCCAACTGAAGAATTGCACCCCAACACTGCCCCACTGAAGCATTGCACCCCAACTCTGCCCAACTGAAGGTGCACCCCAACTCTGCCCAAGCTGAAGAATTGCACCCAACTCTGCCCAACTGAAGGTGCACCAACTCTGCCCAACTGAAGTGCACCCCAACTCTGCCCAACTGAAGAATTACCCCTAGCTCTGCCCAACTGAAGAATTGCCCCAACTCTGCCCAACTGAAGAATTGCACCCCAACTCTGCCCAACTGAAGAATTGCTAACTCTGCCCAACTGAAGAATTGCCCCAACTCTGCCCAACTGAAGGTGCCCCCAACTCTGCCCAACTGAAGTGCACCCCCTAACTCTGCCCAACTGAAGAATTGCACCCCCAACTCTGCCCAACTGAAGAATTGCCCCCCCAACTCTGCCCAACTGAAGAATTGTTCCCCCAACTCTGCCCAACTGAAGGTGCACCCCAACTCTGCCCAACTGAAGAATTGCATCCCCAACTCTGCCCAACTGAAGGTGCCCCAACTCTGCCCAACTGAAGAATTGCACCCCAACTCTGCCCAACTGAAGGTGCACCCCAACTCTGCCCAACTGAAGAATTGCACCAACTCTGCCCAACTGAAGTGCACCCCAACTCTGCCCAACTGAAGGTGCACCCCAACTCTGCCCAACTGAAGAATTGCATCCCCAACTCTGCCCAACTGAAGGTGCACCCCAACTCTGCCCAACTGAAGAATTGCACCCCAACTCTGCCCAACTGAAGGTGCCCCAACTCTGCCCAGCTGAAGAATTGCCCCCAACTCTGCCCAACTGAAGAATTGCACCCCCAACTCTGCCCAACTGAAGAATTGCACCCCCAACTCTGCCCAACTGAAGGTGCACCCCAACTCTGCCCAACTGAAGGTGCACCCCACCTCTGCCCAACTGAAGAATTGCCCCCAACTCTGCCCAACTGAAGTGCACCCCAACTCTGCCCAACTGAAGGTGCCCCAACTCTGCCCAACTGAAGGTGCCCCAACTCTGCCCAACTGAAGGTGCACTAACTCTGCCCAACTGAAGGTGCCCCAACTCTGCCCAACTGAAGAATTGCACCCCAACTCTGCCCAACTGAAGAATTGCACCCCAACTCTGCCCAACTGAAGGTGCCCTCAACTCTGCCCAACTGAAGAGTACCCCCAACTCTGCCCAACTGAAGGTGCCCCAACTCTGCCCAACTGAAGGTGCCCCCAACTCTGCCCAACTGAAGCAGTGCCCCCAACTCTGCCCAACTGAAGAATTGCACCCCCAACTCTGCCCAACTGAAGAATTGCCCCCAACTCTGCCCAACTGAAGGTGCACCTCAACTCTGCCCAACTGAAGAATTGCATCCCCAACTCTGCCCAACTGAAGAATTGCACCCCAACTCTGCCCAACTGAAGAATTGCCCCCACTCTGCCCAACTGAAGGTGCACCCCCAACTCTGCCCAACTGAAGGTGCACCCCAACTCTGCCCAACTGAAGAATTGCCCCCCCCTCTGCCAAACTGAAGAATTGCAACCCCAACTCTGCCCAACTGAAGGTGCCCCAACTCTGCCCAACTGAAGGTGCACCCCAACTCTGCCCAACTGAAGAATTGCCCCCAACTCTGCCCAACTGAAGGTGCACCCCAACTCTGCCCAACTGAAGGTGCACTAACTCTGCCCAACTGAAGGGTGCCCCAACTCTGCCCAACTGAAGAATTGCACCCCCAACTCTGCCCAACTGAAGGTGCCCCCAACTCTGCCCAACTGAAGAATTGCCCCCAACTCTGCCCAACTGAAGTGCACCCCAACTCTGCCCAACTGAAGGTGCACCCCAACTCTGCCCAACTGAAGGTGCACCCCAACTCTGCCCAACTGAAGGGTGCCCCAACTCTGCCCAACTGAAGGTAATTGCCCCAACTCTGCCCAACTGAAGAATTGCACCCCAACTCTGCCCAACTGAAGGTGCCCCAACTCTGCCCAACTGAAGGTGCCCCCCAGCTCTGCCCAACTGAAGGTGCCCCCAACTCTGCCCAGCTGAAGAATTGCACCCCAACTCTGCCCAGCTGAAGTGCACCCCAACTCTGCCCAACTGAAGGTGCACCCCAACTCTGCCCAACTGAAGAATTGCACCCCAACTCTGCCCAACTGAAGGTGCCCCCCAACTCTGCCCAACTGAAGAATTGCACCCCAACTCTGCCCAACTGAAGGTGCACCCCAACTCTGCCCAACTGAAGGTGCACCCCAACTCTGCCCAACTGAAGAATTGCCCCAACTCTGCCCAACTGAAGAATTGCCCCCAACTCTGCCCAACTGAAGAATTGCACCCCAACTCTGCCCAACTGAAGGTGCACCCCCAACTCTGCCCAACTGAAGGTGCACCCCAACTCTGCCCAACTGAAGAATCCCCACCAGAGCGGTGCTGCCCAATTGTTCAGTTATCATATATATCGACATACAAGGGATGCAGGTCACAGCATTTATAACATTTACTGATATACAAGGTGTGCAGGTCATCACATTTATCACATAATACCGACATACAAGGGGTGCATGTTATATCATTTATCACATTTACCGACATACAAGGGGTGCAGGTCATCACATTTATCACATTTACCGACATACAAGGGGTGCAGGTCATCAGTTATCACATCTACCGACATACAAGGGGTGCAGGTTACCTCATTTACCACATTTACTGATATACAAGGGTGCAGGTCATCACATTATCACATTTACCGACATACAAGGGGTGCAGGTTATCTCATTTATCACATTTACCGACATACAAGGGGTGCATGTTATATCATTTATCACATTTACCGACATACAAGGGGTGCAGGTCATCACATTTATCACATTTACCGACATACAAGGGGTGCAGGTTATCTCATTTATCACATTTACTGACATACAAGGGGTGCAGGTTATCTCATTTATCACATTTACTGACATACAAGTGTTGCCGGTGATCACATTTATCACATCTACTGACATACAAGGGTGCAGGTTATATCATTTATCATATATACTGACATACAAGGGGTGCAGGTCATCACATTTATCACATTTACCGACATACAAGGGGTGCAGGTTATCTCATTTATCACATTTACTGACATACAAGGGGTGCAGGTTATCTCATTTATCACATTTACTGACATACAAGGGATGCCGGTCATCACATTTATCACATCTACTGACATACACGGGGTGCAGGTCATCACATTTATCACATTTACCGACATACAAGGGGTGCAGGTTATCTCATTTATCACATTTACTGACATACAATGGGTGCAGGTTATCTCATTTATCACATTTACCGACATACAAGGGGTGCAGGTTATCTCATTTATCACATTTACTGACATACAATGGGTGCAGGTTATCTCATTTTTCACATTTACTGAGATACAAGTGGTGCAGGTTATCTCATTTATCACATTTACTGACATACAAGGGGTGTAGGTTATCTCATTTATCACATTTACTGACATACAAGGGGTGTAGGTTATCTCATTTATCACATTTACCGACATACAAGGGGTGTAGGTTATCTCATTTATCACATTTACTGACATACAAGGGGTGTAGGTTATCTCATTTATCACATTTACCGACATACAAGGGGTGTAGGTTATCTCATTTATCACATTTACTGACATACAAGGGGTGTAGGGTATCTCATTTATCACATTTACTGACATATGTACAAGGGGTGTAGGTTATCTCATTTATCACATTTACTGACATACAAGGGGTGTAGGGTATCTCATTTATCACATTTACTGACATACAAGGGGTGCAGGTTATCTCATTTATCACATTTACCGACATACAAGGGGTGTAGGTTATCTCATTTATCACATTTACTGACATACAAGGGGGGCAGGTTATCTCTTTTATCACATTTACTGACATACAAAGGGTGCAGGTTATCGCTTTTATCACATTTACTGACATACAAGGGGTGCAAGTTATCTCTTTTATCACATTTACTGACATACAAGGGGTGGAGGTTATCTCTTTTATCACATTTACTGACATACAAGGGTTGGAGGAAGAAACTTTCATATATCAAGCAATTTTCAAATTCAAAACATACGTCATCATTTACTTTAAAAAATAATAGATAAACTTAGGTGGGACGGATCACAATAGGCAGTCGACAAAAGACACGGTACCGTGTCTTAATTCATTAATTCGTTCACCCTCTGTTTGTAAACAAAGCCCGCGCATGCGCAATGTGGATGGGATGTCTTAGGATACGTGGATGGCAGATGACACCTCACCGGACAACAACAACCTTACTCTTGCGAAATCTTTCAGCACATGAGCGAACACACACACACACACACACACACACACACACACACACACACACACACACACACACCATTTCCTTCCATTCAATTTCCTTTTTCCAGTTTATATTTGTTTATTTATTTACTTATCTTTCTGTTTCTCTGTTTTTCTGGCTGTATCTATCAGTCACTTTCTGGTGCGTGTTGACCTTTATTTTCCATTCATTTCCTTCCTTTCTTGGCGATGCTTCCTCATCTTCGCCTTTGTAGGTACGTCACACCCTCCAGGGCCAGGGTGACGGAGGTGTGCACCGAGGACACGCGCAGCTGTAGTGTGTGTGTGTGTGTCTGTGTGTGTGTGCCCCAAACTTGTCCTTTGCTGAGAGAACTTTAATTTTAGTGCTGCACGTAGTCATTGTTTTATGTTATAGTCTACGGTTGTTCTGAGTCTGTTCGTCCGTTCTCTCTCTCTCTCTCTCTCTCTCTCTCTCTCTCTCTCTCTCTCTCTCTCTCTCTCTCTCTCTCTCTCTCTCTCTCTCTCTCTCTCTCTCTCTCTCTCTCTCTCTCTCTCTCTCTCTCTCTCTCTCTCTCTCTCTCTCTCTCTCTCTCTCTCTCTCTCTCTCTCTCTCTCTCTCTCTCTCTCTCTCTCTCTCTCTCTCTCTGTTACTTGTTATTCGCTTCCGTTCTCATCAGATTATGTTTTTTTCAGGGTAACTTTGATGAACTATTGTTATTTTTTTTTCTCTTTATTGGGTGGTAACCTTTTTTTCCTAGCAATTTTCTCTTTCTTTTCTTTCTTTTTCTTTATTGTCTCTATCTTCTTCTTCTTCTTCTTCTTCTTCTTCTTCTTCTTCTTCTTCCTCTTCCTTGTCTCACCTTTAAAGGAGAAGGAGGAGGAGGAGGAAGAGGAGGAGGAGACGTACTGTACTGGAGGAGGAAAAGTTAGAGAGAGAGAGAGAGAGAGAGAGAGAAGTAATATGATGCCCCTCCTTTAATCTAATATGATGTCACCAACATATTATCAATCGTTTATAGTTTGTTACCACGACTGCACAAGTATTACATACTTTTAAACAACATTCCAAGTGTTCTTGATATATCTGGTCTCCATGCTGTGTTTACGTTAATGTGACTTCTGCTCCCGAGCTTCTTTGGGGAGCTGTTCAATGTCTGGAGCATATTCTCTCATTTTCTACGATAATTTGGACAATTTTAAGTAGGTGCCTGGAGCCACACAGGTCTCTTGAAAGAGCCGCATGGGGCTCCGGAGCCTTAGGTTGCCGACACCTGGACTATGGAGTCCAGTTATAAATGCCTCTCCATGCAGCAGACCACTACAACAAGCAAGGATGCACTGATGGAAAATAAATGAGTTTGAAACAATCTGTATCCCAAAACCTCTTAACATTATAGAAAACACCAGTAAAGACTATCGAGATGGTTATCAGTGCCCCGACAGCAGATCCAAACAAGTCAGGAATGCGTCGTAGGAATGTGGCGCCCCTTTTTAAGGAACAATACGTATGCGCAAAATATCTAACTATGTTTGTTGTAAATGCCACGCCCTGCACAGCAGACCCACACATGGGGATAGGGAATGCGTCGTATATTGGAAAGCGGCGCGCCATATCTCTGAGAGCACGTGCAACATCTATCACTCTTTGGTCGCGTGAAGACAAGCTTTATCACCGGAAGGCGACGGCGATATCACGAGAGCTAAACTGCCTTACCATTCCCCTAACCCGTGGGTGCTTACCATTTTGGCCTTAATGTCCTTAGCGGCGAAGGGTCACTATTCTGCAGCGCTGGGTTACTGTTTGAGCGAGGATGGGGGACTGGCGGGGGAAAATGGCTCGCATTCTTAAAGGCCACAACGCCCAAGGCACACGTGTACGGCATGGCTTTCCAAGGAGGGGTTGTTTTATGACCCTGGTGGGGGTCTGACCCTTCTTCTGTGCCATGAACCTGAAAAAACACTCATTAGAACCCGATATTTCCAGGGGTAGATTATGACCCTGGTGGTAGTCTGACCCTTCTTCTGTACCATGAACCTGAAAAAACACTCATTAGAACCCGATATCTCCAGGGGTAGTTTTATGACCCTGGTGGTAGTCTGACCCTTCTTCTGTACCATGAACCTGAAAAAAACGTCATTAGAACCCGATATTTCCAGGGGTAGTTTTATGACCCTGGTGGTAGTCTGACTCTTCTTCTGTACCATGAACCTGAAAAAACCCTCATTAGAGCCCGATATTTCCAGGGGTAGTTTTATGACCCTGGTGGTAGTCTGACTCTTCTTCTGTACCATGAACCTGAAAAAACCTTCGAAACCGATATTTCCAGGGGTAGTTTTATGACCCTGGTGGTAGTCTGACCCTTCTTCTGTACCATGACCTAGAAAAAACCCTCATTAGAACCCGACATTTCCAGGGGTAGTTTTGTGACCCTGTTGGTAGTCTGACCCTTCTTCTGTACCATGAACCTGAAAAAACCCTCATTAGAACCCGACATTTCCAGGGGTAGTTTTATGACCCTGGTGGTAGTCTGAGTCTTCTTTTGTGCCATAAACCTAAAAAAAAAAAAAACATTAGAACCCGATATTTCCAAAGGTAGCTTTTCCCTTCCCTTCATTGCCCATCCCTTCCCTTTCCCTCCTTTAATCCTTAGACATTCAAACCCAGAGAATTTAAACCCAGGGAATTTTTAACTCACGAATTTAAACACTTTCAAATTCAAGCCCTTAGAAATTTAAACCACAAAGAATATCCTTCCTCTTCCCTTCCCTTCCCTTCCCTTCCCTTCCCTTTACTTCCTTATCCTTCCCTTCCCATCTCTTCCCTTCCCTTGCCTTCTCTTCCTTACCCTTCCCTTCCCTTTACTTCCTTACCCTTCCCTTCCCATCTCTTCCCTTCCCTTGCCTTCTCTTCCTTACCCTTCCCTTCCCTTTACTCCCTTACTCTTCCCTTCCCATCTCTTCCCTTCCCTTGCCTTCTCTTCCTTACCCTTCCCTTCCCTTTATTTCTTTACCCTTTCCTTCCCATCTCTTCCCATCCCTTGCCTTCTCTTCCTTACCCTTCCCTTCCCTTTTCTTCCTTATCCTTCCCTTCCCATCTCTTCCTTCCCTTGCCTTCTCTTCCTTACCCTTCCCTTCCCTTTACTTCCTTACCCTTCCTTCCCTTTACCCTTACCTTCCCATCTCTTCCCTTCCCTTGCCTTCTCTTCCTTACCCTTCCCTTGTTTAAAGGATTCAGTGATATTAATGCGGAAGATTACTTTACAATTGATCGATCAAATATAACAAGAAGAAATCACAATTTGAAGATAAGTGGCAAAAGATTCTCGTCGCACGAAGCTAAACACTTCTTCTTCAATCGAGTTGTTAATGTTTGGAACTCTCTACCCTGTGATTTCGTTGATAGTACAACAGTTACGGCCTTCAAGAATAGATTAGACAAGTGTTTTGAATCCAACCAGCAACTAAGATATTACTCATTGTCGTAATAACGTTAAGTTCTTTCGAATACTGGTGTCCTTGTCCGCTTTTATCGCCCGGTTAGTGTTAGCAGTAATGGTAGTTCTTTCCTCTTTCTTACATAAATTCCATTCAGTTTTTCCATGCTGCATGGTTCTTTTTCCTTTCCTGCCAGCTTTGGCTGAAGGGATTGGGGGTGGGGGGTGGAGCCTTCGCCTTTGCTGTCCTTCATCTTCCACTTTGATTAGATAGTTAGTGTAGCTTGTCACAAACAGCCTCGTAAGGACCAGCAGGTCTGCTGTTGTTTGCTCTTCTTTGTGTTTCTTGCTTCCTTCCTTCTCCTTATCCTTCCCTTCCCTTTACTTCCTTATCCTTCCCTTCCTATCTCTTCCTTCCTTCCTTCCATCTCTTCCTTCCCTTGCCTTCTCTTCATTTCCCTTCCCTTCCTTTCCTTCCCTTCCATCTCTTCCCTTCCTTGCCTTCTCTTCCTTACCCTTCCTTCCTTTTCTTCCTTACCCTTTCCTTCCTTTTCTTCCTTACCCTTCCTTCCATCTCTTCCCTTCCTTCCTTCTCTTCCTTACCCTTCCCTTCCTTTACTTCCTTACCCTTCCTTCCCATCTCTTCCCTTCCTTGCCTTCTCTTCCTTACCCTTCCCTTCCTTTACTTCCTTACCCTTCCTTCCATCTCTCCCCTTCCTTGCCTTCTCTTCCTTACCCTTCCTTCCCTTTACTTCCTTACCCTTCCTTCCCATCTCTCCTTCCTTGCCTTCTCTTCCTTACCCTTCCTTCCTTTACTTCCTTACCCTTCCTTCTCATCTCTTCCCTTCCTTGCCTTCTCTTCCTTACCCTTCCTTCCTTTACTTCCTTACCCTTCCCTTCCTTCTTCCTTACCCTTCCTTCTCATCTCTTCCCTTCCTTGCCTTCTCTTCCTTCCCTTTACTTCCTTACCCTTCCTTCCATCTCTTCCTTCCTTGCCTTCTCTTCCTTACCTTTCCTTCCTTTCTTCCTTACCCTTCCTTCCTTTACTTCCTTACCCTTCCTTCCATCTCTTCCCTTCCTTGCCTTCTCTTCCTTACCCTTCCTTCCCTTCTTCCTTACCCTTCCTTCCATCTCTCCTTCCTTGCCTTCTCTTCCTTACCCTTCCCTTCCTTACTTCCTTACCCTTCCTTCTCATCTCTTCCTTCCCTTGCCTTCTCTTCCTTACCCTTCCTTCCCTTTACTTCCTTACCCTGACCTTCCCTTAACTTCCTTACCCTTCCTTCCCATCTCTCCTTCCCTTGCCTTCTCTTCCTTACCCTTCCCTTCCCTTTACTTCCTTACCCTTCCCTTCCCATCTCTTCCCTTCCCTTGCCTTCTCTTCCTTACCTTTCCCTTTCCCTTTACTTCCTTACCCTCACCTTCCCATCCCTTCCTTTCCTTGCCCATCCCTTCCGTTCCCTTCCCTTTCCTTCCTACCCTATCCTAACCTACCTTCCACATCCCTTCCCACCTTTCCTTCCTCTTCCCTTCCTTACCCATCCCATCCCTTCCCTTGCCTTCCCTTCCTCCCCTTCCCTGCCCTCCCTAACCCTTAACACAGTATATCTCGGCCTCGGAAACACACTGCAATAATCTGGTGGCAATATTTCTCCATTTGTTTAATATTTTTTTTCTATTCCACATGGTTTTTTTTGGTCATCTTAAGAATCTTCCTATTCCTCCTCCTCCTCCTCCTCCTCTTCCTCCTCCTCTGTCTAGTTTTTTCGTGTTATCTCTCTCTCTCTCTCTCTCTCTCTCTCTCTCTCTCTCTCTCTCTCTCTCTCTCTCTCTCTCTCTCTCTCTCTCTCTCTCTCTCTCTCTCTCTCTCTCTCTCTCTCTCTCTCTCTCTCTCTCTCTCTCTCTTTCTTATATTTTCATTATTATTTTTTTGTAATTT
>NC_066528.1:9951773-10026773 GCF_024679095.1 Eriocheir sinensis
AGTAAAATAAATAAAACAAAGGACTAAGAAAGCAAGAAAGAATAGAAGAAAGCAAGAAAGAATAAAGAAAGCAAGAAAGAGTGAGAGAAGAAGAGAGATAGATAGATTGACAGGAAGGGGGAATGACCCAGCTGAACTGTTCTTGGTAGTGAAGGGAAGGAAGTGGCTCTGACAGTCCTTGTTAAATGCGAAGTTCGCTTGCTGATAACTTTTTTTCCTTCAAATGTTGAAAGCTCGAAACACCATCATTGTTGCGTCACTGTACATCCCCTCCTGCTGTGACAGATACAGACAGACAGACAGACAGACAGAACGTAAGGGGAAAAAAGAAATGGTAGAAAGAGAGAAATAGAAGAAGAAAACCGAACAAAAGGAGAAGGGAGAGAGAGAAGAAATTATAGGAAGTGTGCAATAGAGTAACGAAAGACGAGAGTAAGGAAGAGAGAGAGAGAGAGAGAGAGAGAGAGACAAAGGGAAAAATGATAAAGAAGAAAGTGGAGGAAACTGAAAAAAAGGAGGTAATAAAGGAAAAAGGCAGGGAGGAAGGGAGACACGAGAGGGAGACTAGACACAGGGAGGAAGGGAGACACGAGAGGAGACTAGACACAGGGAGGAAGGGAGACACGAGAGGAGACTCGACACAGGGAGGAAGGGAGACTCGAGAGGGAGACTAGACACAGGGAGGAAGGGAGACACGAGAGGGAGACTAGACACAGGGAGGAAGGGAGACACGAGAGGGAGACTAGACACAGGGAGGAAGGGAGACACGAGAGGAGACTAGACACAGGGAGGAAGGGAGACACAGGAGGAGACTAGACACAGGGAGGAAGGAGACACGAGAGGAGACTAGACACAGGGAGGAAGGAGACACGAGAGGAGACTAGACACAGGGAGGAAGGGAGACACGAGAGGAGACTAGACCCAGGGAGGAAGGGAGACACGAGAGGGAGACTAGACACAGGGAGGACGGGAGACACGAGAGGAGACTAGACACAGGGAGGAAGGGAGACACGAGAGGAGACTAGACACAGGGAGGAAGGGAGACACGAGAGGAGACTAGACACAGGGAGGAAGGGAGACACGAGAGGAGACTAGACACAGGGAGGAAGGGAGACACGAGAGGGAGACTAGACACAGGGAGGAAGGGAGACACGAGAGGAGACTAGACACAGGGAGGAAGGGAGACACGAGAGGAGACTAGACACAGGGAGGAAGGGAGACACGAGAGGAGACTAGACACAGGGAGGAAGGGAGACACGAGAGGAGACTAGACTCAGGGAGGTAGGGCGACACGTGAGGGAGACTAGACACAGGGAGGAAGGGAGACACGAGAGGAGACTAGACACAGGGAGGAAGGGAGACACGAGAGGAGACTAGACACAGGGAGGAAGGGAGACACGAGAGGAGATTAGACACAGGGAGGAAGGGAGACACGAGAGGGAGACTAGACACAGGGAGGAAGGGAGACACGAGAGGGAGACTAGACACAGGGAGGAAGGGAGACACGAGAGGGAGACTAGACACAGGGAGGAAGGGAGACACGAGAGGGAGATTAGACAGGAGGTAAAAAGTACTACTACTACTACTACTACTACTACTACTACTACTACTACTACTACTAAAACTACTACTACTACTACTACTACTACTACTACTACTACTACAACTAAAACTACTATTACTACTACTACTACTACTACTACTACTACTAAAACTACTACTACTACTACTACTACTACTACTACTACTACTACTACTACTACTACTACTAAAACTACTACTACTACTACTACTACTACTACTACTACTACTACTACTACTACTACTACTAAAACTACTACTAAAACTACTACTACTACTACTACTACTACTACAAAAACTACTATTACTACTACAACATAAATGATACCTCCACCCATGTTTATTTTCCCGACACATAATCATGGAGGGCTCCATAGTTTGGAGGTCATTAGCCCCAACTCTGTTCGCTAATGACTGTGGCATCCAACCATATCGCTAATACTATCTGACACTAAATCACCTATCGTCTATTACGTCTAGATCCCCCTTTCCTTCCCTACTCAAGTCACTCCCGACCCACCCTAATGTCACTCTCCACCACTGTGGCTTCATAGTCCATATTGGAGATGGTGGCGGCTTTTGGGCCAGTGTCTGGTGCCCCTGAGACATAGGATGGCCGACCTGAGCAGGGAGAACGAGAGGCGACACCTCATCCAGGCGACAACGTGGCTCCTTGGCTGATGCTTCTTTTCTGAGATTAGCTCCGCGAGGCGTGTGTAGAAGCATTGGGCCCTGGGACCCATCCCGTGTGTGTGGTGAAGACGACTACTAAAACTACTACTACTACTACTACTACTACTACTACTACTACTACTACTACTACTACTACTAAAACTACTACTGCTACTACTACTACTACTACTACTACTACTACTGCTAACTATAGTGTATGGCGAACATTATTATAGCGAAGCTTTAACATTAGTGACATAGGTATGTAGGATAGATGCAACCGACTAACTAGAGTGTATAGCGAAGTTTTATCATAAGTAGGATAAACATATAACAGACAAGCTAGAGTATATAGCAAACTTTATTATAGTGAAACTAACATGGTGACATCTGTTGGGTATGTGTAACAGGCTAACTGGAGTGTGTGGCGAACAATACTGTGGCGAAGTTTTAACATAGTGACATACGTAGGATATATGTAACAGGCTAACTGGAGTGTGTGGCGAACAATACTGTGGCGAAGTTTTAACATAGTGACATCTGTAGGATATGTGTAACAGGCTAACTGGAGTGTGTGGCGAACAATACTGTGGCGAAGTTTTAACCCGTGGGCTTCGGCTATGGGTAAGCCGAGAAGTGGCCGAGAAACGACAAAATTACACTGCATTTTGAGACTAAGAAAAGAGCATGGAACTTATATCAGAGTACTCCTCTCATAACCATAAAGCCGTTAAAAATATTTACTTTTACTCAAACTCAATTATTTTTGGGTCGTGTTTGTTACAAAATAAACAGTCTCGTGCCTTGTGGCATCTATACGAGAGTCGCTTGTTGTTTGCTATAGAGAATTTGACAAGTGATTACTGTATGGATAGCTAATTTAGTCTGCCATGACCATACAGCAACACCTATGACAAAAAAGCCCACCTCAAGATCACTCACCCACGATAATGACTCAGGGCATTCATGGTGGGTTGCTCTATGCCACCACCGCCTACAATTAGCTCGAATTAAGGGTTTTATGGAGAGCCCTTTTTAGGGTCCACTGTATCACTGCCACGAGTCGTGAAAGCCCTGAAAAGGGTCTGCCGACGTTCTCGGGCTAACATGGTGACATACGTAGGATTAATATAAGCCAAAAGAAAATCATCGCAATGAAACTAAAAAAATAAAATAAAAGATAAAACTGATTGAAGTAAAAAAAAAAAACATGATATAATAAAATAAAAATCTAATAATAATACGAGCCCTTGGTAGGAACAATCATGGAGGGAAAACACGCTGAGAGTGAACACTGGCACCAGAAATATGACGCAAAAAAGTGAACACTGGCACCAGAAATATGACGTAAAAAAGTGAACACTGGCACCAGAAATATGAAGCAAAAAAGTGAACACTGGCACCAGATATATGAAGCAAAAAAGTGAACACTGGCACCAGAAATATGACGCAAAAAAAGTGAACACTGGCACCAGAAATATGACCCAAAAAAGTGAACACTGGCACCAGAAATATGAAGCAAAAAAGTGAACATTGGCACCAGAAATATGAAGCAAAAAAGTGAACACTGGCACCAGAAATATGACGCAAAAAAGTGAACACTGGCACCAGAAATATGAAGCAAAAAAGTGAACACTGGCACTAGAAATATAACGCAAAAAAGTGAACACTGGCACCAGAAATATGAAGCAAAAAAGTGAACACTGGCACCAGAAATATGACGCAAAAAAGTGAAAAAGTGAAAAAAGAAAAGAAATTGTCGAAACAACAAAACTCGCTTAGAAATATATTGCATGTTCACTCCTCCTCCTCCTCCTCCTCCTCCTCCTCCCCCTTCTCTTCTTCCTCTTCATCCTCTTCCTACTCCTCCTCCTCCTCCCCCTCCTCCTCCTCCCCCTAATCCTCCTTCTTCTCCTCTTCTTCATCCTCCTCATCCTTTTCCTCCTCTTCCTCCTCCTCCTCCTTCACGCCATCACCCCTGCTTGTCTGGACGGCACGGTGCCGTCCCCTGCTTGTCTGGAGGGCACGGTGCAGACCCCTGCTTGTCTGGAGGGCACGGTGCTGCTCCTGCTTGTCTGGAGGGCACGGTGCCGTCCCCTGCTTGTCTGGAGGGCATGGTGCTGCTCTCGGCGTGTCTGGAGGGCACGGTGCTGCTCGCCGCTTGTCTGGAGGGCACGGTGCTGCCCCCTGCTTGTCTGGAGGGCACGGTTCTGCCCCTTGCTTGTCTGGAGGGCACGGTGCTGCCCCCTGCTTGTCTGGAGGGCACGGTGCCGTCCCCTGCTTGTCTGGAGGGCATGGTGCTGCCCCCTGCTTGTCTGGAGGGCACGGTGCTGCCCCCTGCACGGTGCTGCCCCCTGCTTGTCTGGAGGGCTCAATGCTGCCCCTGCCTGTCTGGAGGGCTCAGTGCTGCCCCTGCTTGTCGGGAGGGCTCGGTGCTGCACCCTGCACGGTGCTGCCCCCTGCTTGTCTGGAGGGCACGGTGCTGCCCCCTGCACGGTGCTGCCCCCTGCTTGTCTGGAGGGCACGGTGCTGCCCCCTGCTTGTGTGGAGGGCACGGTGCTGCCCCCTGCTTGTCTGGAGGGCACGGTGCTGCCCCCTGCTTGTCTGGAGGGCACGGTGCTGCCCCCTGCTTGTCTGGAGGGCACGGTGCCGTCCCCTGCTTGTCTGGAGGACACGGTGCTGCCCCTGCTGGTCTGGAGGGCATGGTGCTGCCCCCTGCTTGTCTGGAGGACACGGTGCTGCCCCCTGCTAGTCTGGAGGGCACGGTGCTGCCCTGCTTGTCTGGAGGGTAACGGTGCTGCCCCTGCTTGTCTGGAGGGCATGGTGCTGCCCTGCTTGTCTGGAGGGCACGGTGCTGCCTGCTTGTCTGGAGGGCACGGTGCTGCCGCCTGCTTGTCTGGACGGCACGGTGCTGCCCCCTGCTTGTCTGGAGGACTCGGTGCTGCCCCCTGCTAGTCTGGAGGGCACGGTGCTGCCCCCTGCTAGTCTGGAGGGCACGGTGCTGCCCCCTGCTTGTCTGGAGGGTCACGGTGTTGCCCCCTGCTTGTCTGGAGGGCACGGTGCTGCCCCCTACTTGTCTGGAGGGCACGGTGCTGCCCCCTGCTTGTCTGGAGGGTCACGGTGTTGCCCCCTGCTTGTCTGGAGGGCACTACGCTGCCCCCTGCTTGTCTGGATGGCACGGTGCTGCTGCCTCCTGCACGGTGTTGCCCCATGCTTATCTGGAGGGCACGGTGCTGCCCCCTGCACGGTGATGCCCCCTGCTTGTCTGGAGGGCACGGTGTTGCCGCCTGCACGGTGCTGCCCCCTGCTTGTCTGGAGGGCACGGTGCTGCCCCCTGCAGGTTGCCCTCATCTTGCAGTGCTCACCCCTGCGGGCGTGCTGGCCTGGGTGTGTCAGCAGCCGGGGCCCCGTGCGTCGGGAGCGGGGTCATGCAGCCACGCCTCACCCCTTTGTGACCCCTGAGGGTGTGCCCGGAGGGGCTCTCCTCGGGGTCAGGTAGTTTCCGTCATCGTAGTCTGAATCTTCGTCTACGTGGCATTGTGAATGCTCGGCGACATTTTCGTAGATTGGAGGCTCGGCGACATTTTCGTAGATTGGAGGCTCGGCGACATTTTCGTAGATTGGAGGCTCCGGCATCTTCTCGTAGATGTGCTCCTCGTCGTCGCCGAAGTACAGGTAGTCGGGCTCCTGCTGCCGCGTCGCCACGCGCGGGGGCACGGTGGGGCCCGTGGGCGGCGCCACGTCCACGTAATTGTCGTAGACTTGTACCTCGCCGCAGACGCACCAGGAGGCGACCAGTCCGCGCCGCGTCGGCACGCGGGGCACTACGGGAAGAGTGTGACCATTACGACGACGACGACCGTCACGAGAGAGAGAGAGAGAGAGAGAGAGAGAGAGTGTGTGTGTGTGTGTGTGTGTGTGTGTGTGTGTGTGTGTGTGTGTGTGTGTGTGTGTGTGTGTGTGTGTGTGTGTGTGTATGTGTGTGTGTGTGTGTGTGTGTGTGTGTGTGTGTGTGTGTGTGTGTGTGTGTGTGTGTGTATGTGTGTAATAATAATAATAATAATAATAATAATAATAATAATAATAATAATAATAATAATAATAATAATAATAATAATAATAATAATAATAATAATAATAATAATAATAATAGGTTTATTAATGTAAGGCAGTCGTATGGCTGAAAATATACAAATTAAAAATCCAAGAAACTAATAGTAAATAGGCTACACTAGAGGGAGGGAGAGGGGGGGTTTGGGAGAGCTAAAATAGAGACATAAGGAGAGGGAGGGTGGTGTGAAGGGGGCACTTAGAGGGGTAGCGGTGAGGTGCTAAACTCCACCGCGGCCCTTTGGGTATGACTGTCACTGGGCATTGTTTATCATCCGCACCATCGCGGGCACTGCGCTACGTTTGTAACGGTCGGTTCGCGGCGCTCTGAAGGGGTTGAGTTTGTTGTGGTGTCTGGTGAAGCGGGTGGGGGGAGGCGCGTCGGTGGCAGGATGAAGAAGCAGGGAGATTCCGAATTTTTTGAGGGCGTCCTGGTGCTTGTCAGAGAGCCTCGGGAGCCTCATTGTGGCCAGGGCATTGTTGTAGGTGTGGTAGTCAGGGCCTAAAATGACCCTGAATGCCCTCTTTTGAACCCTCTCAAGCTGCTGTTGTTGGGTGAGGGTAAGGGACGATGACCACGCCGGGGAGGCATACATTAGCTTTGACAATATGAATGATGAATAAATACTGCACAGCTCAGCAGCTGGTGCGCCCAGCGTTCTAAGTCTACGCAGCATGTACAGCTTGTAGGAGGCTGCTCTGACGGTGTTGAAGACGTGGAGCTTCCAGTTGAGCTGGTAGTCCACAGTGATGCCGAGTAGTTTGGTTGACTGGACAACCTGGAGGTGGTGTGAGCCAATAGACAGCAGCGGAGGTGGCACATCTCTCTTGGACGTGCAAACGTGCATCACCATGGTCTTGGTGTGGTTGATAGGTTGTCAACCGTCCATGCCTGAAGGTTGTCGAGCGACGCTTGAAGAGGTGCATAGTCAGGATCCCTGTTGTTGACGGGGACGCCCAAGGTGCTGTCGTCAACATATTTCCAGCGATGCGGTGTGTCCATGAGGGCGTTGTTAATGAGCACCAAGAAGCAAAGCGGACCCATTTTAGTGCCTTGCGGGACGCCACACGTCAGCTCAAGAGGAGGGGAGACCGAGCCCTGGGAGCGAACTATTTGCTGGCGTGTGCTGAGGAAATCAGTCAGCCACGATACTAAATTAGGGTGAAGCCCCAGCTCAATGGCCTTAGTAATGACAACAGTGTGGTCTACAAGGTCAAATGCTTTCCTGAAGTCGACAAAAGCAAGGGCAAGGGAGGTGTCTCGTTTGTCCAGGTGGCTGTGTATGAAATCTAGAAAGCTGACCAGGCAATGAGTGGTGGAGGAGTGCTTCATGTTGCCAAATTGTTGGATGTCTATGAGGCTACCAATATCATCATAAGCCCAGTAAAAAATAAAATCTTCACAAATGAGGCTGGGAATGGGCGTGTGTAAGTAAGTAAGTAAGTAAGTAATGTTTATTGCCATAATATATACACATTGATATATACATATATATATATAATTATAATTCTGGCAACGAATCTAGCCTGTCAAGCCGAAGCTTCCCGACAGACTGTATATTTATTACATTGTACTATTCTTATCTT
Organism: Eriocheir sinensis; assembly: GCF_024679095.1. Taxonomy (NCBI): domain Eukaryota; kingdom Metazoa; phylum Arthropoda; class Malacostraca; order Decapoda; family Varunidae; genus Eriocheir; species Eriocheir sinensis. The sequence continues at coordinate 9,959,724 of NC_066528.1, forward strand.
TCTAAAGGTTGCAGATAGCTCCCAACCATAAACCTAAATACAAATATACAATAAATAACAACATTAACTATAATACCAGATGAAGTTATAATAGTTATATCTAAAATGTTAACTATAATAACAACTACAACAGCATCAACAATAATAATAATAATAACAATAATAATAATAATAATAATAATAACAATAATAATAATAATAATAATAATAATAATAATAACAACAATAATAAAAATAATATGGACAATAGTACTATGCAATTCACTGATTAGATTTAATAATGTAAATTTGTGTTCATGTTTCAGGAATAAATTATAATTTTAACCATGATTGTTTTGGATTGCAAATAAGTGTGTTTTTACTGACTTTTTAAATAGAGAGAAATTATTACTATTAAGGAGATTTTTTATTTCTACTGGCAAAGAATTCCAAACTTGAGGTCCTGAGCATAAAATACTATTTCTGAAAAGAACTGTCCTGAACTGTGGAGAGATAAGATTTATATTGTTCCTGCGCTTATTATGCACTGTATTAATAACTTGAAAAGGATGAGTTCCATGCATCAGTGCGAGGTTTTTATAAATAAATAATAGTAGAAAATAACAATGAATGTTTTTAAAATTAAGAAATCTATGTGTGGAAAATACGTTATGTGTGGAATCAAACTTGTTCATGTAAAACATACACCTAAATATCTTATTTTGAGAAACCTGAAGATTTTTAAGAAAGGAAGGCCACGTACACGCCCACACAGATACACAATAAATGAGATGCGGGTAACAAAGTGTATAATAAATACTGATAAGTGCTTCTTGTGTAAGGCTATTTCTTATTCGATACAGTATGCCACATATCCTAGATAGTTTATTTGCAACAGAATTAATTTGGTATTACATTTGATATTTTGATCTATGACAACGCCCAAAAACTTAGTATAAGAAACTCGTTCAAGTACTTTTCCTTCAAGTGTTATAGGTGGCATGTTAGTAGTGACTGATCGGTTTTGAAAGATAATGTATTTTGTTTTAGTGATATTTAACCTTAACTTATTATGTTTAAGCCACATATTAATTGAATTGAGCTCATTATTAATGTTTATATGCAAACTATTTATATTTTATCATCTAATAGTAAATTAGTGTCGTCAGCATAAATGGTATACTTAAATTTATTACTAGCATTGACAATATCATTAATATAGATGAGAAAAGTATAGGTCCTAGGATAGATCCTTGCGGTACACCCATTTTGATAGGCTTGAAAGAAGAATATTTAGAATTACAGTAAACAGCTTGAAATCGATTTGTTAAATAATTTTTGAATAATTCTAAAGGAACTCCCCGAATCCCAAAATTACTAAGTTTACTTAATAGAATTTTATGACATAGCGAATCGAAAGCCTTAGAAAGATCTAAAAAAATTCCAACTAAATAATGTTTCTTTTCCAGATATTTATACACATTATTGGTAAACTGAAATATGGCCGACTCAGTAGAGCGCCCTGGTCTAAAACCATGCTGACAATTCGAAAATAAATTATTTTCTCAATGAAATTTACAAGACGAGTGCATATCACTTTTTCAAAGACTTTACTGAACACAGGAAGAATTGATATAGGTCTGTAGTTATTGACATCATCTCTATTATCTGACTTAAACAATGGAATAATTTTAGCTTTCTTAAGTTCGTCCGGAAAAACTCCTTTCTTTAATGTGAGGTTAACTATGTGTGTTAATGGCAAGGAAATTATGCTGGCAGTTTGTCTTACGACCAAGGGAGAAATTTCATCAAAACCAGATGATGTACCTTTTAATGTCTTAAGAAAGTTTTCAATTTCTATCTGTGTAGCTGGTGATAAGTATACCGAGTAATTAGGTGAGTTGTGTAAATATGTCATATATTCATCCCCTACTATATCATGATCTAGCCCCCCAGCCTTCAAAAAATGGTCATTAAATGTTTCAGAAATGTCAGTACAATGTGGCTTTAATTCAATAACTGTATGTTTAGCACCTGTGCATCTACCAAGAATAGTATTAATGGATCTCCAGTGTTGTTTTGGATTACCTTGGCTATTAAGTAACTGCTCTTGGTTATACTTCTTCTTGGCTAATTTTAAAAGTGACGTTAATTTATTTCTATATATTCTATAAGGCTCCTTAAACGTTAAAGGCCATTTATGAGCTAGTTTTTCAAGTCGATGTTTTTCTCTAATACTATTCTTAAGAGCTAGAGTAATGTGTGGACTACGTTCCTTTTTAAAACTAAATTTAATTTTTCTTTCCGGAAAACACTTATCAAAACATGTTTTAAATTTACTGTAAAATAAATTGTAGGCCTCATTAGCACATATACAATTTAATGTGTCACTCCAATTAGTTTGTGAGAGACTATTACTAAATTTTTCAAGGGAGTCCTGATTAAATATTCTTTTAGTTTGTGTGTGTGTGTATGTGTATGTGTATCTGTGTGTGTGTGTGTGTGTGTGTGTGTGTGTGTGTGTGTGTGTGTGTGTGTGTGTGTGTGTGTGTGTAATTCACCACAGCCTCATCACGAGCTGGACTCGCTTTCGCCAGCAGGTACTCTCCCGACGTGAGCAAATGCATGCTCATTATCGTCGATCTCTGGGTACTGCCAGGACCTCACACACCACACACCCCATCTTCTTTGCTCAAGGAGGAACAGTAACCACTCCTAGTCAACCGAAAGAATCCGGCCTGAGAGGGGCTGGAACTGCCGCCTGTTTGGCCGTTAGGCTTCGCAGCGGAGCGCTCTACCGATTGAGCCACCGGAGCGGTGTGTGTGTGTGTGTGTGTGTGTGTGTGTGTGTGTGTGTGTGTGTGTGTGTGTGTGTGTGTGTGTGTGTGTGTGTTTGCGCCCGGAGCCGTGGCCGCCACTCAGCCGTGGAAGATTCAACTTGAAAACTTAAGCCGCCAACTCTTTAGATTTCTACAGTAAACTCGCGGCACTCAGGTGGCTTTAGGGTAGAAATTAGGCACACCCACACACACACACACACACACACACACACACACACACACACACACACACACACACACACACACACACACACACACACACACACACACACACACACACACACACACACACACACACACACACACACACACACACACACACACACACACACACACACACACACACACACACACACACACACACACACACACACACATACTCACCCTGCCCCTCTCCCTGTCCACGCCGTCGCCTCCGGTAGGTCACAGACACCACAAGGGCCAGTATCACCGCCCCCACCGCTATCGGCACCGCTATCACCACTGTCGAAGAGGAGAGAGACAGAGTGACCTTTCCTTGTGGCGGCGAAGGTGTGGACGTGGTGTGGCTGTGGTTGTCAGGGTGGAGGAAGAGCTTGTAAGAGGAACACCTGGAGGGGCTGTGGTGGCAGAGGTTGTGGAGGGTGTTGTGGTGGTAGTGCCTGGAGGTGGTGGTGGTGGTGGTGGTGGTGATGGTGGTAATGATAGTAGTGGATGTTGTGGTGGTAGTACCTTGATTTGGTGTTGTGGTGGTGGTGGTGGTGGTGATGATGGTTGTGGTGTTGTGGTGTTGGTACCTTGAGGTGTTGTTGTTGTGGTGGTGGTGGTGATGATGGTAGTGGTGTTGTGGTGTTAGTAACATGAGGTGTTGTTGTTGTGTTGGTGATGGTTGTGATGATGGTGGTGATAATTGTAGTACCTGGATGTGCTGTTGTGATGGTTGTGGTGGTGCTGGTGGTGGTGATAGGGTCGGGCGGATCCGTGCAGGTGTTTGGGTTCTGCAGGCTCGTGACTTCTTCCGGACCGTGACATCTGCCGCCCGTTTCTTCGGCTGTGCTTGTCCAGCTGGAAGAGCCGTGAGCCACAATACTAAGGCCAGTGATGAATTTGTTCCATGTTGTTTTCCTCGTGCATCTTCCTCTAAATCCTTCAATGGTTAGGGTGAAATGCAGAATTTTGTTCAATGTATTCGGTGCTTTCACATCCACCTTCAGTTTGATCCACTTGTTGTCGCTGTAACACTCGTCAAGTCCAAACCAAGCTACGTGATGGATTGGTACAGAGACAAGTCCTTCTGTCACTACAAGACTAACTCCCTTGAAGTCATCTCCCGGCTTCACGTACACTGTTGTCGACTCACTATATCTTCCTAATTCTTTTCTTCTCTCGAAACAAATTGTCTCCTTCCCTCCTTCACTGACGGCCACCACTTCATGAAGATCCTCACAGTCCCTGGTGCCGTGGGCGCTTCCAAGACGCAGCAGGAGCACCGCCGCCACAGCCACACGCCCCGCCATCACCCCAAGACACGCCAGGCTTGTTTGTCTACGGGTGTGAGGGTGAGGGAGCAAGATGGACGCCGGATATACTTCCCCTGATAATATACTTCACAGACATAATACACACACACACACACACACACACACACACACACACACACACACACACACACACACACACACACACACACACACACACACATATGGCATTTATATATTGACCTTAGCGTGTCCTGCGTTTCGATGATGGATACTTGTGATATGAGTATGTTCTCTCTCTCTCTCTCTCTCTCTCTCTCTCTCTCTCTCCTCTCTCTCTCTCTCTCTCTCTCTCTCTCTCTCTCTCTCTCTCTCTCTCTCTCTCTCTCTCTCTCTCTCTCTCTCTCTCTCTCTCTCTCTCTCTCTCTCTCTCTCTCTCTCTCTCTCTCTCTCTCTCTCTCTCTCTCTCTCTCTCTCTCTCTCTCTCTCTCTCTCTCTCATTACTTTGGTCTGAAGGATATTGAGGAAGAGTTCAAATGATTATCGCTGTTTTATGTTTGTCTGTCTGTCTGTCTGTCTGTCTGTCTGTCTCTCTGTCTGTCTGTCTGTCTGTCTGTCTGTTGGTCTGTATTTACCTATCTTTCTGTCTATCTATCTATCTATCCATCTATCTATATATCTATCAGTATATATCTATTTATTATTATTATTATTATTATTATTATTATTATTATTATTATTATTATTATTATTATTATTATTATTATTATTATTATTATTATTATTATTATTATTATTATTATTATTATTATTATTATTATTATTATCATTATCATTATTATTATTATTTTTATATTGTTGGTTTATTTTTGATAGTAGTAGTAGTAGTAGTAGTAGTAGTAGTAGTAGTAGTAGTAATAGTAGTATTGCTTTCCTTCTTTCTCTGATAAAAAAACTCATAATAAAAGTCAAGCCATATTCACGTAACTGTCTCAAGATTATGAAAAAGGAAACAAAACACAACTAACTTTTCTCGTGTGTGTGTGTGTGTGTGTGTGTGTGTGTGTGTGTGTGTGTGTGTGTGTGTGTGTGTGTGTGTGTGTCATAAGCTAGCAGTGTCCTCGCTGAAATAATACGTAATCCTGAGTCTCGGGTTTTGTTCACGGCTTTCTCAGTACGTTAACTGGTGACAAATTTCGAACATGGCACGACGGTACCGTAGAATTAAGCAGCGGTGGTGGTGGTGGTGGTGGTTGTCTACTCATTTTCTCCTCTTCATCCTATCTTCTCTTGTTTTCCTTCTTCCAGGCAGTAGAATTTAAAGAACATCAAATCCCACTGCTTTACTTCCTTTCTTTTTCCTTTCCTTCTTTTTATATACGATGACTGTTTTATTTTTTCCTCTTCATCTCATCCCCTCTTATTTTTTTCCTTCTTCTAGGCAGTAAAATTTAAAGAACATCAAATCCCACTGATATCCTAACTTTCGTTTTACTTTCTTTCTTTCTTTCTTTTTATATACGGTGATTGTATTTTTCCTTTCTCTTTTCCATCCTATCCTCTTATTATTTTCCTTCTTCCAGGCAGTAGAATTTAAAGAACAGCAAATCCCACTGCTATACTAACTTTCTTTTTCCTTTCTTTCTCTCTTTCTTTTTATATATACGGTGATTGTGTTTTTCTTTTCTCCTTTCCATCCTATCCTCTTATATTTTTCCTTCTTCTAGGCAGTAGAATTTAGAGAACAGCAAATTTCACTGCTAGATTGACTCATTTTCATTCTTTCTCATTTTTATATACGATGGTTGTGTTTTCTCCTTCCCATCCTATCCTCTTATCTTTTTCCTTCTTCCAGGCAGTATGCTCGGTGCGGTCGCTTATAGAAAGTTGAGCATTACAGAATGACTTACTTTTGGCGGATCCGAAAGTTAATGGAGCAGGGTTTAATTAATTAATAATTTTCTTGGAAGGTCAACCACTGATTTTGAGGAACTATTACGAACGGTGGCTCCCAAAATACAACGAATCGATACCAGGCACAGAAAAGCCATTCCAGCTCCCATCAGCCTGCAGCTATACTCTGACAGGCAGGGATCCTTATACGAGCCTCATTAACACCTTCGAAATGTCAAAGCTTAGTTTCCATACAAACTTTCCTGGTGTGGGCGGTCCTGAGAAGGGGGGGATACGCTCCCCCCTGGACCCCCCCCCACATGTATATGTGACTTATTTCAGCGAGGAGGTATTTCTCGCAACACCGGCTGCAGCGTCGCCGCGGCCGCCGCCAGAGGAGGCGACGCGCTTTCGTTAACATTATCCCCTATTTTCAAGAGTGAAAAAAAGTCCTTGAATTGGGTTTTCAAAGCGTGTCCATGACTGTTGAAGGTTTGTAGAAAAGATATATGAAGATATACTAATGTTTCATAAGGTAGGTAATGAGATACTGGCACGGACCTATAACGAATCTTAACCGTAAATAGTCCTTAAAGTAGCCGAGAAATATTACATTTATAACAGCCGGAGTGTTTGCTGGTAGGTAAACGTAAGTTCCAACAACGATCTTCACGGATACACTGAAAAGAAAAGAAAACAAAAAGCGTGGAAACAAGCGAGTCGCGTCTCCGAGCTTCCGAGCCTCGGTCAAGAACAATGATGGTCAAGGACGTGAGTCACGTGACTCAAGCACCACGTGGGGTGCTGCGCGCCGCCTGACGCAACAAAGTAGTACGCTGCTGTGTGGGCATTATTTAAGGATATTCTTAATAGTTATTATAAAGTGACACGTGGATTTAATGTAGGAAATAAAGCCGCCCCACCATCTTCGCGTCGTCAGTAATGCAAGTAATGGCTACTGTTGAGGAAGGGAAGTAGACACCTCTTTCAAAGTTATGCTCAGCCTACATTACTGCTTGTTTCTTGGTGACTGAATTCAGGGCGGTAAAGAATGACTTCCGGAAAATAGAAGGGGGGCGAGGGGTACGTAGCCCCTTCCGTGAGGGAGGTCGAGGGGTGCGAATTAAGCTCCCTTTAGGATGGGGGTCGAGCGAGCGAGGTCCCCCGTTAGGTAGGTTACGTTAGGGTGAGTTAGGGTAGGGCAGCCCACAGGTCCCAAGCTTGTTTGAGGGTAGAGGGGGGCGGAGCATGGGCAAGCACTATTATATCGTTGGTTAAGTAGGACGTGAGGTACTGACGTTGTTTTGAGCTCTACATTTTTTCCTGTTGTTTTCCGGGAGGTTTGAAGGCTATCAAATACATATGACATCAGAAGAGCAGTTGGTTAAGTAGAAAACGAGATACCAGTGCGGCTTTTATCGCGACACTCTTTCCTCTTGATTTCTGGGAGCTTCGAAGGCTAGCACAGTATACATATATGGTAACAGAAGAGCAGTTGCCTACGTACATTACACACACACACACACACACACACACACACACACACACACACACACACACACACACACACAAGGGTAAACGGTCGCCCCAAAACAGCACCACACCAAGTTGGAAAGAAAGAATGAAAAGAAAGAAATAGAAAGACAGAGGGAGAGAAAGAAAGGGAAGGAAAAACGATGCAGGAAAGTGGAGAAAAATAATGAGCAAAACAAGAAATATAAAGAGAGGGAGAGTAGCATAGTAGAGAGGTATGCAGAGAGAGCCTTCGTAGTGTATAGGCTTTAATTGACAAGAGACCCGACCACCGTAACCCATGGTGGTAAACTAACAGATTCATTAGAATTCCCCTTACATCAACTCTGACCCATGATTCGAGGTATCGAACCCGAAGTATAAAATCCCCAGCTCGAATCATTTATGAGACCTGCTTCACCACAAGTAGTAGTAGTAGTAGTAGTAGTAGTAGTAGTAGTAGTAGTAGTAGTAGTAGTAGTAAGAATAGTAGTAGTAGTAGTATTTGTATTTCTACTTTCTCTATTTTCTCTTTTTATATAATGTCCTTCGTTGATGTTAGATAGGGCCGAAGATGGATGACATTTGCAATTGTTTTTCGTTTCTCTGTTGTATTGTTGTCGTTCTCGTTTCTCGACGTTGTGTCTCTCTCTCTCTCTCTCTCTATCTCTCTCTCTCTCTCTCTCTCTCTCTCTCTCTCTCTCTCTCTCTCTCTCTCTCTCTCTCTCTCTCTCTCTCTCTCTCTCTCTCTCTCCTGTCTATTTTGTTGTTTTTTCTCTTCTCAATGGCGTTTATTTTATGTTCTTTTTCTCCATGACGTGTTTTTCTTTTTCTCTTCTCGATGTTGTTTTTGTATCATCATCCATTTGCTGGTGTTCCGTGATGGTCTGGATGAGCCTCTTTCTTCCCTGAAGAGACTCACCCATAGATTTGTTGGTGTGGATGTTAGGGCCGATAAAAGTGGATGATGTTTATCTAATCCTGTTCTCTGTGTTCCTTTTTTATTCTTTTTCTTATATATTCTTTTCATTTTTTGGTGTTCTTTTCTGTAGTTTTCTTTTTTTGGTCTGTTTTCTCATATTTTCCTTTTTTTGGTGTTCTTGTATTTTTTTCTCTACTTTAAATTGTCCTTCCTTCGGCGTTGTCGTTGTATGGATGAGTCTCCTCCCCCCCCAAAAAAAAAAAAAACACACACCCATACCAGCTTACAACCTGGTCTCCGCCAGTTCTTCTCCCCAGCACAGTTGCTGTTCATTTACAGGCGCCTTGTCCGCCCTCGTATGGAGTATGCATCTCATGTGTGGGGAGGCTCCACTCACACAGCTCTCCTTGACAGAGTGGAGTCAAAGGCTCTTCGTCTCATCAACTCTCCTCCTCATACTGATAGTCTTATACCTCTCAAATTCCGCCGCCATGTTGCCTCTCTTTCTATCTTCTATCGATATTTCCACGCTGACTGCTCTTCTGAACTTGCTAACTGCATGCCTCCCCCCCTCCCGCGGCCCCGCTGCTCACGACTTTCCACTCATGCTCATTCCTATATTGTCCAAACCCCTTATGCAAGAGTCAACCAGCATCTTCACTCTTTCATCCCTCACGCTGGTAAACTCTGGAACAATCTTCCTTCATCTGTATTTCCTCCTGCCTACGACTTGAACTCTTTCAAGAGGAGGGTATCAGGACACCTCTCCTCCCGAAGTTGACCTCTCTTTTTGGACACTCCTTTGATCTCTAATCAGGAGCAGTGAGTAGCGGGCTTTTTTTTATATATTTTTCTTTACGCCCTTGGGCTGTCTCCTTAGCTGTAAAAAAAAAAAAAAAAAAAAAAACACCAAACGCCTAAGATTATTTTGTCTACTCTGATTTTTTGTTTATCGTATTCTATCGTTGTTGACATGACTCGGTTGCCTCTCTTTGGGGTATTTGGCCTTCCCTAAGCGTCGCACCTTCCTGTAAAACGTGTAAAACGTGTCATTGGCTGGTTCCTCTGGCTGGTAATAGGGTTAGGTCTTGCCGTTTCAGTGGAGTGAGAGAGCCTGCGCTTCTCTGCTAATATTATCTGACGCACATCCGAGTGTTTTATTTCTCTCTCTCTCTCTCTCTCTCTCTCTCTCTTCCCGTTTTCTTTTTCCCGCCTCTGTATGTCGATGAAGTATAAAGACACTCAGAAAACCTCGCCCTTCTTTTCCCTCGTCTGGTGTGTCGTCGGTCCTCTTCATCGCCCGCAGCCACGTCCTCATCTTCTGGGAGGGGATGAGCCTGCGTTTTTTACCTTTGTAACTCGGAACTGCACGCGTGTAAGGCATGACTGAGTCTTATAAACTTCAAGACTGAAGCGCTGATAGCCGCTGTTTTAGGAGAAGGTTATGTTCGGAGAGTAACTCGTAGTAGCGACCCAACTTGACCTACCTACCTACTGAGTATTCTAGCCCTGTAGGATGACAGGGTGAGGTCAGCCCCGCCCCCGCCCACCCGTGTCCCAGGCCTTCTCTCTCTCGGCCTTGGCGTGGTCGGCCTAAACAGTGTAATGCCAAGCTCCTTTTATAGTTGCAAGCTCCTATTTTACGATGACCCTATACAGTGCCTCTCATGCACGATTTAAACTATAGCAAAAGAGGGCAAGATAAACATGGCGACTGATGCCTTTTGTTATGCTTTTATTAATATCAAGTCACAGGATCAGATAACAGGGGGCAGCGTGACATAATCATTCATCACACTGTGCAAGCCAAACCCCGCGGACAGTCTGACATTCCCGTGAGTCGCGCCGTCCGTGTGTTCCCGAGGCGGCCGCGGCACCACACTGGTCCGGGGAGGGGACGGCGCTGCGCAAAATACCCCAAAGATGCAAGAAAAGAGAAGTTTAGTTCATACAGATGGTTGCTATTTCTTAGCCCGATTGAACTATATATATATATATATATATATATATATATATATATATATATATATATATATATATATATATATATATATATATATATATATATATATATATATATATATATATATATATATATATATATATATATATATATATATATATATATATATATATATATATATATATATATATATATATATATATATATATATATATATATATATATATATATATATATATATATATATATATATATATATATATATATATATATATATATATATATATATATATATATATATATTATCAATGTTAAAGTTCATATTGTCAGTGAGAGTCCTTGTGCTGCTTGCAATATATGTTTTTGTTCTGTTGTAGCTTCTAGTGCAGTGTTTCTCAACCAGGGGTCCGCGGACCCCTAGGGGGCAGCAGAAACCTATCAAGGGGTCCGCAGAACGGGGAATTCAACACATTACAGTTAATCCTGCCATGGCTCAGGTTTTTTTTTTATAATTCATGATTACACAATGTGTCTTAATCGAGATGTCCAGTTTTTTTTTTCTTTTTTCCCTGGCTAGTTGCGTCTCTCAGAGTGTGGCGATGATTTGTATAATATATTATAATGTTCCTATCACTAAAGGAGGTAGGAAGACACCTACCGAACGGGCGTGAGTTACTCCCGGTGAGGATATACGGGAAGCGAGGAGGGTGCTGAAGCCCTTCAAAGAGCCTTCCCATGTCCTCACTAACCGTTTCCCTTTTGTCTCATCAACACCAGAGAGCAGTTCAGCATGCTCTTTAAAGACAGTTCCTCTCTCTTTCTACACCACACTACATTCACACAACACTTCCTGGGAGTTCCCGCCTGGGGGGGGGACCATAAATTCCCCCAGGGAGGACTCCCCTTCTGGCTGCCGACTTGAGAGGTGTCCTGATAACTCCTCGAACCTCCTCCTTATCAATTTCTGCAACATTCGTGTTCTTCGTTCTAATTTTCATTCTGTGGAACACCATCTCTCCTCCTCTAAACCTCACCTTCTCTTCCTCACCGAAACACAGGTTTCTGAGGCTACTGACAGCAACCTCTACTCTGCTCCCTCCTACTATCTCTATCCTAAATTTCAATCGAAATCTGAATGTTGCGCCTACGTGCGCAACGACATCGCTTGCTCTCGTACCCACGACCTTGACTCTACTGAATTTTCCACCATCTGGCTAAGACTTCGTTGTCACTCTATTACTAAATACATCTGTGCTGTTTATCTCTCACCTAACACTACTAACTATGTAAAATTCTTTGACTACTTGAATTCTAAAGTGGAGCACATCTTGACTCACTCTCCCTTCGCTGAAATCTCCATCTTGGGGGATTTCAATGCTCACCACCATGTAACGGGCTTGTCGGGGGGCGTTTAAAGGGTGTTGATTAAGACTTCAGCTTCCTTAAGGCGAACTATATTCGTAGCCTTTATGTACAAGAAGCGTCGGAGCGAGAGCGACTGTCGTTGTGTGTCAGTCGGAAGGAGTGACGAGTTACAGGTTGGAAAATAATTCTTACAATTGGTCACGTATGTCAAGGTGACCTCCGCGCACCATCGGAGTGCGAAGGATACAAAACTGAGACGGTAAACACTGACGGACGACATTCCTATAAGGTGGCGTGATCTATCTGTCGTGGGTTTATTCCATTGACAATTGTATGCCTAATTCGTGGTGATATTAAATAATAATAATACATTGATATCCTACTATAACAACCAGCTTTGGCTTTCACCCTCTTTCACTCACCAGCCTGGTGAACAAGCCTACAACTTTGCTCTCCTCAACGACCTAGAGCAGTTGGTTCAGCACCCTACACGTATTCCCGACCGTCTTGGAGACAGCCCAACATTCTAGACCCCTTCCTTACCTTTAATCCTTCTGCTTACTCTGTCAAACTGTTCCCTCCGTTGGGCTCCTCCGATCATGACCTTATTTCTCTTTCCTGTCCTATCGCTCCTGTACATCCTCAAGATCCACCGAAGAGGCGTTGCTTCTGGCATTTTGCTTCAGCTCGGTGGGACGACCTGAGGATGTACTTTTCCGATTTCCCGTGGAATGATTACTGCTTCCAGGAGAGAGACCCTCTGTGTGTGCCCAGCGCATCTCAGAGGTTATTGTCTCTGGAATGGAGGCATACATTCCACGTTCTCTCTCTACTCCTCATGCTAAAAAGCCTTGGTTTAATCATGCTTGTTCTCGTGCTATTAAAGATAGAGAGGCAGCTTACAAAAGGTTCCAGAGCCTTCGAACTCCCGCTAACTATGACCTTTACATTTCAGCCCGGAATCGTGCCAAATCTATTCTCCGACTTACCAAAACTTCTTTTATCAATAGAAAATATCAACACCTTGCTTCTTCTAATTCTTCCCGTGACTTCTGGCATCTAGCCAAAAATATCTCCTCCAATCTCACATCTTCCTCTTTCCCTCCTCTCCTTAACCCTGACGGCAGCACTGCCGTCTCATCTCTCTCTAAGGCTGAACTCTTCGCTCAAACTTTCTGTATGAACTCCACCTTGGACGATTCTGGGCATATTCCTCCTACTCATCCTCTCTCTGATTCCTTTATGCCTGTTATTAAGATTCTTCCAAATGATATTTTCTATGCCCTCTCTGGCCTCAACTCTCAGAAGGCTTATGGACCTGATGGAGTGCCTCTTATTGTCCTTAAAAACTGTGCTTCCGTGCTGACACCCTGCCTGGTCAAACTCTTTCGTCTCTGCCTATCAGCATCTACCTTTCCATCCTGCTGAAGTATGCCTTTGTACACCTGTGCCTAAGAAGGGTGACCGTTCCAATCCTCAAACTACTGCCCTCGAGCTTTACTTTCCTGTCTATCTAAAGCTTTTGAATCAATCATTAACCAGAAGATTCAAAAGCACCTCTCCACTTCTAACCTTCTATCTGATCGCCAGTATGGGTTCCGCAAGGGGCGTTCTACTTCCGATCTTCTTGCTCTCTTAACTGACTCTTGGTCATCCTCTCTTAGCCGTTTCGGTGAAACTTTCTCTGTTGCGCTAGACATATCGAAAGCCTTCGATAGAGTCTGGCACAAATCTTTGCTTTCTAAACTGCCCTCTTTCGGATTCTATCCCTCTCCCTGTTCCTTTATCTCCAGTGTCCATTCCGGCCGTTCTATCTCTGTGGTGGTAGACGGTCACTGTTCTTCCCCTAAACCTATCAACAGTGGTGTTTCACAGGGCTCTGTCCTATCACCCACTCTCTTCCTGTTATTCATCAATGATCTTCTTTCCATAACAATCTGTCCTGTCCACTCATACGCCGACGACTCCACTCTGCATTATTTAGCTTCTTTCAACAGAAGACCCTCTCAACAGGAAGTACACGACTCAAGGCTGGAGGCTGCAGAACGCTTAACCTCAGACCTTGCTATCATTTCCGATTGGGGCAGAAGGAATCTTGTGTCCTTCAATGCCTCAAAAACTCAATTTCTCCACCTATCAACTCGACACAATCTTCCAAACACCTATCCCCTATTCTTCGACAACACTCAGCTATCACCATCTTCAACACTAAACATCCTCGGTCTATCCTTAGCTCAAAATCTCAACTGGAAACTTCACATCTCGTCTCTCGCTGAATCAGCTTTTTCGAGGTTGGGCGTTCTGTATCGTCTCCGCCAGTTCTTCTCCCCCGCGCAGTTGCTATCCATATACAGGGGCCTTGTCCGCCCTCGTATGGAGTATGCATTTCACGTGTGAGGGAGCTCCACTCACACAGCTCCTCTGGACAGAGTGGAGCCTAAGGCTCTTCGTCTCATCAGCTCTCCTCCTCCTACCTCTTAAATTCCGTCGCGATGTTGCCTCTCTTTCTATCTTCTATCGATATTTCCACGCTGACTGCTCTTCTGAACTTGCTAACTGCATGCCTCCCCCCCTCCTGCGGCCCCGCTGCACACGACTTTCTACTCATGCTTATCCCTATACTGTCCAAACCCCTTATGAAAAAGTTAACCAGCATCTTCACTCTTTCATCCCTCACGCTGGTAAACTCTGGAACAATCTTCCTTCATCTGTATTTCCTCCTGCCTACGATTTGAACTCTTTTAAGAGAAGGGTATCAGGACACCTCTCCTCCCGAAACTGACCTCTCTTCGGCCACCTCTTTGGATTCTTTTTTAGAAGCAGCGAGTAGCGGGCTTTATTTTATTATTGTTTCCTTTTTTTTGTGCCCTTGAGCTGCCTCCTTTGTTGTAAAAAAAAAAACACTTTAAAAAGTGAGGAAGTTATATTTGTTGGCACTAGTGCCACTAGAAACCTTGTGGGCTCAATGTTTTCATGAGTTCCCGATTTCTCATGGAGCAGCTATGAAAGTGTTGTTACCTGTCACCACCACCTGCCTATGTGAGTCAAGCTTTTCAGCCATGACAGCACTGAAAACTAAATATTGGTCAAGATTAAGGATCGAAGATGACATGCTTGTTAGTTTATCAAGAATACCCCCCACGCATTGATAACATCATTGCTAGCAGTCAGCAACAAGTATAATATTAAGTGAAACACAAACATCGTTTGCAAATAAAGAAAAAGTTAATTGATCATAATTTTTTTTAATGTGAGAAGCTTTTTATGTGAACATGTTATTTGTAACTTAATTTTTCAGTCGCTAAATAAGATTTTATCATTTTGAAAGCCGAATTATTCTGTTTTCTTAGAAGTGAAGTTTACTTTATTTTCCATTTCGTAAATATACGCAATTTTTTCTTTTATTTTTGTATCATGTTTGTGCAGTGAAAACAATCTGATGATTAACACCACTTCCTATGAAAAGAAAACCTTTTATTAACCATTCTTACATGGAAATGTAAAATTACTATATCCTATCTAATCCCGTACCAAAGGATCCCCTGAAAGGTAAAGGGATTAATATGTCACCATCAACACAACAGTGACGAGTACCTTGGCATGAAACACATCTCCGCCCCTCAAAGGTAAAGGGTTAATATGTCACCATCCAACACAACAGTGACGAGTACCTTGGCATGAAACACATCTCCCCCTCAAAGGTAAAGGGTTTATATGTCACCATCCACCACAACAGGGACGAGTACCTCGGCATGAACCCCAACTCCCGCCCCCGCACAGGTAAAGGGATTAATATGACACCATCCAACACAACAGTGACGAGTACCTTGGCATGAAACACATCTCCGCCCATCAAAGGTAAAGGGATTAATATGTCACCATCCAACACAACAGTGACGAGTACCTAGGCATGAAACACATCTCCCGCCCCCTCAAAGGTAAAGGGATTAATATGTCACCATCCAACACAACAGTAACGAGTACCTTGGCATGAAACACATCTCCCCGCCCCCTCAAAGGTAAAGGGATTAATATGTCACCATACAACACAACAGTGACGAGTACCTTGGCATGAAACACATCTCCCCGCCCCCTCAAAGGTAAAGGGATTAATATGTCACCCTCCAACACAACAGTGACGAGTACCTTGGCATGAAACACATCTCCTCGCCCCCTCAAAGGTAAAGGGATTAATATGTCACCCTCCAACACAACAGTGACGAGTACCTTGGCATGAAACACATCTCCCGCCCCCTCAAAGGTAAAGGGATTAATATGTCACCATCCAACACAACAGTAACAAGTACGAAAGCATGAAATACGTTTCCCCTGTCTCCCAACGAGTAAAAAGATTGAATGATTTCTCACAATCCAAAACAACTGTAACGAGCAGGGAAGCATGAATTACGTGCCCCGCCCCCCAAGGAGAAAAAGATTGACTGATTTATTTATATATTTATTATTATTATTTTTTTTTTTTTACGTCTACACTTATAGCGCCGGTAGGCTTGCTTGTGGGGCCTGGATGGTGTTCTGCCCCAGCCCGTCATGGCGCAGGCAAGTATTTATAGTGGCGCCATCTACTCTTGGCTCATGCTGCCGCCCGGAACTCGTTCTTGATTCACATGGACGGTTTGCTCTAGAGTCCGGGTTGATGAGTGGTCTTCAGGACAGCATGTGGGTAGTTTTAAGCCACTCGGCGGTGACTGAAAAATCCGAGGTGGTAGCGTGGGGATTCGAACTCGCGTCGTCCATCACGTGGTGAATGTGGGCCCAGCACGCTACCACTCAGCCACCGCCTACCCATATTTTTTTTTTTTTTTTTTACAGCAAAGGAGACAGTTCAAGGGCACACAAAAAACAAACATTAATAAAAAAAAAGCCCGCTACTCACTGCTCCTAAAAAGAATCCAAAGAGGTGGCCGAAAGATAGGTCAGTTTCGGGAGGAGAGGTGTCCTGATACCCTCCTCTTGAAAGAGTTTAAGTCGTAGGCAGGAGGAAATACAGATGAAGGAAGAGTGTTCCAGAGTTTACCAGCGTGAGGGATGAAAGAGTGAAGATGCTGGTTAACTCTTGCATATGAAACGAAATACCATAAAAAAAAAGTTAAAATGACGTGCACAATGCGGTGCTTTCGACTGATCACATGTATTAATACACGCACGTCAGGGCTGAACACAAAATAATGACGTGCACAATGGGGTGCTGCAGACTGATCACATGTATTAATACACGCACGTCAGGGCTGAACACAATATAATGACGTGCACAATGCGGTGCTTTCGACTGATCACATGTATTAATACACGCACGTCAGGGCTGAACACAATATAATGACGTGCACAATGTGGTGCTGCAGACTGATCACATGTATTAATACACGCACGTCAGGGCTGAACACAATATAATGACGTGCACAATGTGGTGCTTTCGACTGATCACATGTATTAATACACGCACGTCAGGGCTGAACACAATATAATGACGTGCACAATGGGGTGCTGCAGACTGATCACATGTATTAATACACGCACGTCAGGGCTGAACACAATATAATGACGTGCACAATGTGGTGCTGCAGACTGATCACATGTATTAATACACGCACGTCAGGGCTGAACACAACATAATGACGTGCACAATGGGGTGCTGCAGACTGATCACATGTATTAATACACGCACGTCAGGGCTGAACACAATATAATGACGTGCACAATGGGGTGCTGCAGACTGATCACATGTATTAATACACGCACGTCAGGGCTGAACACAATATAATGACGTGCACAATGTGGTGCTGCAGACTGATCACATGTATTAATACACGCACGTCAGGGCTGAACACAATATAATGACGTGCACAATGTGGTGCTGCAGACTGATCACATGTATTAATACACGCACGTCAGGGCTGAACACAACATAATGACGTGCACAATGGGGTGCTGCAGACTGATCACATGTATTAATACACGCACGTCAGGGCTGAACACAACATAATGACGTGCACAATGTGGTGCAGCAGACTGATCACATGTATTAATACACGCACGTCAGGGCTGAACACAACAGCATCACACAGCTGGGGAACACTCGCATGGACAAGTCACAGAGCAATACAGAATAGGGATACACATGTACAAGTATTATAGATTAATTAAGATAAGTATCTGAACAAAACCATCTTGATAATCCTTAACAGTATTGTTTAAGACATATGTTTCCTTATTTGCTAACTTATTAACTAAATCATCGAGATCAGAAAATCAGCAACAGGTTCTCAGTAGATCGCTGTAGTTGTATCTTCACTGTCCACTAAGGGTCCCTTCGGCGCCTACAGCAGGACCTGGAGTTGCTGGCGTCACTCCCAGCAGGAATCCAGGGTCTGGGTGTGCCTCTTGGGGGTCTTTGCCACACACAGACAGACGGCAAAGAATCTTCGGCAGCAACAAGAGTTTTTTTCTGCTGACAACTGGGATCAAACGCCCCAGCTCCATTTGGAGAGCACGAACAACAAATGTCTTCTGCACCCCAATCGTTGTACCTGGCGACTGGATGAGCCTGTTGGCCGTATTGCTGTTAAACAAAACGTCATCCCATAAGTTAACTGCTAACACAAAGGTCAGGGTGGGCGCCTTCCCCTGGTGGTGTGGCGTTGTCTTATCTCGGCAAAGATGTTCTCACAGCCAGGCGAGTTTCCCTTCCCGCGAGACCGTCTGATCGTGGCTCCCATCTCGTGTCCGATAGTTGAATTACTGCTACAGGCGAACAGTCCACAGCACGGAAGGCGCACAAGCTACAGGAATGGCTGGGGATCAGGCCGCCGACAGGACAATGTTCACGCCTTCCTGCAATGTTTGTCTGGCGTCGTGTCAATCAGCGACATCATCAAGGTTTCCGAAGTCGAGTGGAGCGGGAACAGTCATGCAGGCTAGGCGTGTTAGGGACAAAGTGGCCGTGGAATGGAGGGTGTGCTTCTGACACGCAATGGCTAGAGGTAATCCCTTTTGACCGGTTCGTACAGACTGTTCTCCACGACTACTGTCTCTTGCTGTTCACTCACTGGTGGGTGCTGTCATGGAGGTGGGGAAGGGTTCGTACAGACTGTTCCCCACGACTACTGTCTCTTGCTGTTCACTCACTGGTGGGTGCTGTCATGGAGGCGGAGAAGGGTTCGTACAGACTGTTCCCCACGACTACTGTCTCTTGCTGTTCACTCACTGGTGGGTGCTGTCATGGAGCCGGGGAAGGGTTCGTACAGACTGTTCTCCACGACTACTGTCTCTTGCTGTTCACTCACTGGTGGGTGCTGTCATGGAGCCGGGGAAGGGTTCGTACAGACTGTTCTCCACGACTACTGTCTCTTACTGTTCACTCACTGGTGGGTGCTGTCATGGAGGCGGGGAAGTTTTTTTTTTTTTTTACAACAAAGGAGATTGCTCAAGGGCACAAAAAAAGGAAACAACAATAAAAGAGAGCCCGCTACTCGCTGCTCCCCAAAAACAATCAAAAGAGCCGGCCGAAAGAGAGGTCAATTTCGGGAGGAGAGGTGTCCTGATACCCTTCTCTTGAAAGAGTTCAAGTCGTAGGCAGGAGGAAATACAGATGAAGGAAGATTGTTCCAGAATTTACCAGCGAGAGGGATGAAAGAGTGAAGATGCTGGTTAACTCTTGCATAAGGGGTTTGGACAGTATAGGGATAAGCATGAGTAGAAAGTCGTGTGCAGCTGGGCCGCAGGAGGGGGGGAGGCATGCAGTTAGCAAGTTCAGAAGAGCAGTCAGCCTGGAAATATCGATAGAAGATAGAAAGAGAGGCAACATCGCGGCGGAATTTAAGAGGTAGAAGACTATCACCAGGAGGAGGAGAGCAGATGAGACGAAGAGCCTTAGACTCCACTCTGTCCAGAAGAGCTGTGTGAGTGGAGCCCCCCCACACGTGAGATGCATACTCGATACGAGGGCGGACAAGGCCCCTGTATATGGATAGCAACTGCGCGGGGGAGAAGAACTGGCGGAGGCGATACAGAACGCCCAACCTCGAGGAAGCTGATTTAGCGAGAGAGGAGATGTGAAGTTTCCAGTTGAGACTTTGAGCTAAGGATAGACCGAGGATGTTTAGTGTTGAAGATGGTGATAGCTGAGTGTTGTCGAAGAATAGGGGATAGGTGTTTGGAAGATTGTGTCGAGTTGATAGGTGGAGAAATTGAGTTTTTGAGGCATTGAAGGACACAAGGTTCCTTCTGCCCTAATCGGAAATGATGGCAAGATCTGAGGTTAAGCGTTCTGCAGCCTCCAGTCTGGAGTCGTGTACTTCCTGTTGTGATGGTCTTTTATTGAAAGAAGTTGAATAATGCAGAGTGGAGTCGTCGGCGTATGAGTGGACAGGACAGTTTGTTATGGAAAGAAGATCATTGATGAATAACAGGAAGAGAGTGGGTGATAGGACAGAGCCCTGTGGAACATCGCTGTTGATAGGTTTAGGGGAAGAACAGTGACCGTCTACCACCGCAGAGATAGAACAGTCGGAAAGGAAACTGGAGATAAAGGAACAGAGAGAGGGATAGAATCCGAAAGAGGGCAGTTTAGAAAGCAATGACTGGTGCCAGACTCTATCGAAGGCTAACGATATGTCTAGCGGAACAGAGAAGGTTTCACCGAAACGGCTAAGAGAGGATGACTAAGAGAGCAAGAAGATCGCCAGCAGAACGACCCTTGCGGAACCCATACTGGCGATCAGATAAAAGGTTAAAAGTGGAAAGGTGCTTTTGAATCTTCCGGTTAATGATTGATTCAAAAGCTTTAGATAGACAGGAAAGTAAAGCTATAGGGCGGTAGTTTGAGGTATTGGAACGGTCACCCTTCCTAGGTACAGGCTGTACAAAGGCATACTTCCAGCAGGAAGGAAAGGTAGATGTTGATAGGCAGAGACGAAAGAGTTTGACCAGGCAGGGTGTCAGCACGGAAGCACAGTTTTTAAGGACAATAGGGGGCACTCCATCAGGTCCATAAGCCTTCTGAGAGTTGAGGACAGAGAGGGCATAGAAAACATCATTTGGAAGAATCTTAATAACAGGCATAAAGGAGTCAGAGGGGGGATGAGTAGGAGGAATATGCCCAGAATCGTCCAGGGTGGAGTTCTTATAGAAAGTTTGAGCGAAGAGTTCAGCCTTAGAGACAGTGAGACGGCAGTGCTGCCGACAGGGTTAAGGAGAGGGGGGAAAGAGGAAGAAGTGAAATTGGAGATATTTTTGGCTAGATGCCAGAAGTCACGGGAAGAATTAGAAGAAGCAAGGTGTTGATATTTTCTATTGATAAAAGAAGTTTTGGTAAGTCGGAGAATAGATTTGGCACGATTCCGGGCTGAAATGTAAAGGTCATAGTTAGCGGGGGTTCGAAGGCTCTGGAACCTTTTGTGAGTTGCCTCTCTATCTTTAATAGCACGAGAACAAGCATGATTAAACCAAGGCTTTTTAGCATGAGGAGTAGAGAAAGAACGTGGAATGTATGCCTCCATTCCAGAGACAATCACCTCTGAGATGCGCTGGGCACACAGAGGGGTCTCTCTCCTGGAAGCAGTAATCATTCCACGGGAAATCGGAAAAGTACATCCTCAGGTCGTTCCACCGAGCTGAAGCAAAATGCCAGAAGCATCACATTTTCGGTGGGTCCAGAAGATGTACAGGAGCAATAGGACAGGAAACAGAAATAAGGTTATGATCGGAGTAACCCAACGGAGAGAACAGTTTGACAGAGTAAGCAGAAGGATTAGAGGTAAGGAAGAGGTCTAGAATGTTGGGCCTGTCTCCGAGACTGTTCCCCACGACTACTGTTCTTTGCTGTTCACTCACTGGTGGGTGCTGTCATGGATGCGGGGAAGGGTTCGTACAGACTGCTCCCCACGACTACTATCTCTTGCTGCTCACTCACTGGTGGGTGCTGTCATGGATGCGGGGAATTGTTCGTACAGACTGTTCCCCACGACTACTGTCTCTTGCTGTTCACTCACTGGTGGGTGCTGTCATGGATGCGGGGAAGGGTTCGTACAGACTGTTCCCCACGACTACTGTCTCTTGCTGTTTCCTGGGGGCCGCTGTCAGTGAGCCGGGTAGGAGTTCGTACAGACTGTTCTCGACGACTACCGTCCCTTGCTGTTCCCTGGCGGCGGGGGTCACGGGGCCGGGGAAGCGTTCGTACAGACTGTTCTCCACGACTACCGTCCCTTGCTGTTCCCTGGCGGCGGGGGTCACGGGGCCGGGGAAGGGTTCGCACAGACTGTTCTCCATGATGTGCACTGAACCTATCTCCGGTGAGGCTGGAGAGGACTGTGGACGATACAGGATCTCTGAAGAGGTTTAGATTAGAATTAGCATTATTATTATTATGATTATCATTATTATTATTATTATTATTATTATTATTAGTAGTAGTAGTAGTAGTAGTAGTAGTAGTAGTAGTAGTAGTAGTGGTTCGTAGTCAGTAGTTGTATATATATGTAGGTACAATACGAGCAACAGTAAGAAGAGGGATAAATGACCCGTGAAGTGCAATTCCTGAATGACAAACATGTATGATCAACACATTAGTTTTGTACACGTGCTTCTTCCAGGTGATTAGGACACACACACGGCCTTTGTTTGTTGATGTTAGCGTGGCCTGCGTTAAGATGGCGGCGGCAATTACTTGGGACGGGAAGACAGGAAACGATTACGTATTCTCTCTCTCTCTTTTTTATTTTATTTAAACTGACGAATCTATTGTACACAACATATTTGTATTTTGCCGACGACACTTAATGCGATCGCTCGAGTAGCATATGTTTCACTGTGCACTTTTCAGGGCTTAAAATGTCACGTTTTCTTGTGCATTATTTCAAAAGCCCTTTACACTTGTTCACTGTGTATTTAGCATCACTAGTGGTGTGGGGCATGTTCTTCGTCACCTGTGAGCAGCCGCTTTTACCTGCTGGGTGGACATTTCCCTCACTGTTGGCCCTGCTGCAGTGAATGTGTTCCACAGGTGGGACACCCTGGAGGTGAAGGTCCGCTGGTGCTGGCTGGCGCGTGACCTCGGCACCCCGACCTGCTCGTGGTTGGAGAGTACCGTTCTCGTATCTCTCACAGCCTCTCGCGGGGGGAGCCTCAGTCTCGCCAGGTGTGGTACTCCTTGTACCTGGGCCTTGTGGAACACCACCAACGCAGCGACGTCCCGGCGGTGCTCCAGAGTGTCTAGATGTATAATATCCTGAGGGGGCGGCTGGGGGTTGTTTTCCTGTAACAGTCGCTGCACCCGTCGCTCCACCTTGTCCAGTCTCTGCAGGTGTGTGGCAGCGTTGGACATCCAGGTCAGAGCCCCGTACTTCAAGTAGGATCTTACCTGGGCCTTGTAGAGGAGTATAACTAATCGCTTGTCGAGGAAATTAGTCACTCTACGAAGGGCAGAGACACGTAGGGAGGCTTGGTGGGCGACGTGTTTCAGGTGGCGGTCGAAGCTCAGCTCTCGGTCCAAGTCCACTCCGAGGATCCTGACGTAATCCTGGAGCGGGAGGGTGACGGAGCCAAACATCACCCTTCCTTCGACAGCTTGTGTAGCTGCCGGGGACCGAGAGATCACCATCGCCTGAGTCTTCTCAGGAGCAAAGTTCACCTGCCAGCGCTCCCCCCACTCCCGTATCAAGCGTAGTTGCTGGTTGACCTCACCAACCGCTTGCTGGCTTTCTTGGCGAGGGTAGGAGAGGGAGAGCGTGCAGTCGTCAGCGTATGCAGAGACTGCTGGCAGACTCCTGAGAAGGTCGTCGATGTACAGATTCCAGAGGACAGGTCCCAGCACAGATCCCTGAGGGACTGAGGCACCCACTGGGAGGTCCTTGGACTGCTGGCCGCCGACGACGACGTGGAGGCTTCTTCCTTGAAGGTAGTCGCTCATCAGCATCAGTAGGTGTCCTTGGATGCCTTTGGCACGAAGCTTCTCCAGCAAGCCCGCGTGCTACACCCGGTCAAAAGCACCCGCGATGTCGAGAGCGACGATAATGGTATCCAGGCCGGTGTCTAGTGAGTCCTGCCAATCCCTGGAGAGGAGCAGCAGGAGGTCTGAAGTGGAGCTGCCAGATCTGTACCCAAACTGCTGGTCAGTGATGAGGGCGTTGTTCTCGAGGTGGCGGGTGATGGCCTCCACCACTATTCTCTCGAAGATTTTTCCAACTACAGACAGGAGGGAGATAGGCCTGTAGTTGGCAGGTTCAGATCTGGCCCGCTTTTTGTGAACCGGCACCACGCGAGCCTCCTTCCATATAGAGGGCCCCATATACACAGGCCCCGAACACCTCCGAGAGGGGTCCTGCCAGCTCACTGGAGCAGTGACGCAGCACATGTGGGCTAACGTTGTCAGGACCAGTGGCCTTCCTGACGTCCACCGTTCTTAGAAGGCGCTCCACTTGCTCCTGGTGTACCGCAACCTCTGTCAGGGTCTGGTTGCATTCCTGGGGCAGTTGTGGTGGAGGTCTGGTGGGGTTGGCGACGGACATCTTGGCAGAGAAGAGTCAGCCAGGAGCTCTGCCTTCTCCCTGCTGCTGGTGGCTGTGGTGCCGTCCTGCTTGGTGAGGGGAGGGATTGTTTCTTGGTGGCTGCTGCCTTGCTTTTCCTTAACAAGGGTCCACCAGGTCTTGCTGCCCACCCCAGGCCCGTACAGCTTGGCGCGGAGGTCTCTTTCCCACCTCCGTTTCGCCCATTTACTGGTGGCCACCATATTTTTTTGCACGCTGCTCGATGCAGGGCTTTGTTGCGGCGGGTTGGGCTCCTTTTGTAGCGGAGCCACGCAGAATATTTTCTTTCTGCAGCAAGGCGGCAGCGGTAACCAAGCCAGGGCTGATCGGTGGGCTTGGAGGTGTACTGGCGGTGTGGAATGTGCTCTCGTTGGAGAGCTTTGAGCCGTTCAGTAAAGGCCTTCGCCATGGGCTCTGCTCGCCCAGACAGAAGGGTGTGCCAGTCTGTCTGCTGCAGGCTGCAGGCCAGTCAGCTCTGTCCCACAGCCAGATAGTGTGGGAAGTGGCCTCATCCCGCGCCACGCCCACGTCTGCTCGGGTTAGGATGGCGTGGTGGTCAGAGCTGCCAACCGGCCCAAGCTGTTGGCACGTGACCCTGCCCTCTCCCAGGTCCGAGATAACGGGGTCCAGCGTCCCGCCTCGCTCATGGGTCGGGAAGGTGACATGATCTGTCAGACCCTGCACCGTCAGGAGATTCTCGTAGGCGGCTCCCTCCATATGCTGGTTTAAGTCGCCCACGATTAGGACGTGCCTGCAGCGTCCCCCCCCCCCTCTCTCTCTCTCCTCCTCTCTCTCTCTCCTCTCTCTCTCTCTCTCTCCTCTCTCTCTCTCTCTCTCTCTCTCTCTCTCTCTCTCTCTCTCTCTCTCTCTCTCTCTCTCTCTCTCTCTCTCTCTCTCTCTCTCTCGCTAGGAATATGGCAAAGAAGGTGAAGCCAGCAGTGAAAACCCTAACAACTCTGAACACTCCAAGGACTGTCTTACCATAGATCACATTAATGGCCATAGCTGGGCGTTATCGCGATAAGTTATCGCGATACTTTATCGCTGATAACAAAATCGGATTATCGACCATCCGCTACTTATTTAAATATATATCGGTATCTTCGTTACTTTTGTAACCAAACTAGCGATAATCGCTACTTTTTTTCCGCCTCTCAGAAAAAAACGTTGTCTCCCTACTGCGAATGCGTGGCCCGGTGTTGTATGAAAAAACTTCGGGGTATGAAATATCTCCGGTGATGAGATTTCATACTTAGATCATGAAAATTAAAACACTAGGTTATTTTTTTATGCTACTCAAAATCAATATATCATTGAGAAAAATCATTTAACTTTGCCCCAAAAATGATTATTCACTGCCTCAAATTTGATATTCCATATTCGTTTGTGACCATGCCATGATACTGAAGGCACCTGGTGTTGTGTTATTTGGTGTCTCATAGTCAAGAGCTGGCGATTTTGTTTACAAACACTGGTCTCTCAGATTTGCATGCTCAGACCAGTAAGCGTAGCCCTGTACAGTCTCACAATGCTTTTTTAACACATTAAGAGTTGCTGGAAAGCTGAATCAAACATACAGTACCACCATCCTCGCTGTTTCTAAAACGATGTACACTCTGTACACATAAATACAACTCGTACAGAGTGTCGTTCTAGAAACAGCGAGGATGGTGGTATTGTTACTATATGTCTGATTCAGCCTTCCAGCAACTCTTAATTACTGTTTAAAATCTTTATGAGACTGTACAGGTCTACGCTTGCTGGTCTGAGCATGCACCGTTCACGAGAGACCAGAGTTTGTAAACAATTTTTGACGGTGGGGACGCCAAATAACACAACACCGGTTCAGGCATTTCTAGTACTACCGTCCATATGTACGTGTCATCGTGTGGTTTTAAGGTTTTGTAAGTTTCCTAAAATACAGATAATGAAAATTTGAATTCATCAATGTTGTTCTATCTGAAATATCAATATAGTATCGTTTTCGCCTATCGGACTTATCATTAGCTAGTATCGGAATTGTGGATTTATATCGGGTATCGGTTATCGGTTATCGCCTATATTTGTGTCTCTAGTTAACGAATATCGGTTATCGCCGTTAAGGTTTTTCATTATCAATTATCGGTTATCGGGAATAAGGTTTTCTGTTATCGTGCCCAGCTATGTTAATGGCCAATCCCTACTCGCAAACTTTGATGAAATAAAAATGTTAATGAGTGACAGAAATACAGACATTCTTTGCGTCAGCGAAACATGGCTCTCCCCTTACATTCCCGACACATACATCAACATTCCCAATTATAACGTGTTCAGGTGCGACGGCGGCCGAGGTGCAGGTGTCTGTCTCTATGTTAGTGATACCCTTGCTTCTGAAATAATAGACACTAAAATAACTAAACAAACAGGGACTGAAGACATATGGGTCCGAGTGCAGTGCAGGAAATTACCATCTGTCATAGTAGGATGTATTTACAGGCACCCAAAGGCTCTCGCTAATTCATATGATCATATAACTGAAACTATACGATCTATTATGCTTCATAAAAAAACATTCTTAATACAAGGCTATCTAAATGACGACCTTCTCTCGCCTACCAGCAAACTCTCAGGCTTATTAAAGAATAATAAACTAACACAACTAATAAGCAAACCCACACGACTAACCCCAACCACTGCTACACTACTGGATGTAATAATAACCAATAACTCTGACCTCATATTACACAGTGACGTAATCCCTAACCCTATCGCTGATCACGAGCTTATCACAGCCACAGTCAATATGAAAAAGCCAAAACGAATACCAGTTATAAAAACATTCAGAGACTTAAAGTTATATGATAAAGATAAATTCTGCGAAAGCCTGCTAAACAGCGTCACCGAACAGAATCAAATATTAAACACGGATAATGTTAATGACCAAGTGAGCATACTAACTTCAGTGTTCACCAGATGCTTAGACAACCTTGCTCCAATGGTAACACGTGAAATAAAACGACCCCCTGCTCCCTGGATCAACAATGAAATTAATGAATGTATAAATCTCAGAAATACAACACAACGTAACCTCAAAAACAACAGAAAAGATAAAATACTACAAGATAGGTACAGATACCTGAAGAAACGCGTAAAAACCCTAATTAATATATCCAAAAATAATTACTATCAGTCCCAACTCAAAGATTGCAAAGGTAATACGTCTGCCACCTGAAAAGTTGTAAAATAAATAGTTCCCAATAAAAAGAACAGCTCAAACAATCAAATACCTGGCAGCTCAGAACCTTTGTGTGATGATTTTAGTACTTTTTTTGCTAACGTGGGAAAAAAACACATACGAAAAGACACGATCTTCGCTATTCAACATACAAAACAGTCCCCCAGTGGAAAATGCCATACACGACAGACACCTCGCAGACCACACACACGAAGAAAACGGCACACTCTTTCGCCCCACACCCACAGACACTGACACACTCATCTTAACGATAAAGAGCTTGCACGAAACAAAATCATTTGGATCCGATGGTATTCCTCTTCGTTTCCTTAAGGACTCTCTCTTCATTACCGCTTATTACTTGACTCAAATAATAAACACTTCTATTGTTACCGGCATCTTTCCTACACAGTGGAAAAACGCTGTAGTTACCCCCCTCTATAAAGCTGGCGACGTGAGTAATGCCGGTAATTATCGCCCAATATCCCTATTACCTATCTTCTCTAAAGTTATAGAAAAAATAGTTGCAAACCAATTAACTAAATACCTTGAAAATAACAAACACTTGTCCGACACTCAGCATGACTTTCGCCCCCACCTCTCAACCAGCACTGCACTCACGGCCGTCACCGATAAACTATACGACAATATGGACACCAAACAATTATCGTTGCTTACACTTTGTGACCTATCAAAAGCATTTGATAGTGTTAGCCATAAGATTCTCCTCCACAAACTCTCAAATGTTAAAGTAGACACATTTTGGTTCCAAGACTACTTATCGAACAGAACACAGACAGTACGCCTACAAAACCATTTCTCCACAAAGGCAAACCTACAATATGGCGTTCCACAAGGCTCCATTTTAGGGCCTATATTATTTACACTCTATGTAAACGACATGCATGAAAACTTCGACGACTGCACACTGATACAATATGCAGACGACACACAATTTCTCCATAGTGGGCCACTGAAGGATATAAATCTACTAGTGAAAAAAGTTGAAACCACCCTAAGCAAAGCCATGGTGTACTTTAATAAAAATGGTCTAATGTTAAACACCCAGAAAACCCAATGTATATTTATAGGAAGCAGACAACTAATATCAAGAATACCTGATAACACAACCATTCTCTTCCATGATAGTAAGATCGAACCCTCAAACAATGTAAAGAATTTAGGATTGTATATAGACCAATATTTAGTGTTTGATCACCATATAACCGAAATCAGTAAGAAAATCCTAGGAACACTTATGTATGCAAATAGAATAAAACAATGTTTTGATAAACCCACAAGGCAGCTTATGGCAGTCACTAGTATTAAGTATACTAAACTATTGTAATACTATATGGGGGACAACTAACAATACGCTGCTAACTAAAGTACAGAAACTACAGAACTTCGCTGCCAAAATCGTAGAAGGGAAGGCCCAGAAATATGATCATGTAACTCCGATAATTAAGGAACTCAATTGGCTCAATGTTTCACAACAAATAACTTTTGACACAGCAGTGAATATATATAAACATCTACACGGTCAATACCCTGAGTATCTAATGCCTCCCTCTGTAAACAGCATCACCAACAGCACAACACGCCAGCAGGGTAATCTGTATATACCAAGAACACACACAGACACAGGAGCCAGACAACTTTCTACACGGGCCTAAACTTTGAACTCCCTGCCAGCACATATAAGCACTGCCCACACCTTGCATAAATTCATATATATTCTGAAAGAGTTCTTACTTAATCGAAACCGAAACAACTGATGAATAACTAATTATCTCATTGCAATAACCTATGTACTTTTTATGTATTTGGATGTAAGAATAACCACTTCTGTGGAAATAAACTTATTATTATTATTATTATTATTATTATTATTATTATTATTATTATTATTATTATTATTATTATTATTCTCTCTCTCTCTCTCTCTGTCAGTCAGCGCCCCCTCACCTGAGATGTCAAACCGCATGCGCTCCTGCTCCTGCTTCCGTGACCTCGCTCGCTTGCGATTCCACCTCGTGTGCCGTACTGCACTGTACTTTAGATCTTGCTGTGCTGCGTGCCGTGTTATTTCGCGTTGTGCTGCGTACTGCTTATTGTCAACCGAGTTTGCTGCCTGCAGAGGTGTGCTGTTTGCTGTGCGACCACGTGCTTCGCTGGACAGGATTAAGTGTTGCCCTTATTTTACTACCTCTCTGCCTGTATCTACCCTCTCGCCGTAGCGCCCTGTAAAACATATATACACATATACACAAAACACAGTGTTACACTATTTCCGCCAAATTCATTATATATTCCAGATTCCTCTCCTCTCTCTCACACAGGTGTGGGAGGAGGCTGACCTAACTCTCTCTCTCTCTCTCTCACTCTCTCTCTCTCTTTCTCTCTCTCCTGCGTCTCTCTCCCTCTCTCTCTCTCTCTCTCTCTCTCTCTCTCTCTCTCTCTCTCTCTCTCTCTCTCTCTCTCTCTCTCTCTCTCTCATTCTCGCTTATTCACGCGCGCGTCCCTCTGCCCTACGAAAAAGAAAAAGAAAAGCAAACAAATAGATAAACACTACTCACTTGCTCTCTCCTCCTAACCAAGATGGCGCTAAAGAAATGCTCGACTTGCACAGGAAACTTCTCTGGCCATTTCTTCACAGGACGATCGACCGTCTGCAAGATCTGCCAGTTGACACAGCAGATGGAAACGAGACTCCTTCAACAGGACGAAAGGCTGACGGCTGGCGAGAAGATCACCAAACTAACAAGTACTGTTGAAACCTTGCAGGAGTTTATCCAGGCCAACATCGTCGCCCCTGCTGCAAGTAACGCCTCATCACCCTCCGCACCTGCACTCGATGCCCAGCCACCTTCCGAAGAAGACACGTCACAGGGGACCGGTAGAGCTGACGCTGAATGCTTCACCCCCGTGAGAGGAGGAGCCAGACCCGCCCCTAGAGCCATTTATCCTACTCATTGCTACAACAGATTTGCCATACTGGAGGAGGAGGACGAGGAACAGAGCACCTTCTTGGTCGGGGACTCTATGATTCGCCATCAGGTGGTCGAATTCTGTGGCAGAGTCCCCCGTCGTAGGCGTAACTACTGTTGTCCTGGAGCTGGTGTTGACGACATCACAGCTGCCCTGGACGAGGTCTCCGCTGAGGCCTCTAATGACTCACTATTTGTTCTCCACACAGGTACAAACGACGTCACCACGACCCGGTCTGAGGAACTGCTGGACAAGTACCGTAGGCTCATCCAGCAGTATAAGTCTAAATCCCCAAATATTTTGATTTCAGGAATTCTACCACGGACGTGGGATGAGGGAGACTTCTACAGTAAGGCCTTCAGCCTCAACAACCGCCTACAGACTCTCTGCGGAGAGCTTGACGTCGAGTTCTTTAACGCCTGGAACCATTTCTACGGCCAGAGTAAACTTTTCCAAAGGGACGGCATACACCTGTCCCCCATCGGGGCAGCCAGATTCGGAAGGCTCCTCAATGACGCCGTACGTAACGCCCGAACAACAAAAAACGACTTTCAGCCACGTCCTTCCATTCCGCCCGTGTAAATAGACACCATACACCGCAAGAAACTCGTAACATTGAACCCTCCAGTACCACCACCTCTATTACCAAGCCTCAAGATAACCTAAGAGTCCTTAGTTTCAATGCGCGTAGCCGAAGAAACAAGTTTGATGAACTGCGATGTCTTGCTCTGACAGAAAACTTTGACGTAATTGCTATAACCGAAACATTTATCGACACCACAAATATTGATTTAGGTTCCGAATACAACATAGATGGCTACAGACTCTTCAACAAGGATCGTGTAAACCGTAGAGGTGGTGGTGTCGCCCTTTTTGTCAAAAGCTATTTGCAACCCACTGACAAAACACCAAGAAACAGTAACGTTGAACGTTTGTGCGTGCGAGTAAACACTGCAAAAGTCAATTGAAATATATCAGTCACTTACAGGCCTCCGGGGCAATCACTCGATGCCGATCTTGAAATGTACAGCGTCTTAAGGCAGTCACTTAATAACAGCGACTCACTGATATTAGGAGACTTTAACCTCCCCCATATCGACTGGGCGACACTGTCGGGTACAGAAGGTGAGTCCCATAGAATGATCGAATTTTTAGAGGAAAATTATCTAAGCCAAATGGTTTCTGAACCAACTCGACAAAATAACATACTTGACCTTGTTATAACGACCCAAGATAACCTAGTCAGTAATGTCACGGTAGGAGAACACCTCGGTTAGTGCGATCATAAACTAGTGCGCGTTGACATTAGAGCTCAAACATCGGTGACTGAAAATAAAGTAAAGGTGCCCAATTTCAAAAGAGCCAACTTCGTAGAAATCCGACGAAAACTAATAGATATGCAACTATCAGATGACGGCAATGTAGAGGACGCCTGGCTAAGCTTTAAAAATCACTTACTCACTCAGCAGGACACATTTGTCCCCTTGTGCGAGAAGCGAATTAACACTAATAAAAGCCCACCTTGGTTTAATAGCGAAATTAAACACTCAGTCAAGGAGAGAAAATTGTTTTACAGGTTAAAGAAAGAACAAAGCACGCCCGAAAACATTAGACCTTACAATGATGCCAGGCAACGAGTAAACAGATTAGTGCGTCAGGCAAAGCGTAGATATGAAGAAAATATTGCAGCCAACTGTAAAAATAATCCGAAATCCTTCTTCAGTTACATAAACAACAGAAAGGCGATCAGAAGTGGAATTGGACCCTTAACAAACAGCGACGGTGCACTAGTGACTGACAGCCAACACGTTACAAACCTATTAAGCAATTACTTTTCCTCGGTGTTTAATACTAACAGTCCTCCCACCACTACCACCAACACCAGTACTAATGTAAATCTCGAGCATGCATTGCCTAATTTTGAAATAAAACCCGACGAAGTCCTTAAAGCCCTCAAATCACTTAAAACAAATAAAAGTCCTGGACCTGACAAAGTATATCCTATACTGCTTAAAGAAACAAAGAGCGAAATACTCTCCCTCACTACCGTATTCAATATGTCCTTGCGACAAGGCATCGTCCCTTCAGATTGGAAAAAGGCTAACGTGACACCGATTTTTAAGAAAGGAGACAAAAAAGTACCAGGTAATTACAGGCCCATTAGTCTAACTTCGGTTGTAGGTAAGCTACTTGAGGGCATAATTAGAGACAAAATTGTGAGTTACCTTGAAAGCCACTCATTAATTGGGGACTCACAACATGGCTTCCGAAACAAAAGATCCTGCCTATCAAACCTATTAACCTTTATAACGACCTCTTCACTGTTTATGACGTAACCAAATCAGTGGACGTAGTCTATCTTGATTTCCAGAAAGCGTTTGATAAAGTCCCGCATCATAAATTACTTTACAAATTAAAGCAAATAGGTATTGACGGTCAAGTAAACCAATGGATCGCGAATTGGTTGAGCAACAGACAACAAAGAGTAGTGATTGACGGATTTAACTCAGAGTGGGCGCCGGTCACTAGTGGCGTCCCTCAGGGCTCGGTTCTTGGCCCAGTGCTCTTCATTATTTACATCAACGACGTGGATATTGGACTCAATAACCGCATTAGTAAATTTGCAGACGACACAAAGATTGGTAACTCGGTTTTCACTGACGAAGACAGGCAAAGCCTCCAAGAGGATTTGCACACAATTTCAGCTTGGTCGGATAGATGGGAGATGCCCTTTAACGTAGATAAGTGCCAGGTCCTTCAAGTTGGAACGAGGAATAAGAAGTTCGATTACGAAATGCGCGGCGTTAAACTCAAAAGCGTTCAATGCGTCAAGGACTTGGGGGTCAAAATCGCGTCAAACCTCAAATTCTCACAGCAATGCATCGATGCAGCAAATAAAGCGAACAGAATGTTGGGCTTCATTAAAAGAAACTTTTTATTCAAGAATAAAGATGTAATACTCCTGCTCTACAATAGTTTAGTCAGACCCCACTTAGAATATGCGGTACAGTTTTGGTCTCCCCACCATGCAAAGGATATTGCTAAATTAGGAGGTGTTCAGCGTCGGGCAACGAAAATGATCCCTTCCTTGCGCAACAAATCCTACGACGAAAGGCTTACCCTCAACATGTTCTCTCTGAGAAACGTCGCCTGAGGAAAACTGATCGAATGTTTTAAAATACTTAATGGTTTCACGAATGTAGACAGATCAACATTGTTTATGATCGATGACACTTTGCGCACGAGGAACAATGGCGTAAAACTCAGATGTAAACAAGTAAACTCAGACTGCACCAAATTTTTCTTCACCAACGTTGTAGTGCGAGAATGGAATAAGCTCCCACCATCAGTGGTCCAGTGTAACACGATTGACTCCTTCAAAAATAAGCTCGACCGTCACTTCCTTCAACTTAATATCAACTAGAGTAGAAATGCAACGTTTTGGAGCCTTCTGATTAATGTAAAATCACTTAGGTTTAAGGACAGACCACCAAGTCTGGACCAAGGGGTCTGTGTGGTCTGATTTTCTATGTAATTCTATGTAATTCTCTCTCTCTCTCTCTCTCTCTATATATATATATATATATATATATATATATATATATATATATGTAAACGACCTTTGGCGCTATTTCTCGAACTGCCAAATAATCCAGTATGCTGACGACACCCAGTTTATCCACAGTGGTTACATAGATGATCTTAACAACATGATACGTAAAGGAGAAGAAACTGTTAAACTTGCAAAACAATACTTTAATAAGATTGGTCTACTGTTAAATGCACAAAAGACGCAGTGCATGTTCATTGGAACAAGGCGGCTCCTCTCACAGATTCCTCCCGACACTCACATGCAGGTGGACGGGAACGTTATCACT
Organism: Eriocheir sinensis; assembly: GCF_024679095.1. Lineage (NCBI taxonomy): Eukaryota > Metazoa > Arthropoda > Malacostraca > Decapoda > Varunidae > Eriocheir > Eriocheir sinensis. The sequence goes on from NC_066528.1 coordinate 9,994,277, forward strand.
CCCAGCTCATCTCTTAAGAACCTGGGCGTTTACTTTGACAGCCACTTATTGTTTGATGCACATATCTCCGAGATGAACAAAAAAGTATACGCAACAATTATGCACGTTAATAGAATAAGGGAACACTTTAATAAAACAACAAGAATTTCTGTCATTCAATCATTTAGTCATGAGTATAATTAATTATGGGATCAGTATCTGGGGATCTACTAATGCTTCTCAAATACATCGCGTGCAAAAACTACAAAATTTTGCAGCAAAGGTAGCACTTGGAGGAGCTCCCAGGAGTGAACAAGCTACTCCATTTATCAGAGAACTTGGCTGGCTCAGAATAAAACAGAAACATACTTTTGAAATCGGAGTAATTATCTACAAACTCATTAATAAAAAAGTTCCTAATTGGGCGTTCCCACTGCCAACAGCGGGCGAGAGGCACAACCACAATGTCAGCACGAGGCAATCTGAACAGCTCTAGATTACCATGTGCAGCACTAACTTGGGCACCAAGTCCCTCCAAGTTGCCGGACCCACACTATGGAACAGCTTTCCTAACAACGTGAAAATACTTCCTGCCTTAACACTTTTAAAACACGTCTTAAGATACATCTTTTCAACAAACAATTTGAATTGTGAATATAACATGACATGTTCCACTGTTTTAGATCAATCGACTTTTTTACACTTTCACTCCGACTGCCTCACCATTTTATGTTATATTGCCTGACTACATCTTACTCATACTCTGATCATAACACTTTAAAGTATACTTTAACCTTTTATGATGATAACGTTTTAGCTTTTATGTTTAATACTTTTTATCTTATAACTCACGAATGTTGTTTAACTCAATTTTAATATAGGTGTTTTCTTTTGTGTATTAACTTCATATTAATGTTCTCGTAAGCGTAAGTCTCATGTAAAAGAATAACCATTGTAACAATTTTTTTTTTTTTTTTTTTTACGTTGATTGCCTATTGCGCCGGTAGGCATCTTCCCGGTGGGGCCTGATGGTCGGCCCAAGGCTTCCAGGTGGGGCCTGATGGTCGGCCCAGCCCGTTCTGGCGCAGGCGAGTGTTTATAGTGGCGCCATCTTGCATTGGCTCATGCTGCCCCCCGGAACTCGTTCTTGATTCGCTTGGACGGCTTCCTCTAGAGTCCGGGTTGATGGGTGGTCTTCAGGACAGCATGTGGGTAGTTTTAAGCCACTCGGCGGTGACTGAAAAATCCGAGTGGTAGCGTGGGGATTCGAACCCGCGTCGTCCATCACGCGGTGAATGTGGGCCCAGTACGCTACCACCTACGCCACCGCCTACCCAGTGGAAGTAAAGTTCTTCTTCTTATTATTATTGGTCTCTCTCTCTCGAACAAACATACGACTAGAAACTCAACATTCACGGATTTATACCACCACCAACAACAACAACCACAACAACACCAACAACAACAATTATTCTAACACTCATCAACATAGGAAAGTGGGCTGCTTCAACTGTGGAGAGTTCAACCAAAGGCGATCCACTTGTAGGCTCGACCATAAACTAAAATGTGAAGTGTGTCATGTGCTTGGACATAAGGGTCAATTATGCAGCTACTACAGTGGATAGGAAAAAAGGCAACGAAGATTCAGCCGAAGTGTGTGCCTCGAAAAAGGATCATCTTACTATCGAACATGTAAACGCGCAATCCATGCAGTCTAATTTTGAAGAAATTAAGCTTCTTGTATCTGCCAGAAATATCGATATTTTGTGTGTGTCTGAGACATGGCTACTCACTGAAACTCCAAATGCATCTGTTACCATTCCCGGCTACAAAATATTTAGATGTGATCACGGACGTGGTGGTGGCGTGTGTATATTCGTGAGAAGCTTGTTGAAAACTAATGTTATTGACCTACCATTTCCGAAACAGCCAGGAGTTGAAGACGTATGGGTGAGTGTACAGTGCCATATGTTACCAGCTATCATCATTGGGTGTGTTTACAGACACCCTAAGGCTCCCGTTGTTTCGTTCGAGTATTTACAAGATTTAGGCAATTATGTTTGAGCAAGAAAGGTTTTTATGTTTTAGGTGATTTTAATGACGATTTACTTTTAAAAGGAAATAGACTGAGTGGTATCATTAGGAACAATAAGCTCTCACAATTGATTGACGAACCTACTCGAGTGACGCCCACATCTGCAACACTGCTAGACTTGGTGGTTACTAATAACACGAGTCTTGTCCTTACTAAAAATGTCGTGCCTCAGGTTATTGCGGACCACGACGTAATCAGCATCAAAGTCAATATCAATAAACCGACGTGCAAACCTTTAACGAGAACTTTCCGTCACCTCGGGGGCTACAGCAAGGATATTTTATGTAATCTACTTATGTCGGAATCTCTTAACTTTTAATAAAATAATGGAAACAGATGACGGGGATCTACAGACAAATATCTTTAATAATACTTTTATTCAATGTTTAGATAAATGTGCTCCAGTTGTTACCAAAGAAATAAGTAGACCTTTTGCTCCCTGGTTCAACGATGACTTGCGGCAGGCCATAAAGAAAAGGGATGATACTCGAAGCAAACTGAAGAGACAGACATAACACTGACCTGCAGCACCAGTACACTGACGAGAAGAAAATTGTAAGGGATTGTCTTACTTCATCCAAAAAGGAATGCTATAAGAACAAACTAAGTGACTGCAGGGGCGATTCCTCCGCCACCTGGAAAGTTATCAAGGAGATAGTTCCCAGTCATAGAAGTAGCTCAAAGGCTTGCGAGTTTGAAACCCATGATAGTGTTATCGATAAAGTAGAAGAATTTAACAATTTTTTCGTAAACATAGGAAAGAACACTTATGACACAACACAACAGACTTTATCAAAGAACAACATACTTCCTATGGACCGAATGACTTCAGAATGTAACGAGACTGTTGCAAAATTCAGACCAAAACCATTAGACACAAACACACTGATATTAATAATCAAAGGTCTGAAGGAAACGCGTGCTGTGGGTTCTGATGGCATATCGCTTCAGTTTATCAAGGATGTCCTATGCATTATTGCCTTCTATTTAACTTGTATTATCAATACTTCATTAGTTACCGGTGTATTCCCTCAAGCCTGGAAGCATGCACTTGTCATCCCTGTGTTCAAAACTGGCGATCCTAACAATGTCAATAATTACCGTCCCATTTCCCTTCCACCAATAATATCAAAGATTTTAGAGAAAATTGTATCAAACCAGCTTTTATCTTTTTTAGAAACCAATAATTTCTTTCTGAATGCCAGCACGGATTCCGTCCTAAATTGTCGACCGAGTCTGCTCTCACGGTGGTAACGGACGCTATCTACAATAATATGGACGACAAGAAAATATCGCTGCTAACGTTATGCGATCTGTCTAAAGCTTTCGACAGTGTAAGCCACAGTATCCTCCTGAGCAAGTGTGCCAAGCTCAACATCGAACCCCATTGGCTCAGCAGTTACCTTCATAACAGAACTCAGTCTGTCAAACTCAAAACTGTAATATCTACAAAAATTACCGTTAGTTATGGCGTCCCTCAAGGTTCCACTCTAGGACCAATTTTATTTAATATATACGTCAATGACATGGCTAACTATATAACAGAGTGCACAATAGTCCAGTATGCTGATGACACACAATTTCTACATTATGACATTATAGAAAATTTAAATACTATTATCAACGCAGCAGAAGCAACACTCGATAAAGCTAAAGAATATTTTCTCAGGAAAGGTCTGCTCGTCAATCCAAGTAAAACACAATGTATCTTCATCGGCAACAGGCAATTGCTGCCCCACATTCCTGAGGACACTGTTGTCCGATTTGATGGCACCGGCATTCGTCCCAGCACTCATGTTAAAAACTTGGGCCTGTACATGGACCGCTACATGACCTTCGATATACACATTAACGAGCTGGCTAAGAGAGTGATGGGGACACTAATATACATTGGTCGAGTAAGCATGAATTTTGACAAAAGCACGAGGAAAACTGTAGTTCAAGCACTTGTGCTCAGCCTGATAAACTATTGTATTAGGATCTGGGGAACCACCAACACTACGCTTATACACAAAGTACAGAAACTTCAAAATTTTGCAGCCCGAGTGTCTATTGGTGGCATGAAAAAATATGACCACGTCTCCCCAGCCTTCAGAGAACTAAAATGGCTGAAAGTAAAACAAAAACATTTTCTAGACATCACTACAGCCATGTACAAATCCCTGAACAAAATGACCCCTGCTTGGCTTTTGTCATTTCCCACCGTCCACAGTACAACAAGCAGCATAACAAGGCAGAGAAATAATCTGGTAGAGCCCGGGACAAAGACAAACTCTGGCGCCAGGGTCTTCTTAGTAAACGACCCTAAAGTGTGGAATTCCCTCCCAGCCCACGTCACTATTGCTAGTACGCTTCCTTGTTTTAAAAGTAGTCACCAAACATATTCTAGATGCCCCCGATGGATAACTATTCTAGATGCCTCCGACGGATAACTAATGCTGATCCTCCTCCTCAAAGCTTTATCCCCTAGTATCACTAGGGGAAACGGGCCCTTTTCCTAAGACGGCCCGTTAAGAGTGCAAAAATGCTCCCTCCCTGCGCGGGGGAGCACGGGCTAAGCCTATTGGCGGCCCGTAGCAGGATGCCGACAGACCGACTCTATCGGCGATCGAAATCTAACCGACCGAGTCGGTCTGTCGACGAGGACTGGCGTGTCTCTGACTAATGCTGATATTTGAATATGTTTTTAGTATGTTGACGAAACTACTGCCAATGCTTCACTACTTCTGTTATACTAAAGTCACTTTTTATGTATGGTTTCCAGCTCACTTTTTATACGCTTTTTACGTCTGCTTTATTTTATTTTGTTTCATTTATTTTTTATCCAAGTTTAGATTTTATTGGTATGTTTTACACTCACATTTTATGTCTTTTATTTTTCATCAAATTCTAGATTTTATTGGCATGTCTTACATTCACTTTATATGTATGTTTTATTATTATTCTTTTATCTAAGGTTAGGTCTTACAGGCATCCCTTGCAATAACTTTTTATGTATGTTTTATTTTTATCAAAGGTTAGGTCTCGTATGCATCTTCTACACTTTTTTTTTTTTAGGTAGTTTTATTTTACTAAATGTGGTGATTCTATAGTTTAAGTTATCTGTATTTGTTGGGGTTTTAGTGCTTGTTCGTTTTAGTGTTTCATATGTATCGTTCGGGATAGGTGATTCGTATGTAATATGAATCGTATTACATGGTTTCGAAACTAACGTATCTAGTTTCTTCGTCGATGAAGCCAGTGCACTCGGGCTGCAGGTACTGTACGCACCTAGGGTTTTCTTGCCGAGTAAAGCCTAGAGAAAAGGGCTTTTGAGGTGGTTTACTTATTCCCTCACGACAATTTACTCGGCAAGAATCCATGAAGCAAGCTGGAGATGGAGAGACTACTGAAACCTGAACGCTTCGAGGGTGCACAAGACACAACGCCTGCTCAGTGGAACCACTGGCTCTGCACCTTCAGTAACTTCATTCAGTCTATATCTCCTGCACCTGACAAGTTGAAGCTGCTCGTCAACTACATCTCTCCAGAAGCATACACCCACATCACCGACTGCCCATCATACGAGGAGGCCATCAAAGCTTTGAAAACTGTGTACGTGAAGCCCAAGAATATCATCTTCGCCCGGCATCAATTGGCTACTCGCAGGCAGCAACTGGCCGAGTCCATCGACACCTTCCTCTTGTCTCTGAGTCAGCTGTCTAAAGACTGTGACTACAAAGACGTGACTGCTGACACCTACACTCAGGAAGCCATCAGAGATGCCTTCATCACTGGTCTCGCCTCTCCTACTATCCGTCAATGTCTATTGGAGAGAGAAACTATGTCCCTGAATGAGGTCGTACAACTTGCTCGAAGCCTCGACATTGCTCAAAGCAACGCTGAAGGATACTCTTCACCTGTCACTCCAGGGAACGTGTCGGCTGCTCCTGCTCTTACCTCGGAGGCCTCTGTTAACACCACGGACACCGTAGCTGCTGCCTCCCAGTCTCAATCCTGTTTCTTCTGCGGTGGAAAGCGGCATCCTCGGTCTCGCTGCCTTGCTCGTGCTTCAGTGTGCCGTAAGTGTGGGAAGACGGGCCATTACGCCAGCGCCTGCAGGTCTGGCGACCCTGGACGATCGAGAAGACCTTACACCGCAGCCGCTGCTACTATGGAACCTCCTGGCTCTACCTCCCCGGTCCCTTCCTGTGGACACTGCGCCCTGCCACCAACTACTGCCGCCACTCCAGTATTAGCGTCTGTTACTACGCCGCGGAGCTCTACAATTCCTGTGAGTGTCAATGAACTGCAAGTGAACTCCCTTATTGACAGTGGAAGTACTATTAGTTTCATCCATCCACAAGTTGTGAAAAACTTAAATATTCCTGTGTACCCTTCAAAGACTGATGTCACCCTTGCTTCTTCCCAAGTTTCTACTACCGGAGGACATTGCTTTGTCAACCTGAAAGTTAACGACAGTCTGTATCCTCAATTCAAGTTGTCAGTTCTTCCCCAGTTGTGTTATAAAGTAATCTTGGGCAGAGACTTCATGGAAAAACACCAGGCTGTGGAATTCACCTTGGATGGCTCTTTACCTAAACTAACTATATGTAACGTAGCACCAATGTGTATTGATCCTCCATCCCTCTTCCCTAACCTGTTCCCTAATACAAAGCCAGTCTACACGTGTTCTCGTAAGTTCTCGAGGTCGGATGAAGAGTTTATTCATGAAGTACAGTCTTTGTTACAAGAGGGTGTTGTAGAGAAGAGTCAGTCCCCTTGGAGAGCTCAAGTGCTAGTAACAAGCGATGAGAGACACAAGCGGCGCATGGTTGTTGATTACTTTCGTACCATAAACCGTTTTACGTCATTGGACGCTTACCCAATGCCTCTTATTCATGATTTAATTCACAAGATGGCTAAGTACAAAATATTCAGCAAACTTGATCTGAAAAATGCTTACTATCAAGTTCCCTTACGAGAAACGGAGAAACAGTACACTGCTTTTGAGGCTGACTGACAGTTACTTCAATTTACCAGAGTTCCTTTCGGTCTGACAAACTCCGTTGCTGTTTTTCAGAGAATCATGGACTCTATCATAGCTGACAACAAATTGCAAACCACCTATGCTTACATTGATGTTATTGTATGCGGCGTAAGCAAGGAGGAACATGACCGGAACCTTCAGCGTTTCAAGGAGGTAGCCTCAAAGTACAACTTGACTTTGAACTTGGAGAAGTGTCACTACGGCTTAATCTCCGATAATTCTCTGCGCCCTGATCCAGATCGTATCAGACCCCTGATAGAAATGCCAGTTCCTAATGATTCACCCTCTCTAAAACGAGCGCTTGGCCTCTTCTCATACTATTCCATCTGGATACCTAACTATTCTAAGCGCATACAGCCTCTTCTGCTGTGCCAGAGTTTTCCACTCTGCTCTGAAGCTATTAAATGTTTCGAATCGCTAAAGAGACATCTGTAAGGCTTCAGTAGCTGCCTATGATGAAACTTTGCCACTCCAGATCGAGACTGACGCATCCTCTGTCTCCATAGCAGCCACTCTTTCCCAGCTTGGTCGGCCAGTAGCTTTCTTCTCCAGAACCCTGACCGGCTCTGAAAGACTTCAGCCTGCTGTGGAGAGAGAAGCCACTGCTATCATTGAAGCCGCACGTAAGTGGAGACTTTTTTTGGGCCGCAAATTCACTATTGTCACTGACCAACAAGCTGTATCCTTCATGTTTGACTCACGGCATTCCTCCAAAATTAAGAATGACAAAATATTAAGATGGCGTCTCGAGCTCTCTGAATACTTGTATGACATTAAGTACCGACCAGGTCCTCAAAACATCCCTTGCGACACACTGTCTCGTGCATGCCCAGTTAATAATGACCCAGGCTCGGTCTCTCTCGAACAAGTACACGTGTCTCTGTGTCATCCTGGCGTCACAAGACTTTATCATTTTGTAAAAGTTAAGAATCTGGCTTTTTCTCTAGATGATGTAAGGAGGGTTTGATCTCAATGCAGTATTTGTTCAGAATTGAAACCTAGATTCTTTAAACCTCCAGTTAAGAACCTGATCCATGCAACGCAACCCTTTGACCGAATCTCTATTGATTTCGCTGGACCGGAACCTTCTACTACAAAGAATAAATACCTCCTGGTAATGATAGACGAATACTCTAGATTCCCATTTGTGTTCCCATGCCCAGATATGTCTGCTCAAACTGTTAAAGCTTGCTTCCTTAAACTGTTCTCTATGTTCGGTTGTCCATCCTCATTTCATTCGGACAGAGGAACACAGTTCAGGTCTCGTGAAGTCGCAGATTTTCTGTTGAGCCACGGTGTCATGACACACTCCACTCCCTACCACCCCCAAGGTAACGGACAATGTGAAAGAGAGATTGGTACTATTTGGAAAACTACGTTTAGCACTCAGATCCTCCAAACTCCCCGAGTCTCAGTGGGAACTAGTTCTGGACAGAGTACTTCATTCCATTCGGTCCCTCCTTTGTACTGCCACCAATCAAACCCTTCATGAAAGGTTATTTTCTTTCCCTAGGAGATCATTTAGTGGTTACTCCTTACCTTCCTGGCTTGCCACACCTGGACCTGTCCTGCTGCGGAAGTTTGTTCGTAATTACAAATCGGATCCGTTACCGTTAGTGGAAGAAGTTGATCTCGAGAGTGCTACACCACACTACGCTCACATTCGCCATCCGGATGGGAGAAGGTCTACCGTCTCCACGAGGGACCTGGCTCCAACCCCTAAGGAACAGACAACCGTGCAAGAGAACATCAATGGGACAACACCCACTGAAGAGATTTCTGCTCCAGAACCGACTTCTACCGATGACAGCGATGGAGGGGCAGCCACTCCTGACGCTTGTTACCCAGCCTCCGATGACACTAGACTTCCGGACACAAGAAAAAGCGACTCACCCGAAACTTCCGAGGAAAGACCTGAACCACTAAAGACGTTCAACAAGAGTCAGGAAAGCTCCGGATAGACTAGGCGTGTGATATGTACGTAGTTATTTGTAAGAGGGGGAGAATGTGGTGATTCTATAGTTTAAGTTGTCTGTATTTGTTGGGGTTTTAGTGCTTGTTCGTTTTAGTGTTTCATATGTATCGTTCGGGATAGGTGATTAGTATGTAATATGAATCGTATTATATGGTTTCGAGACTAACGTATCTAGTTTCTTCGTCGATGAAGCCAGTGCACTCGGGCTGCAGGTACTGTACGCACCTAGGGTTTTCTTGCCGAGTAAAGCCTAGAGAAAAGGGCTTTTGAGGTGGTTTACTTATTCCCTCACGACACTAAGTTTACCCCTATAGACATTTTCTACAATCTTTGCTATACATATTCTAATCCTATCAAAGACTATGTTTTATATAGGCAATATTTTACTTTTTATAGGTATTTTGACGTCATGAGGAATCCCTTATTTAAACAATTCTCTTCATTCATGTTCTAAGATATGCTATTCAAGATGTTCTGTATTATACTAAAGATGACTTGTAGACATGTCTATTTCATTGATGTGTAATAACCACTACCCTGTGGAAATAAACGAATTTGAATTTGAAATTTGAACTTTCTCTCAGTACTCACCCTGCCCCTCTCCCTGTCCACGCCGCCGCCTCCGGTAGGTCACACACACCACAATGGCCAGGATCACCGCCACCACCACCGCTATCGGCACCGCTATCACCACTGTCGAAGAGGAGAGAGACAGAGTGACCTTTCCTTGTGGCGGCGAAGGTGTGGACGTGGTGCGGCTGTGGTTGTCAGGGTGGAGGAAGAGCTTGCAAGAGGAACACCTGGAGGGGCTGTGGTGGCATAGGTTGTGGAGGGTGTTGTGGTGGTAGTGGCTGGAGGTGTTAGTGTTGTTATGGTGGTGGCGGTAGTGGTGTAGTGGTGTTAGTACCTTGAGGTGCTGTTGTGGTGATGATGGTAGTGGTGTTGATGTGTTAGTATCTTGAGGTGTTGTTGTGGTGTTGGTGATTGTGGTGGTGATGGTGATGATGATGGTAGTACCTGGATGTACTGTTGTTGTGGTAGTGGTGGTGGTGGTGGTGATAGGACGCGGCAGATCCGTGCAGGTGGGTGGGTTCTTCAGGTTCGTAAATTGTGTTGGACCGTGACATCTGCCGCCCGTTTCTTCGGCTGTGCTTGTCCAGCTGGAAGAGCCGTGAGCCACAATACTAAGGCTATAAATGACTTTGTTCCATGTTGTTTGCCTCGTGCATCTTCCTCTGTATCCTTCAATGGTTAGGGTGAAATGCAGAACTCGGTTCCATAGATTCGGTGCTTCCACATCCACCTTCAGTTTGATCCACTTGTTGTCGCTGTAACACTTGTCAAGGCCAAACCAAGCTACGTGACGGACTGGTGCAGAGACAAATGTTTCTGTCACTACAAGACTAACTCCCTTGAAGTCATCTCCCGGCTTCACGTACACTGTTGTCGACTCACTATATCTTCCCGGTCCTTTTCTTCTCTCCAAACATATTGTCTCCTTCCCTCCTTCACTGACGGCCACCACTTCATGAAGATCCTCACAGTCCCTGGTGCCGTGGGCGCCTCCAAGACGCAGCAGGAGCACCGCCGCCACAGCCACACGCCCCGCCATCACCCCAAGACACGCCAGGCATGTTTGTCTCCGGGTGTGAGGGTGAGGGAGCAGGATGGGCGCCGGATATACTTCCCCTGATAATATAATGCAAAAACATAATACACACACACACACACACACACACACACACACACACATGGCATTTATATATTGACCTTAGCGTGTCCTGTGTTTTGAAGATGGATACTTGTGATATGCGTATGTATTTCTCTCTCTCTCTCTCTCTCTCTCTCTCTCTCTCTCTCTCTCTCTCTCTCTCTCTCTCTCTCTCTCTCTCTCTCTCTCTCTCTCTCTCTCTCTCTCTCTCTCTCTCTCTCTCTCTCTCTCTCTCTCTCTCTCTCTCTCTCTCTCTCTCTCTCTCTCTCTCTGTGGAGGAAGTATAAAGACACTCAAAGACTCGCCCTTCTGTTCCCTCGTCTGGTGTGTCGTCGGTCCTCTTCGTCGCGCGCAGCCACGTCCTCATCTTCTGGGAGGGGATGACCCTGCGTTCTTTGGCCCTTGTAATTCGGAACTGCACGCGTGTAAGGCATCACTGAGTCTCATCAATAGCAAGATTGAAGCGCTGATAGCCGCTGTTTTAGGAGAAGGTTATGTTCGGATACTAGCGAGTAGTAGCGACCCCAACCTGACCTACCTATAACTACTGAGTATTCTAGCCCTGTAGGATGACAGGGTGAGGTCAGCCCCGCCCCCGCCCACCCATGTCCCAGGCCTTCTCTCTCTCGGCCTTGGCGTGGCCGGCCTAAACAGTGTAATGCCAAGCTACTTTTATAGTTGCAAGCTCCTATTTTATGATGGCCCTATACAGTGCCTCTCATGCACGATTTAAACGAGCAAAAAAGGGCAAAATAAACATGACTGATACATTTTGCTATGCTTTTATTAATGTCAAGTCACAGGATCAGGTAACAGGGGGCAGCGTGACATAATCATTCATCACACTGTGCAAGCCAAACCCCGCGGACAGTCTGACATTCCCGTGAGTCGCGCCGTCCGTGTGTTCCCGAGGCGGCCGCGGCACCACACTGTTCCGGGGAGGGGACGGCGCTGTGCAAAATACCCTAAAGATGCAAGAAAAGCACAGATGTTTGTTACTTCATAGCCGTGTTGTACTAAAAGTTTAGGTTTTCTTTTAACGCCGTGAAAGTTGCCTGTAGTAGCTACGTGTTTTGTTCTGTTGTAGCTTCTAGTGTGTCAGGATGGCCGTGGTGCTGGCCCAGGTACGCGTAATGCAGCCTGAGGATTTAGCACAACAGCGGCGGGCACTCGCTGAAACTTGTCACCATCAAACACAACAGTGACGAGTACCTAGGCATGAAACACATCTCCCCGCCCCCTCAAAGGTAAAGGAATTAATATGTCACCATCCAACACAACAGTGACGAGTACCTAGGCATGAAACACATCTCCCCGCCCCCTCAAAGGTAAAGGAATTAATATGACACCATCCAACACAACAGTGACGAGTACCTAGGCATGAAACACATCTCCCCGCCCCCTCAAAGGTAAAGGAATTAATATGACACCATCCAACACAACAGTGACGAGTACCTAGGCATGAAACACATCTCCCCGCCCCCTCAAAGGTAAAGGGATTAATATGTCACCATCCAACACAACAGTGACGAGTACCTTGGCATGAAACACATCTCCCCGCCCCCTCAAAGGAAAAGGGATTAATATGTCACCATCCAACACAACAGTGACGAGTACCTTTGCATGAAACACATCTCCCCGCCCCCTCAAAGGAAAAGGGATTAATATGTCACCATCCACACAACAGTAACAAGTACTAAAGCATGAAATACATTTCCCCTGTCTCCCAACGAGAAAAAAGATTGACTGACTTCTCACAAACCAAAACAACTGTAACATCATTTCTTTATCCATGTAGTGGAATGCTATACCTATATCTCTCACCATGTTATATGTATCACCGAAGATCCGATTTATATGACTTTCTGGTTGCATATAATCTTGCATTATTACTCCCAGGTCTCTCTCTTCATTTACTTTCTTTAATATTTCGCCATCTCCCATTTGTGTGTGTGTGTGGGGGGGGGGGGGGGTTCCACGCGACGCGTCACGGCCTCGAGAAAATGCGCAATATCTTCGGCTGTCATAACTCTTTTTCTATTATTATGAGAGAAGTTTTCTTACACTATACACTATTCTAGATGAATATAGAATTATTGCAAAGACACCATTTCCACCTCTTTTAAATGTCTAAACTTTCCCCGCGCACAACATCCAGAGAAATATATCGCCATCCGTACTCTAAGGGTTAACTATAGCGAAAAAACACTAATAATTAAACCTTTCACCGGTAACTATAAATAAATGTAGTTATTGGAGTGGAGGAGACAGTATTTGGGTCGGAAATCGGAAAACATAAGAGGCTGAGTACGACAATCTGGTGACGCAGGTGTCAAGTCAGTGTCGGAGTGTTGGTCAGTGAAGGTGGGCGTGCAGGTGCGAGTCAGTGTCGGAGTGTTGGTCAGTGAGGGCGGGCGTGCAGGTGTGAGTCAGTGTCGGAGTGTTGGTCAGTGAGGGCGGGCGTGCAGGTGTGAGTCAGTGTCGGAGTGTTGGTCAGTGAGGGTGGGCATGCAGGTGTGAGTCAGTGTCGGAGTGTTGGTCAGTGAGGGTGGGCGTGCAGGTGTGAGTCAGTGTCGGAGTGTTGGTCAGTGAGGGCGGGCATGCAGGTGTGAGTCAGTGTCGGAGTGTTGGTCAATGAGGGCGGGCGTGCAGGTGTGAGTCAGTGTCGGAGTGTTGGTCAGTGAGGGCGGGCGTGCAGGTGTTGAGTCAGTGTCGGAGTGTTGGTCAGTGAGGGTGGGCGTGCAGGTGTTGAGTCAGTGTCGGAGTGTTGGTCAGTGAGGGTGGGCGTGCAGGTGTGAGTCAGTGTCGGAGTGTTGGTCAATGAGGGCGGGCGTGCAGGTGTGAGTCAGTGTCGGAGTGTTGGTCAATGAGGGCGGGCGTGCAGGTGTGAGTCAGTGTCGGAGTGTTGGTCAATGAGGGCGGGCGTGCAGAAGTGAGAAAGTGTCGGGTGTTGGTCAATAAGGGCGGGCGTGCAGGTGTGAGTCAGTGTCGGAGTGTTGGTCAGTGAGGGCGGGCGTGCAGGTGTGAGTCAGTGTCGGAGTGTTGGTCAGTGAGGGTGGGCGTGCAGATGTGAGTTAGTGTCGGATTGTTGGTCAGTGAGGGTGGGCGTGCAGGTGTGAGTCAGTGTCGGAGTGTTGGTCAGTGAGGGCGGGCGTGCAGGTGTGAGTCAGTGTCGGAGTGTTGGTCAGTGAGGGTGGGCATGCAGGTGTGAGTCAGTGTCGGAGTGTTGGTCAATGAGGGCGGGCGTGCAGGTGTGAGTCAGTGTCGGAGTGTTGGTCAGTGAGGGCGGGCGTGCAGGTGTGAGTCAGTGTCAGGTGTTGGTCAATGAGGGCGGGCGTGCAGGTGTGAGTCAGTGTCAGGTGTTGGTCAGTGAGGGCGGGCGTGCAGGTGTTGAGTCAGTGTCAGGTGTTGGTCAGTGAGGGCGGGCGTGCATGTGTTGAGTCATTGTCGGAGTGTTGGTCAGTGAGGGGGGGCGTGCAGGTGTGAGTCAGTGTCGGAGTGTTGGTCAATGAGGGCGGGCGTGCAGGTGTGAGTCAGTGTCAGGTGTTGGTCAATGAGGGCGGGCTTGCAGGTGTGAGTCAGTGTCGGAGTGTTGGTCAATGAGGGCGGGCGTGCAGGTGTGAGTCAGTGTCGGGTGTTGGTCAATGAGGGCGGGCGTGCAGGTGTTGAGTCAGTGTCGGAGTGTTGGTCAGTGAGGGCGGGCGTGCAGGTGTGAGTCAGTGTCGGAGTGTTGGTCAGTGAGGGTGGGCGTGCAGATGTGAGTTAGTGTCGGATTGTTGGTCAGTGAGGGTGGGCGTGCAGGTGTGAGTCAGTGTCGGAGTGTTGGTCAGTGAGGGCGGGCGTGCGGGTGTTGAGTCAGTGTCGGAGTGTTGGTCAGTGAGGGCAGTGTGCAGATGTGAGTCAGTGTCGGATTGTTGGTCAGTGAGGGTGGGCGTGCAGGTGTGAGTCAGTGTCGGAGTGTTGGTCAGTGAGGGTGGGCGTGCAGGTGTTGAGTCAGTGTAGGAGTGTTGGTCAGTGAGGGTGGGCGTGCGGGTGTTGAGTCAGTTACGGAGTGTTGGTCAGTGAGGGCGGGCGTGCAGGTGTGAGTCAGTGAGGGCGGGCGTGCAGGTGTGAGTTAGTGTCGGAGTGTTGGTCAGTGAGGGTGGGCGTGCAGGTGTGAGTCAGTGTCGGAGTGTTAGTCAGTGAGGGCGGGCGTGCAGTAGGGATGAGCAAGTACCGTTAATTTGAGTTTCGGTAGTACCGGTACCGAAAACTCAAGTACCGTTAGTACCGGTACCGGTACCGGTACCCGAAGGAGTTTTTTTTTCTTAATGACTTCTGATGAAATTGCCAAATAAATTTCCTGTAAAGAAAACTCTCTCTCTCTCCTTCAACTTAATATCAACTAGAGTAGAAATACAACGTTTAGGAGCCTTCTGATTAATGTAAAATCACTTAGGTTTAAGGACAGACCACCTAGTCTGGACCATGGGGTCTGTGTGGTCTGTGTGTAAATCTATGTAAATCTCTCTCTCTCTCTCTCTCTCTCTCTCTCTCTCTCTCTCTCTCTCTCTCTCTCTCTCTCTCTCTCTCTCTCTCTCTCTCTCTCTCTCTCTCTCTCTCTCTCTCTCTCTCTCTCTCTCTCTCTCTCTCTCTCTCTCTCTCTCTCTCTCTCTCTCTCTCTCTCTGAATGAAGTGAATATTTATTTTTTCGAAATAAAAATAGCATGTATAGTTATTATGGATGTACTCGATCATAGTCTAATAACAATAACAATATATATTAGCGTTTTCTAAAGACTCGTGGGACTCACTAACTTTTAACCCAAGACTTCGTTTTCTTTTTACTTGCCACTGTTAAATTCGTATGACTCGTTAACTTTTAGAGAGAGAGATCATATTTATCCAATAAAGCATTAACGAAAAAGTTTGAATCCTTGGCGAGTTTTTGGCTATAAAGAATTGTATGATGGATTATATAAGATGATTAAATATTGGAGGTGTAGTAGGCGAGAGAGAGAGAGAGAGAGAGAGAGAGAGAGAGAGAGAGAGAGAGAGAGAGAGATCACCACTTAGTAAGTGGATATCTCGGTGATATGGGTAGTGGGTACTCGATCATAGTCTAATAACAACAACAATATTTAGTAGCAACCTAAAAAAGAAAAAGAATCGGACATGAAGAATTATCCAGTAACTCCAATAAATAAATCAAATAATAAAATAATGGAAACGGGAGCTGTGATGGAAACGGAAAGCAGGACAAAATGGTGGGAACTTGGGGAGACGGTCAGCGGGGCAGTGACTCAGCGTCTACACACAGGGCCCATACCACTTGGAGGCGGGCGAGCGCCGAGCATCACTAAGATCCAAACGGTACCGGTACTAGCGGCAATGCGCAGTGCCGAGTGATCATTAAGCTTCCCGGAACCCAAGTGATCATGAGGCTTCGCGGTACCAGTACCGATACCGGGTACCGCGAGAAATCGATTCTTCGCGGTACCAGGTACCGATACCTGGTACCGGTACCTGGTATTGGTACTGGTACCGCGAAGCCTCATGATCACTTGGGTTCCGGGAAGCTTAATGATCACTCGGCACTGCGCATTGCCGCTAGTACCGGTACCGTTTGGATCTTAGTGACGCTCGGCGCTCGCCCGCCTCCATGCGGTATGGGCCCTGTGTGTAGACGCTGAGTCACTGCCCCGCTGACGTCTCCCCAAGTTCCCACCATTTTGTCCTGCTTTCCGTTTCCATCACAGCTCCCGTTTCCATTATTTCATTATTTTATTTATTTATTGGAGTTACTGGATAATTCTTCATGTCCGATTCTATTTCTTTTTAGGTTGCTAATAAATAGTTATTGTTGTTAGACTATGATCGAGTAGTCGAGTACCCATATCACCGAAATATCCACTCACTGAGTGGTGATCTCTCTCTCTCTCTCTCTCTCTCTCTCTCTCTCTCTCTCTCTCTCTCTCTGAATGAAGTGAATATTTATTTTTTCGATACAAAAAAATAGCATGTATAGTTATTATGGATGTACTCGATCATGGTCTAATAACAATAACAATATTTATTAGCAACCTAAAAAAAAAATCGGACATGAAGGATTATCAATAAATCCAATAAATAAATCCGAGCAACTGGTACCGGTACCGAGCAATCTGGTACCGGTACCGTACCGTTTAGCTGGTACCGTTATACCGGTACTGGTACCGGTACCTGCCCACCCCTAGACTGACTGAGTGTTGGTCAGTGAGGGCGGGCGTGCGGGTGGTGGCGTCACGTTGTGCTGACTGATGCGTGGACTAATCCAAAGTTACGGAGACTGAGGCGGGACACAAAGGCCGGGGATATGGAGGTGACAGCCCGGAGCCCCAAAGTGATATGGTAGGAGGCATTTAAGTACTGTTTAGAGAGAGAGAGGTTCGAAACACGTGCTCCATTTCTCTCTCTCTCTCTCTCTCCCATGGCTACCACACTCCTACCTTGTATCACCTTTTCAGAGCGTCAAAGTGATATGGTAGGAGTCATTTATGTTGTTTAATTTAATGCTTGTTCAAATTCCTCCACCTCCTCATTTTCACTGTTTTTATCTATATTAATATCTAGTCGAAGAGGCCTAGGGAGGGATGTGAAGGATAGGAGGGATGCAAGACGAGGGGCATAGGAGTTTAATAGAGGATGACTAGGCTATTGCTGGTTAATCTAATGCTTGTTCAAATTCCTCCTTTTTCTCCTCCTCTTCTTCTGCTACCAACATTATTTTTAACCCATTTTCACGGTTTTGATGAATTTACTTAGTGGAAAAAGCCTAGTAAGGGATGTGAGGGATAGCAGCAAAGAGACTATAATACCCGTTCTACAGTCTCCTTGGATAGCAGCGACCAGGAAGTGGAGCATAGGAGTGTAATAGAGGAGGGCTAGGCTATTGCAAGTTAGCCTAATAGTTGTTCGGACTCCTCCGCCTCTTCTTCGCCTACCAATTCACCATTTTAACCGCCCATTTTCACGGTTTTCATCACTTAGTCGAAGAGGTCTGGGAGGGATGTAAGGGATAGAAGGTAGGAAGAGGGACATAGTTTCAATAGAGGATGGCTAGGCTATTCATGGTTAGCCTAATGGTATAGTTCAAATCCCCCCTTCCTCCCCTTCTCTTCGGCCACCAACACGCTATTTTAACACATTTTCACGTTTTCATCACATTTCTTATCATTTCCTGCACTGCATAGCGATATGAATATTGTACACGTTTCTTGTATTGCTCCAAATCACACCATGTATTGCCTGGGGGTTGGGATGGCGTGTTCCTCCCTTATTTGGTGTGTACGTTAGAACAATGAACCATCAATCATTTAATCAATACATCATTAAGTAAGCTAAATATGGTAATTACTAAAACCAGAAGTTAGTTATTTAGAAGCAAAAAAGTCATAGGAGTTGAGAAAAATTTATTTATTCTTTTATCATTTATCAATTCATGTTGAGTAATATTAAAGAGAGGGTTGCCACCTTTTTGCGAAATTAATACTAACAATATGGATTATTTTTTTGGTCCCTGACTGAATGCAGTGCAGCAAGAAATGACTTCCGGACAATAGAAGGGAGGCTCGAGGGGGAGAAGCTCCCCCGTCATTGGGTCGTGGGGGGCGAAACCTTCCCGTGAAAGGGGCCGAGAGTGGCGAAGCTACCTCCCCCCCCTGTTAGGTAGATTACGTAAGGTTGTTAGGTTAGGCTGGTATTTATTCGGTATGCGGTGTGTGGCGGGGCGGCGGCGGGTACACACACACAGGCATTGAAAGCTCAATTAGTTAGTAATTTCTGGAAAAAAAAATACTATCTCCACAAGAAGAAGAAAAACATACTTTGTCCAGAAATAAGTAGTCGGTGACTCGCAAGGAAAAGGCTATATACCCTCTCTTCAATAATCCCCATTACTTTTTATCCATATAGTTTCTCGTTTATCACCTTTATGTAATTTATCATACGGTTGTAGACTTTTAAACTCAAGGAGGCGTATGAGACAAAAATATTGAAATGTCCCTTAGAATTACCATTTTCTGTTTTTGTTTCCTGAGAGAAAGTTTGGGTGAGGGAAAACTGTGTTAAAATATTAATGAAATCTGACGCTTGTATTTAGACAGGGATTACCCTTTTATGACTCTCCCTCACGCTGGGAGAGAGAGAGAGAGAGAGAGAGAGAGAGAGAGAGAGAGAGAGAGAGAGAATGTAGTTTTTGCTAGTCACATTCAGTATCACCACCATCACTACCACTATCATCACCACCACCTCCACCACCACTACTATTAAACTGGTGGTGATTGTAGGGGTGATGATGTTACGTGGTGGTGAGTGTATATTGGATGAATTTCTCTCTCTCTCTCTCTCTCTCTCTCTCTCTCTCTCTCTCTGCACCGGGTTTTTTTTGTCTCTACCTTTATTTTTTCACTAACTTATTTATTTTTCTGCCTTTCCCTTCTTTCTTTATTTTTATCTTCTTCTTTTTCTTCGTCATCCTTCATGATCCTCGTTCTCTTACTATCACTCTTCCTCCTTCTCCTCCGACCGTCACTTCGCTGCGTCGGGAGTAAACTGAATATTGAGGTGCTTTCATCTGCTCCTCAATATCGAGGCGCTTTCATCTGGTCCTCAATATCGAGGTGCTTTCATCTGGTCCTCAATATCGAGGTGCTTTCATCTGGTCCTCAATATCGAGGCGCTTTCATCTGGTCCTCAATATCGAGGTGCTTTCATCTGCTCCTCAATATCGAGGCGCTTTCATATGGTCCTCAATATCGAGGTGCTTTCATCTGGTCCTCAATATCGAGGTGCTTTCATCTGCTCCTCAATATCGAGGTGCTTTCATCTGGTCCTCAATATCGAGGTGCTTTCATCTGCTCCTCAATATCGAGGTGCTTTCATCTGCTCCTCAATATCGAGGTGCTTTCATCTGGTCCTCAATATCGAGGTGCTTTTATATGGTCCTCAATATCAAGGTGCTTTCATCTGCTCCTCAATATCGAGGTGCTTTCATCTGCTCCTCAATATCAAGGTGCTTTCATATGGTCCTCAATATCAAGGTGCTTTAATCTGCTCCTCAATATCGAGGTGCTTTCATCTGGTCCTCAATATCGAGGTGCTTTGATCTGCTCCTCAATATCGAGGTGCTTTCATCTGCTCCTCAATATCAAGGTGCTTTCATCTGCTCCTCAATATCAAGGTGTTTTCATCTGGTCCTCAATATCAAGGTGCTTTAATCTGCTCCTCAATATCGAGGTGCTTTCATCTGGTCCTCAATATCGAGGTGCTTTAATCTGCTCCTCAATATCAAGGTGTTTCATCTGCTCCTCAATATCGAGGTGCTTTCATCTGGTCCTCAATGGTCCGGGAGGCAAACCACCGGGTCAACATGGCACGGAGGCTCAACCGTCGCCACAACTCCGAGGCGACCCACCACCTTCTGCGGGCTGCGGTCCGCCTAGCGCGGATGACGACCAACCGGGTCAAGGAGGAGCACTGGCTCGCCTGGTGCGCCTCCCTTGATAACACCACGCCTGTGTCCCTCCTCTGGCGGAAGATCCGCTCGGTTGGCCGAGGGAGTGTTTCGAGGCCGGCACTCCACCCCCGGCCGCAAGAGGAGGCTGAGCGCCTCGCTGTGCTTTTCGCCTCCCGGTCTGCCACCGCTCGTCTTCCCCCTGCAGTGCGGCTTCAGCAAAGGCGATTGAACCCGGAGAGATGGTTGGCATACCATCAAGCCTGCCTTATGCCCCATCCAGCAGACGCGGCCATCACTCTCCAAGAAGTCCGGCGTGCCATCCCGGATCGGTCTACGTCGCCTGGGGATGACAGGGTCAGCTATGGTATGCTCCGCCACGCCGGCCCTACCATGGAGGCTGAGCTGCTGCACTTTTTCAACGCCTCCTACACCTCCCGCACCGTCCCTACTGCCTGGAAAAGCGCCACCATCGTCCCCATCCCGAAGGCCGGGGCTGTGGCAGAATACCGCCCGATCTCCCTCCTCAGCTGCATCGGGAAAACGATGGAAAGGGTGCTTCTGTCCCGCCTCGAGTGGTCTCTCGGTCCCCTACATCACCATCTGTTTGCTTTTTGCCGGGGCAAGGGCACGAGGGATTGCGTCACGACACTTCTGTCTGGGATTGTGGGCTGCAAGGCAGTCGCCGTGTTCCTCGACATCACGAAGGCATTTGAGATGGCCTCCACTCCCGCCATTCTCTCTGTCTTGGCTGCCAAGGGCGTACGTGGCCGTCTCCTCAGCTGGGTTGGACAGTACTTACAGGGTAGGACGGCGGCGGTCCGTTTCCAGGGCACTACTTCTGCCTCGAGAGGTTTTGAAAACGGTACGCCGCAGGGTGGCATCCTCAGCCCTCTACTGTTCAACCTTCTGATGGAGCGGCTAGTCGGCCTCCAGGGGAACGGTCATGTCCGCGTTTTGAGCTACGCGGACGACATCGTCATCGTCGCCTCCGGGCCCTACCATGTAGCTCGGGCTCGCGTCATGCTCCGCCGTGTCCTGAGTTCCTGCTCGGAGCTTGGCCTGGCGCCCAACCCGGCCAAAACGAGAGCCGTGGCCTTTGGCTATAAGCTCCCTCCTGCCCCCCTGTTTATGGATGACACCCCTGTGCCCTGGGTCCATCAAGTTCCTTACCTGGGCATGCTGCTTGACTCCGGCTGTCCTTCAAGCCTTGCGTCGCGTCTGTCCGCGTCAAAATGATGGCCAGGGCTCGTGTCATGAGGGCCATGGCGGGTAGCACCTGTGGTGCTGGAGACCGGGTCCTCCGCTCCTTCTATGTTGGTGCCGTCCGGTCCTGCCTCGACTATGCTGCGCCCTGCCTAATCACACTGCCGGCCTCCTCCCTTGCTCCGCTTGAGACTGCTCAGAACTCCGCCCTCCGCACTCTGCTCGGCGCCCCAGGCTGGACCAAGTGCCTCTGCATGCGAGCGGAAGCGTCCCTCTGCTGTGTCTCGGAGCGTGTCCGGCAGCTCGGGCTTGGGCATCTGGTCGCCCTCCTCCGTACCACGGGGGCTGCTCCTTTAGCGGAACGGGTTCGGAGGCAGCTCCAACCCAACCCCCCACGCTTCCGACGACAGCCCTGGCAGTCTCGCATCGCCCAGGTCATCCACAGCAACGGCCTGGCGGGCATGCTGACGGCGCCCCTCGACCTCCCTGTCCCTGCCTATGTACTCCCTCCTCCTTGGACCCCTGCCCTTTGATCTCCTTGTTCGGCCACTCTCTACAAAAAAGGCGCTCCTCTCTGCTGCGGACCTGCGGCGCGAGGCTATAGAGCGCGTCGCTGGACCACTGCCTCCCCGGGCCGTTGTGTATTTCACCGACGGCTCGGTCAACCACCAATCGGGAGCAGTTGGTGCCGCCTTTGTGGGTGGTGGAGCCACTGGTGCCTTCCGCCTCACTGATGGCTGTTCCTCTACCCAGGCTGAGCTTGCGGCCATCTCGATGGCCCTCCTCCACGCCGAAGAGATGACAGCGGGGCCTGTCGTTGTACATAGCGACTCTATGACCGCCCTTCAGGCAATCAACCAGGCCTCCGCCCGCGACAATGTCCGCCTGCTCACCTCCATCTGGCGAACTCTTGCGGCCTTAGAGGCGGACGGCCGTCGTACAACCCTCAACTGGCTGCCTAGCCACGCAGGCGTTGAGGGCAACGAGGCAGCCGATACGGCGGCGAAGGATGCCACCCTCCTCCCACTAGTCACTGTTCACCTCCCGCCCAGTCTTGGACAGCTCCGGACTCACCTACTCTCGGGCAGGGAGCAGTATCGTCCAGGAAATCGAACGGGCTGTGGCTGTGGAGTCGCCCTCGGGCTGCTGGTACGCGGCCGCCACTGATTTAGGACGCTGGAGACTAGCAATCTCCCATCCCCGCTCCGTCAGTGTCCCGCTGCACCGCCTCCGATTAGGGTTCAAGTGCCTCTCGGAGCTTGACCCTGACGACATCAGGTGGAGGGAATGTGAGCACTGCGAGGAGGAACAGGACTGCCCTCTCCTCCACTACCTCCTCGAGTGCCCGCTCACGAGACCCCTCGCTGCCAACCCCGACGGCCTCTCTGCGCCTGCCCTTCTCTTCCGTCTTGGAGAGGCGGTCCTCACGCAGCTGGTTAAGCGGTATCTTCCCCCCCGTTAGTTATTTAGTAATTCTCTTGACGGGCCGTCAATAGACAAAGGCCCGTCCCCCCCCCTGGGCCCCAGGGGAAATCTTTATGATGATGATGATGATGGTCCTCAATATCAAGGTGCTTTAATCTGCTCCTCAATATCGAGGTGCTTTCATCTGGTCCTCAATATCGAGGTGCTTTCATCTGGTCCTCAATATCGAGGTGCTTTCATTTGGTCCTCAATATCGAGGTGCTTTCATCTGCTCCTCAATATCGAGGTGCTTTAATCTGCTCCTCAATATCGAGGTGCTTTCATCTGGTCCTCAATATCGAGGTGTTTCATCTGGTCCTCAATATCGAGGTGCTTTCATCTGCTCCCCGGGCCCCAAGTGGCTGTCGAGCAGATTAAATCACCAAAGGGGACAACCTCGTATTTAGCCAATAGGCTTTCTGTTGCCTGCATTTCCATGTTTCCTCCTCCTCCTCCTCCTATCACAGTACAGTTTTAGTAGACATAAAAAACACTAGAATCCCTCTGGTAGCCTGACTCCTTATCAAACTTAACCAGCAAACAGCCAACCTATAGTTACCCTCCTTGCATTTACTCCATCTTCCCCTTCACCAAAATAACAATGTATAAGTGGGAGAGATGAGAGCAAAGTTACAAAAACATGGAGTGCCGCAGGGGACGGAGTAGGAGGACTGGAACCTGTTGCCCCATTGTTAGTCTTGGGATCAGAGCGTACTGTGTTTAGGTATATATGTTAACTGAAAGGGTTCACGAGATTAGGCAATGGTTGTTTAGTGGGAGAGGAGGAGGAGGAGATAGGGAGGTGAGGAAAGACCCAGCAGGAATTAGGAAGAGGAGGAGGAGGAGGAAAGGGAGGAGGAAGTGACGAGGCAGCTTAGGTTGTATTATACTTGACTTCGAATAAGGAGAGACGGGAAGAATGGAGGAGGAGGAAAGAGAAGAAGGAAGAAAAGGAGGAAGTAGAGGAGGTGGGAGTGTTGAGAGAGAAAGAAGAGTAGGAAGGGGAATAATGAAGTAAAGGAAGAAGAGGAGGAAACATTGAAGAAGGGAGAGGAGGAGGAAGAAGGTGAAGGAGGTGGGAGTACTGAGAGAGAAAGGGGAGCAGGAAGAGGAAAATGGAGTCATGAAAGAAGAAAGGAAGAGGAGGAGGAAGAAGGGGGAGGAAGGAAGAGTATCGAGAGAGAAAGAGGAATAGGAGAGAGAAAAACAGTTGGGATGGAAGGAAGATAATGAAGAGGAGGAGGAAACATGAAAGAGGAAGGAAGAGGAGGAGGAAGAAGGTGAAGGAGGTAGAAGTGTTTAGAGAGAAAGAGGAGTTAAAGAGGAAAAAGGAGTAAAGAAGAAAAAAAAGAGGAGGAAACATGAAAGGAGAGAAAGCATGGAAGAAAGAAGAGGAGGAAAGAAGAGAAGGACGTAGGAGTGTTGAAAGATAAAGAGGAGAGGGAGAAGGAAAAAAAGAGGAAAAAACATGAAAGAGCAGGCAACAGAAAGCTAGCGGGGTAGAGTCACGGGTAGAAGGAGATCCCCCATCTTTTGGCTCTTCCTCTCGGGGATCGAACCCAGAACCTCTCGGGTGTGAGTCGAATGTGCTAACCATTGCGCCACGGAGCACTTCAACACCTGAGAACTGCATGAAGAAAGAGGAAGAGAAAGAGAAAGAGGACTAAGGAAATTTATAAGAAGGAAATCGTAGATGGAGAAGGATGAAGAAGAAGGAATAGTGAATAGGAGAAGGAGAAGAAGAAAAAGATAATGAAGATAAGGGAGAGAAGGGGGAGTGTATAGATGTGTTGTGAAGGGTGGTGGTGGTGGTGGTGATGGTGGTGGTGTTGGTGATGGTGGTGGTGGTGGTGGTGGTGGTGGTGATGGTGGTGTTGGTGTTGTTGTTGGTGGTGGTGGTGATGGTGGTGATGGTGGTGGTGGTGGTGGTGGTGGTGATGGTGGTGGTGGTGGTGGTGGTGTTGCGTGTGCCTAGGGAAGCAGAGCCAAGGAGGTGATGAGGAGGAGGAGGAGGAGGAAGAGGAAGAGGAGGAGGAGGAGGAGAAAGAGGAGGGGGGTGAAGGAAAGGAGGGATGGAGGGGCAAGGACGGCCGCGTGAGAGAGAGAGAGAGAGAGAGAGAGAGAGAGAGAGAGAGAGAGAGAGAGAGAGAGAGAGAGAGAGAGAGAGAGAGAGAGAGAGAGAGAGAGAGAGAGAGAGAGAGAGAGAGAGAGAGAGAGAGAGAGAGAGAGAGAGAGAGACGAAGGGAAAAATGAGAAAGAAGAAAAGGGGACGAAAGTGAAAAAAAATGAGGGAATAAAGGAAAAAGGCAGGGAGGAAGGGAGACACGAGAGGGAGACTAGACACAGGGAGGAAGGGAGACACGAGAGGGAGACTAGACACAGGGAGGAAGGGAGACACGAGAGGGAGACTAGACACAGGGAGGAAGGGAGACACGAGAGGGAGACTAGACACAGAGAGGAAGGGAGACACGAGAGGGAGACTAGACACAGGGAGGAAGGAGACACGAGAGGAGACTAGACACAGGGAGGAAGGAGACACGAGAGGAGACTAGACACAGGAGGAAGGGAGACACGAGAGGAGACTAGACACAGGGAGGAAGGGAGACACGAGAGGAGACTAGACACAGGGAGGAAGGAGACACGAGAGGAGACTAGACACAGGGAGGAAGGGAGACACGAGAGGGAGACTAGACACAGGGAGGAAGGAGACACGAGAGGGAGACTAGACACAGGGAGGAAGGAGACACGAGAGGAGACTAGACACAGGAGGAAGGAGACACGAGAGGGAGACTAGACACAGGGAGGAAGGGAGACACGAGGGAGACTAGACACAGGGAGGAAGGGAGACACGAGAGGAGACTAGACACAGGGAGGAAGGGAGACACGAGAGGAGACTAGACACAGGGAGGAAGGGAGACACGAGAGGAGACTAGACACAGGGAGGAAGGGAGACACGAGAGGAGACTAGACACAGGGAGGAAGGGAGACACGAGAGGGAGACTAGACACAGGGAGGAAGGGAGACACGAGAGGGAGACTAGACACAGGGAGGAAGGGAGACACGAGAGGGAGACTAGACACAGGGAGGAAGGAGACACGAGGAGACTAGACACAGGAGGAAGGGAGACACGAGAGGAGACTAGACACAGGGAGGAAGGGAGACACGAGAGGAGACTAGACACAGGGAGGAAGGGAGACACGAGAGGAGACTAGACACAGGGAGGAAGGAGACACGAGAGGAGACTAGACACAGGGAGGAAGGAGACACGAGAGGGAGACTAGACACAGGGAGGAAGGGAGACACGAGAGGAGACTAGCAACAGGGCGGAAGGGAGACACTCGGAGGATCCTAGACACAGGGAGGAAGGGAGACACGAGAGGGAGACTAGACACAGGGAGGAAGGGAGACACGAGAGGGAGACTAGACACAGGGAGGAAGGGAGACACGAGAGGGAGACTAGACACAGGGAGGAAGGGAGACACGAGAGGGAGACTAGACACAGGGAGGAAGGGAGACACGAGAGGAGACTAGACACAGGGAGGAAGGGAGACACGAGAGGAGACTAGACACAGGGAGGAAGGAGACACGAGAGGAGACTAGACACAGGGAGGAAGGGAGACACGAGAGGGAGACTAGACACAGGGAGGAAGGGAGACACGAGAGGGAGACTAGACACAGGGAGGAAGGGAGACACGAGAGGGAGACTAGACACAGGGAGGAAGGGAGACCCGCGAGGGAGACTAGACACAGGGAGGAAGGGAGACACGATAGTGAGACTAGACACAGGGAGGAAGGGAGACACGAGAGGGAGACTAGACACAGGGAGGAAGGGAGACACGAGAGGGAGACTAGACACAGGGAGGAAGGGAGACACGAGAGGGAGACTAGACACAGGGAGGAAGGGAGACACGAGAGGAGACTAGACACAGGGAGGAAGGGAGACACGAGAGGAGACTAGACACAGGGAGGAGGAAGGAGACACGAGAGGAGACTAGACACAGGGAGGAAGGGAGACACGAGAGGGAGACTAGACACAGGAGGAAGGGAGACACGAGAGGAGACTAGACACAGGGAGGAAGGAGACACGAGAGGGAGACTAGACACAGGGAGGAAGGGAGACACGAGAGGGAGACTAGACACAGGGAGGAAGGGAGACACGAGAGTGAGACTAGACACAGGGAGGAAGGGAGACACGTGAGGAGACTAGACACAGGGAGGAAGGGAGACACGAGAGGAGACTAGACACAGGGAGGAAGGGAGACACGAGAGGGAGACTAGACACAGGAGGAAGGGAGACACGAGAGGAGACTAGACACAGGAGGAAGGGAGACACGAGAGGAGACTAGACACAGGGAGGAAGGGAGACACGAGAGGGAGACTAGACACAGGGAGGAAGGGAGACACGAGAGGGAGACTAGACACAGGGAGGAAGGGAGACTAGACACAGGGAGGAAGGGAGACACGAGAGGGAGACTAGACACAGGGAGGAAGGGAGACACGAGAGGGAGACTAGACACAGGGAGGAAGGGAGACACGAGAGGGAGACTAGACACAGGGAGGAAGGGAGACACGAGAGGGAGACTAGACACAGGGAGGAAGGGAGACACGAGAGGAGACTAGACACAGGGAGGAAGGGAGACACGAGAGGAGACTAGACACAGGAGGAAGGGAGACACGAGAGGAGACTAGACACAGGGAGGAAGGGAGACACGAGGGAGACTAGACACAGGGAGGAAGGAGACACCAGAGGGTGACTAGACACCGCGAGGAAGGTAGACACGAGAGGGAGACTAGACACAGGGAGGAAGGGAGACACGAGAGGGAGACTAGACACAGGGAGGAAGGGAGACACGAGAGGGAGACTAGACACAGGGAGGAAGGAGACACGAGAGGAGACTAGACACAGGAGGAAGGGAGACACGAGAGGGAGACTAGACACAGGGAGGAAAGGAGACTAGACACAGGGAGGAAGGGAGACACGAGAGGGAGACTAGACACAGGGAGGAAGGGAGACACGAGAGGGAGACTAGACACAGGGAGGAAGGGAGACACGAGAGGCAGACTAGACACAGGGAGGAAGGGAGACACGAGAGGGAGACTAGACACAAGGAGGAAGGAGACACGAGAGGAGACTAGACACAGGAGGAAGGAGACACGAGAGGGAGACTAGACACAGGAGGAAGGAGACACGAGAGGAAGACTTGACACAGGGAGGAAGGGAGACACGAGAAGGAGACTAGACACAGGGAGGAAGGGAGACACGAGAGGGAGACTAGACACAGGGAGGAAGGGAGACACGAGAGGGAGACTAGACACAGGGAGGAAGGGAGACACGAGAGGGAGACTAGACACAGGAGGAAGGGAGACACGAGGGAGACTAGACACAGGGAGGAAGGGAGACACGAGAGGGAGACTAGACACAGGGAGGAAGGAGACACGAGAGGGAGACTAGACACAGGGAGGAAGGGAGACACGAGAGGGAGACTAGACACAGGGAGGAACGGAGACACGATAGGGAGACTAGACACAGGGAGGAAGGGAGACTCGAGAGTTAGACTAGACACAGGGAGGAAGGGAGACACGAGAGGGAGACTAGACACAGGGAGGAAGGGAGACACGAGAGGGAGACTAGACACAGGGAGGAAGGGAGACACGAGAGGAAGACTAGACACATGGAGTAAGGGCCACACGAGAGGAGACTATACACAGGGAGGAAGGGAGACACGAGAGGGAGACTAGACACAGGGAGGAAGGGAGACACGAGAGGGAGACTAGACTCAGGGAGGAAGGGGGACACGAGAGGGAGACTAGACACAGGGAGGAAGGGAGACACGAGAGGGAGACTAGACACAGGGAGGAAGGGAGACACGAGAGGGAGACTAGACACAGGGAGGATGGGAGACACGAGAGGGAGAATAGACACGAGGTAAAAATAAAAAAAAAGAAGCGAAGGAGAATATGTAGTCTCCCCCAAGGCATCGTGAAGGAGGAGGAGGAGGAGGAGGAGGAGGAGGAGGAGGAGGAAGAAAGGAGGGAAGGAAAGGATGAGAGAAAGAAAGAAGAGTAGAAAGGCAAGGAAAAGTGAGAAGGAAAAAGAAGAGGAGAAGGCTATCAGTATTAGTAGTAAGAGAAGGGAGGAAGGAAGGAAGAGAGACTTGGCTGCAATGTTTTCTCCATATCTACGCTTTGCCTGACATGCTAATCTTTTTACTCGCTTCATGATGGTCTGATGCTTTCGGGCTTGTTTTGCTCTTTCTTTAGCCTGTAAGACATTTATCTCCTTAACCGAATGTTTAGTTTCGCTGTTGAACCAAGGTGGAGTTTTATTAGTGTTACTTCGCTTCTCGCAAAACGAGACAAATGTGTTCTGCTGAGTGCGCTCAAGTAATTGATTATTAGAGCCTGGCCATGGAGGCTCCTCTACGTTGCTATCATCTGACGGTTGTATTTCTGTTACTTTTGTCGGATTTCGACGAAACTTGCTCCTTTGAAATTAGGCAGAGAGAGAGAGAGAGAGAGAGAGAGAGAGAGAGAGAGAGAGAGAGAGAGAGAGAGAGAGAGAGAGAAAGGGGGAGGGGAGTAAAGAAAGGGAAATAAATAAGGGTAGAATTTCAAGGAGGAGGTGAAGAAAAGAGGAAAATATGGGCTGAAAAGAAATCACACACCCACCCACCCACCCATACACACACACACACACACACACACACACACACACACACACACACACACACACACACACATTTAATTTACACTCTGTCCTCTTATTTCTCTCTTTACTGTAAATTTTCCATGTCCCTTTCTTCCTTAAAGGTACATGGTGTTCTCTTCTAACTATTTCCTGCCGGCACGTTGCCGGAGGGAGAGGTGGGTGGGGAGGAGCCTTCATCTATTCTGTCCTGTTCTACCACACGTAGATTACTAGTAGTAGCGGTAGTAAACAGACACCCTCGCCATAGACCGATAGGTCTTCTGGTGTCTGTTCTTCCTATGTATTCCTATGTATTCCTCCTCCTCCTTCTCCTCCTCCTCCTCCTCCTCCTCCTCCTTTGCTGTACTGTGTCTCTGACTCGTTGATTAGAGTAGATGGTAGCACTAAGAAACAGCCTAGTTATAATCCAGAGGTCTGTTGCTGTTTGCTTTTCCTCTGTACTCCTCCTCCCCCTCCTCCACCCCTCATGTCCTCCCTCCTCCTCCTCCTCCTCCTCCTTTGCTGTACTGTGTCTCTGACTCGTTGATTAGAGTAGATGGTAGCAATAAGAAACAGCCTAGTTATAACCCAGAGGTCTGTTGCTGTTTGCTTTTCCTCTGTACTCCTCCTCCCCCTCCTCCACCCCTCATGTCCTCCCTCCTCCTCCTCCTCCTCCTTCTCCTCTTTCTGATTAGCTTTTCGTTTTCCTACTACTACTACTACTACTACTACTACTACTACTACTACTACTACTACTACTACTACTACTACTACTACTACAACTATTACATAAAAGATACCTCCACCCATGTTTATTTTCCCGACACATAATCATGGAGGGCTCCAAAGCTTGGAGGTCATTAGCTCCAACTCTGTTCGCTAATGACCGTGGCATCCAACCATATCACTAATACTACTTAACACTTAATCTATACATAACACCTTATCATCTATTGCTTCTAGATCCCCCTTCCCTTCCGTACTCATGTCACTCCCGACCCACCCTAATGTCACTCTCCACCACTGTGGCCTCATAGTCCATATTGGAACAACTACTACTACTACTACTACTACTACTACTACTACTACTACTACTACTACTACTACTACTACTACTACTACTACTCTCTAATTTTCATTCTGCGGAACAGCATCTCTCCTCCTCTAAACCTCACCTTCTCTTCCTCACCGAAACACAGGTTTCTGAGGCTACTGACAGCAACCTCTACTCTGTTCCCTCCTACTATCTATATCCTCAATTTCAATCTAAAGCTGGATGTTGCGTCTACGTGCGCAACGACATCATTTGCTCTCGTGCCCACGACCTTGACTCTTCTGAATTTTCTACCATCTGGCTAATACTTCATTGTCATTCTATTGCTAAATACATCTGTGCTGTTTATCTCTCACCTAACTCTACTAACTATGTAAAATTCTTTGACTATTTGAACTCTAAAGTGGAGCACATCTTGACTCACTCTCCCTTCGCTGAAATTTCCATCTTAGGAGATTTCAATTTTCACCACCAGCTTTGGCTTTCATCCTCTTTCACTGACCAGCCTGGTGAACAAGCCTACAACTTTGCTCTCCTCAACGACCTAGAACAGTTGGTTCAGCACCCTACTCGTGTTCCCGACCGTCTTGGAGACAGGCCCAACATTCTAGACCTCTTCCTGACCTCTAATCCTTCTGCTTACTCTGTCAAACTGTTCTCTCCGTTGGGCTCCTCCGATCATAACCTTATTTCTGTATCCTGTTCTATCGCTCCTGTACATCCTCTGGACCCACTGAAGAGGCGATGCTTCTGGCATTTTGCTTCAGCTCGGTGGGACGACCTGAGGATGTATTTTTCCGATTTCCCGTGGAATGATTACTGCTTCCAGGAGAGAGACCCCTCTGTGTGTGCCCAGCGCTTCACAGAAGTGATTGTCTCTGGAAAGGAGGCATACATTCCACGTTCTTTCTCTTCTCCTCATGCAAAAAAGCCTTGGTTTAATCATGCTTGTTCTCGTGCTATTAAAGATAGAGAGGCAGCTCACAAAAGGTTTCAGAGCCTTCGAACACCCGCTAACTTTGAACTTTACATTTCAGCCCGGAATCGTACCAAATCTATTATCCGACTTACCAGAACTTCTTTCATCAATAGAAAATGTCAACATCTTGCTTCTTCTAATTCTTCCCGTGACTTCTGGCATCTAGCCAAAAATATCTCCTCCAATTTCACTTCTTCCTCTTTCCCTCCTCTCCTTAACCCTGACGGCAGCACTGCCGTCTCATATGTCTCTAAAGCTGAACTCTTCGCTCAAACTTTCTGTAAGAACTCCACCCTGGACGATTCTGGGCATATCCCTCCTGACTCCTTTATGCCTGTTATTAAAATTCTTCCAAATGATGTTTTCTATGCCCTCTTTGGCATCAACTCTCAGAAGGCTTATGGACCTGATGGAGTGCCTCCTTTTGTCCTTAAAAACTGTGCCTCCGTGCTCACACCCTGCCTGGTCAAACTCTTTCGTCTCTGCCTATCAACATCTCCCTTTCCTTCCTGCTGGAAGTATGCCTTTGTAAAGCCTGTGCCTAAGAAGGGTGACCGTTCCAATCCCTCAAACTACCGTCCTATAGCTTTACTTTCCTGTCTATCTAAATCTTTTGAATCAATCCTTAACCGGAAGATTCAAAAGCACCTTTCCACTTCAAACCTTCTATCTGATCGCCAGTATGGGTTTCGCAAGGGGCGTTCTACTGGTGATCTCCTTGCCTTCCTAACTGATTCTTGGTCATTCTCTCTTAGCCGTTTCGGTGAAACCTTTGCTATTGCGCTGGACATATCAAAAGCTTTTGATAGGGTCTGGCACAAATCTTTCCAAACTACCCTCCTACG
>NC_066528.1:10031773-10039273 GCF_024679095.1 Eriocheir sinensis
GTGACATACGTAGGATATGTGTAACAGTCTAACTGGAGTGTGTGGCGAACAATACTGTGGCGAAGTTTTAACAAAGTGACATACGTAGGATATGTGTAACAGGCTAAATGGAGTGTGTGGCGAACAATACTGTGGCGAGGTTTTAGCATAGTGACATACGTAGGATGGATATAAGCCAAAAGAAAATCATCGAAATGAAACTAAAAAAATTAAATAAAAAATAAAACTGACTGAAGTAAGAAAAAAAAAAGAAAACATGATATAATAAAAAAAGACTAATAATAAGATGAGCCCTTGGCAGAAACAATCATGGAGGGAGAACACGCAACAAGCTCAAAGTGAACACTGGCACCAGAAATATGACGCAAAAAAGTGAACTCTGGCACCAGAAATATGACGCAAAAAAGTGAACACTGGCACCAGAAATATGACGCAAAAAAGTGAACTCTGGCACCAGAAATATGACGCAAAAAAGTGAACACTGGCACCAGAAATATGAAGCAAAAAAGTGAACACTGGCACCAGAAATATGACGCAAAAAAGTGAACACTGGCACCAGAAATATGAAGCAAAAAAGTGAACACTGGCACCAGAAATATGACGCAAAAAAGTGAACACTGGCACCAGAAATGTGACGCAAAAAAGTGAACACTGGCACCAGAAATATGAAGCAAAAAAGTGAACACTGGCACCAGAAATATGACGCAAAAAAGTGAACACTGGCACCAGAAATATGAAGCAAAAAAGTGAACACTGGCACCAGAAATGTGACGCAAAAAAGTGAACACTGGCACCAGAAATGTGACGCAAAAAAGTGAACACTGGCACCAGAAATGTGACGCAAAAAAGTGAACACTGGCACCAGAAATATGACGCAAAAAAGTGAACACTGGCACCAGAAATGTGACGCAAAAAAGTGAACACTGGCACCAGAAATATGACGCAAAAAAGTGAACACTGGCAGCAGAAATATGACGCAAAAAAGTGAACTCTGGCACCAGAAATATGACGCAAAAAAGTGAACACTGGCACCAGAAATATGACGCAAAAAAGTGGACACTGGCACCAGAAATATGACGCAAAAAAGTGAACTCTGGCACCAGAAATATGACGCAAAAAAGTGAACACTGGCACCAAAAATATGACGCAAAAAAGTGAACACTGGCACCAGAAATATGACGCAAAAAAGTGAAAAAGTGAAAAAGTGAACACTGGCACCAGAAATATGACGCAAAAAAGTGAACACTGGCAGCAGAAATATGACGCAAAAAAGTGAACTCTGGCACCAGAAATATGACGCAAAAAAGTGAACACTGGCACCAGAAATATGACGCAAAAAAGTGAACACTGGCACCAGAAATATGACGCAAAAAAGTGAACACTGGCACCAAAAATATGACGCAAAAAAGTGAACACTGGCACCAGAAATATGACGCAAAAAAGTGAAAAAGTGAAAAAGTGAAAAAAAGAAAATAAATTGTCGAAACAACAAAACTCGCTTAGAAATATATTGCATGTTCACTCCTCCTCCTCCTCCTCTTAAACCACCTCTTCTTCCTCCTCCTCCTCCTCCTCCTTCACGCCATCACGCCTGCTTGTCTGGAGAGCACGGTGCTGCCCCCTGCTTGTCTGGAGGGAACGGTGCTGCCCCCTGCTTGTCTGGAGGGAACGGTGCTGCCCCCTGCTTGTCTGGAGGGAACGGTGCTGCCCCCTGCTTGTCTGGAGGGAACGGTGCTGCCCCCTGCTTGTCTGGAGGGCACGGTGCTGCCCCCTGCTTGTCTGAAGGGAACGGTGCTGCCCCCTGCTTGTCTGGAGGGAACGGTGCTGCCCCCTGCTTGTCTGGGGGGCACGGTGCTGCCCCCTACTTGTCTGGAGGGCACGGTGCTGCCCCTGCTTGTCTGGGGGGCACGGTGCTGCCCCCTTCTTGTCTGGAGGGAACGGTGCTGACCCCTGCTTGTCTGGGGGGCACGGTGCGGCCCCCGCCGTGTCTGGAGGGCACGGTGCGGCCCCTGCTTGTCTGGAGGGAACGGTGCTGCCCCCTGCTTGTCTGGAGGGAACGGTGCTGCCCCTGCTTGTCTGGAGGGCACGGTGCTGCCCCCTGCTTGTCTGAAGGGAACGGTGCTGCCCCCTGCTTGTCTGGAGGGCACGGTGCTGCCCCCTGCTTGGCTGAAGGGTACGGGGCTGACCCCTGCTTGTCTGGAGGGCACGGTGCTGCCCCCTGCTTGTCTGGAGGGAACGGTGCTGCCCCCTGCTTGTCTGGGGGGCACGGTGCTGCCCCCTACTTGTCTGGAGGGCACGGTGCTGCCCCTGCTTGTCTGGAGAGAACGGTGCTGCCCCCTGCTTGTCTGGAGGGCACGGTGCTGTCCCCTGCTTGTCTGGAGGGCACGTTGCTGCCCCCTGCTTGTCTGGAAGGCACGGTGCTGCCCCCTGCTTGTCTGGAGGGTACGGTGCTGCCCCCTGCTTGTCTGGAGGGAACGGTGCTGCCCCCTGCTAGTATGGAGGGAACGGTGCTGCCCCTGTTTGTCTGGAGGGTACGGTGCTGTCCCTGCTTGTCTGGAGGGTACGGTGCTGTCCCCTGCTTGTCTGGAGAGCACGGTGCTGCCCCCTGCTTGTCTGGAGAGCACGGTGCTGTCCCCTGCTTGTCTGGAGGGCACGGTGCTGTCCCCTGCTTGTCTGGAGAGCACGGTGCTGCCCCCTGCTTGTCTGGAGAGCACGGTGCTGACCCCTGCTTGTCTGGAGAGCACGGTGCTGCCCCCTGCTTGTCTGGAGGGTACGGTGCTGTCCCCTGCTTGTCTGGAGGGCACGGTGCTGCCCCCTGATTGTCTGGAGGGCACGGGGCTGCCCCCTGCTTGTCTGGAGAGCACGGTGCTGCCCCCTGCTTGTCTGGAGGGCACGGTGCTGCCCACTGCTTGTCTGGAGGGCACGGTGCTGCCCCCTGCTTGTCTGGAGAGGACGGTGCTGCCCCCTGCTAGTCTGGAGGGAACGATGCTGCCGTTTGTACGTTGCCCTCATCCTGCAGTGCTCACCCCTGCGGGCGTGCTGGCCTGGTGTGGCAGCAGCCGGGGCCCCGTGCGTCGGGAGCGGGGTCATGCAGCCTCGCCTCTCCACTTTGTGACCCCTAAAGGCGTGCCCGGAGGGGCGCGCCTTGGGGTCAGGTAGTTTCCGTCATCGTAGTCTGAATCTTCGTCTACGTGGCATTGTGAATGCTCGGCGACATTTTCGTAGATTGGAGGCTCGGCGACATTTTCGTAGATTGGAGGCTCGGCGACATTTTCGTAGATTGGAGGCTCGGGGATCTCCTCGTAGATATGCTCCTCGTCGTCGCCGAAGTACAGGTAGTCGGGCTCCTGCTGCCGCGGCGCCACGCGCGGGAGCACGGTGGGGCCCGTGGGCGGCGCCATGTCCACGTAGTTGTCGTCGACCTGTACCTCGCCGCCGATGCGCCAGGAGGCGGCCAGTCCGCACCGCGTCGGCACGCGGGGCACTACGGGAAGAGTGTGACCATTACGACGACGACGACGACGACCGTCACGATGGGAGAGAGAGAGAGAGAGAGAGAGAGAGAGAGATTTACATAGATTTACATAGAAACTCAGACCACACAGAACACATGGTCCAGACTAGGTGGTCTGTCCTTAAACCTAAGTGATTTTACATTAATCAGATGGCTCCAAAACGTTGCTTTTCTACTCTAGTTAATATTAAGTTGAAGGAAGTGACGGTCGAGCTTGTTTTTAAAGGAGTCAATCGTGTTACACTGGACCACTGATGGTGGGAGCTTATTCCATTCTCGCACTACAACGTTGGTGAAGAAAAATTTGGTGCAGTCTGAATTTACTTGTCTACATTTGAGTTTTCTGCCATTGTTCCTCGTTCGCAAAGTGTCATCGATCATAAACAATTTTGTTCTGTCTACATTCGTGAAATCATTAAGTATTTTAAAACATTCGATCAGTTTTCCTCGGAGGCGACGTTTCTCAAGAGAACATGTTAAGGGTGGAAAGCCTTTCTTCGTAGGATTTGTTGCGCAAGGAAGGGATCATTTTTGTTGCTCGACGCTGAACACCTTCTAGTTTAGCAATGTCCTTTGCATGGTGGGGAGGCCAAAACTGTACCACATATTCCAAGTGGGGTCTGACTAAACTATTGTAGAGCGGAAGTATTACATCTTTATTCTTGAATAAAAAGTTTCTTTTAATGAAGCCTAACATTCTGTTCGCTTTATTTGCTGCATCTATGCATTGATGTGAGAATTTGAGGTTTGACGCGATTTTAATCCCCAGGTCCTTAACGCATTGAACGCTTGTGAGTTTAACGCCGAGTATTTCGTAATCGAACTTCTTATTTTTTGTTCCAACTTGAAGGACGTGGCACTTGTCTACGTTAAAGGGCATCTCCCATTTATCCGACCAAGCTGAAATTTTGTGCAAATCCTCTTGGAGGCTTTGCCTGTCTTCGTCAGTGAGAACCGAGTTACCAATCTTTGTGTCGTCTGCAAATTTACTAATGCGATTATTGAGTCCAACATCCACGTGGTTGATGTAAATAATGAAGAGCACTGGGCCAAGAACCGAGCCCTGAGGGACGCCACTAGTGACCGGCGCCCACTCTGAGTTAAAACCGTCGATCACAACTCTTTGTTGTCTGTTGCTCAACCAATTCGCGATCCATTGGTTTACTTGACCGTCAATGCCTATTTGCTTTAATTTATAAAGTAATTTATGATGTGGGACTTTATCAAACGCTTTCTGGAAATCAAGATAGACTACGTCCACTGATTTGGTGACGTCATAAATTAAGAAGAGATCGTTATAAAAGGTCAGTAGGTTTGACAGGCAGGATATTTTGTTACGGAAGCCATGTTGTGAATCCCCAATTAATGAGTGGCTTTCGAGGTAACTCACAATTTCGTCTCTAATTATGCTCACGAGTAGCTTACCTACAATTGAAGTTAGACTAATGGGTCGGTAGTTACCTGGTATTTTTTTGTCTCCTTTCTTAAAAATCGGTGTCACGTTACCCTTTTTCCAATCCGAAGGGACGATGCCTTGTCGCAAGGACATATTGAATACAGTAGTGAGGAGGAGAGTATTTCGCTCTTTGTTTCTTTAAGCAGTATAGGATATACTTTGTCGGGTTCGGGACTTTTATTTGTTTTAAGTGAATGGAGAGCTTTAAGGACTTCATCGGTTGTTATTTCAAAATTAGGCAATGCATGCTCGAGATTTACAATAGTACTGGTGTTGGTGGTAGCGAGAGGAAGACTGTTAGTATTAAACACCGAGGAAAAATAATTGTTTAAGAGGTTTGCAATGTGTTGGCTGTCAGTCACTAGTGCACCGTCGCTGTTTGTTAAAGGTTCAATACCACTTTTGATCGCCTTTCTGTTGTTTATGTAACTGAAGAAAGGTTTCGGATTATTTTTACAGTTGGCTGCAATATTTTCTTCATATCTACGCTTTGCCTGACCTACTAGTCTTTTTACTCGTCGCCTGGCATCATTATAAAGTCTAATGTTTTCGGGCGTGCTTTGTTCTTTCTTTAATCTGTAAAACAATTTTCTCTCATTGACTGATTGTTTAATTTCGCTATTAAACCACGGTGGGCTTTTATTAGTGTAAAGTCGCTTCTCGCACAAGGGGACGAATGTGTTCTGCTGAGTGAGTAAGTGATTTTTAAAGCTTCGGATTTCTACGAAGTTTGCTCTTTTGAAATTGGGCACCTTTACTTTATTTTCAGTCACTGATGATTGAGCTCTAATGTCGACGCGCACTAATTTATGATCGCAAGAACTGAGGTGTTCTCCTACCGTGACATTACTGACTAGGTTATCTTGGGTCGTTATAACAAGGTCGAGTATATTATTTTGTCGAGTTGGCTCAGAAACCATTTGGCTTAGATAATTTTCTTCTAGAAATTTGATCATTCTATGTGACTCGCCTTCTGTACCTGACAGTGTCACCCAGTCGATATGGGGGAGGTTAAAGTCTCCTAATATCAGTGAGTCGTTCTTGAGCAAAGAAGATGGGGTGTGGGGTGTGTGAGGTCCTGGCAGTACCCAGAGATCGACGATAATGAGCATACACTTCCTCACGTCGGGAGAGTACCTGCTGGCGAAAGCGAGTCCAGCTCGTGATGAGGCTGTGATGAATTACACACACACACACACACACACACACACACACACACACACACACACACACACACACACACACACACACACACACTTGTGGCCCAGACCTGACCGAGGTCAGACATGGGTCACGGCGCTCCGTAAGGAGCAGCCAGGGGCCAGCCTGTTGGCCTCTCCCCATCCCCTCCATCCCCCTCTCCCTTTTCATCAATAACCCAACACTGTAAGAAACTTTTGTGACATCAAGCTTAATCATGGTGAGAGAGAGTGAGTGCAGTGCGTTTGTGGTGCCGTGAAGACACTGAAGAGTAGTAATGGCCAGTGTGACGTCGACGCCGCCTAACCATCCAGCCGACGCCGGCCCCCAGGTGCCCCCAGGTACACCAGCCCGACCATCATGCTGCTGGGAGAATTCGGTTCAGGTGCAGTGCAGTGTTGAGGCCCGTCACTCAGGTGGAGTCATGGTTGGGGGAAGTGGCAAGGGCAAGTGGCATGGGGAAGTGCAGACGTTAGATGTTCCCACGCCTACCGCTTCTCGGTCCACCTCTTCCTATCTTGTCTCACCGGCCGGAGAGATTAGCAGGTCATCACTAAGCTGAGTGACGGCCGACACCGCCTCTACCTGCACCCCTGCCATGAACGGCGACCTGACCCTTTTTTGACCTGGGGTTGACCTGGGGCTTAAGCACCTGACCCGTCACCCGGAATACCACACCGCCTCCTACAGCACTAACGCACTGCATTCCACCACCTCACCTTCCCCCCACCAACCCAGACCCCCTATACCCCTTTCACATTGTACTTTTTTTTTTTTCAATATTGTATTTTTAACATGTATATTTTCAGCTTTACAGCTGCAATCACTTAATAAACCGTTTATTATTATTATTATTATTATTATTATTATTATTATTATTACACACACACACACACACACACACACACACACACACACACACACACACACACACACACACACACACACACACACACACACACACACACACACACACACACACACACACACACACACACACACACACACACACACACACACACACACACACACACACACACACACACACACACACACACACACACACACACACACACACACACACACACACACACACACACACACACACACACACACACACTCTCTCTCTCTCTCTCTCTCTCTCTCTCTCTCTCTCTCTCTCTCTCTCTCTCTCTCTCTCTCTCTCTCTCTCTCTCTCTCTCTCTCTCTCTCTCTCTCTCCCCCCCCCCCCCGTGGGCTCATCCAGCAGTATAAGTCTAATTCCCCTAACATTTTGATTTGAGGAGTTCTACCACGGACTTGGGCGGAGAGCGAGTAAATTTGCA
Organism: Eriocheir sinensis; assembly: GCF_024679095.1. Classification (NCBI taxonomy): domain Eukaryota; kingdom Metazoa; phylum Arthropoda; class Malacostraca; order Decapoda; family Varunidae; genus Eriocheir; species Eriocheir sinensis. The sequence continues at coordinate 10,039,269 of NC_066528.1, forward strand.
GACGA
>NC_066528.1:10044273-10124334 GCF_024679095.1 Eriocheir sinensis
TTGCTGGTAGGTAAACGTAAGTTCCAACAACGATCTTCACGGATACACTGAAAAGAAAAGAAAACAAAAAGCGTGGAAACAAGCGAGTCGCGTCTCCGAGCTTCCGAGCCTCGGTCAAGAACAATGGTCAAGGACGTGAGTCACGTGACTCAAGCACCACGTGGGGGTGCTGCGCGCGGCCGCCTGACGCAACAAAGTAGTACGCTGCTGTGTGGGCATTATTTAAGGATATTCTTAATAGTTATTATAAAGTGACACGTGGATTTAATGTAGGGAAATAAAAGCCGCCCCACCATCTTCGCGTCGTCAGTAATGCAAGTAATGGCTACTGTTGAGGAAGGGGAAGTAGACACCTCTTTCAAAGTTATGCTCAGCCTACATTACTGCTTGTTTCTTGGTGACTGAATTCAGGGCGGTAAAGAATGACTTCCGGAAAATAGAAGGGGGGCGAGGGGTACGTAGCCCCTTCCGTGAGGGAGGTGGAGGGATGCGAAGTCCCCCGTTAGGTAGGTTACGTTAGGGTGAGTTAGGGTAGGGCAGCCCACAGGTCCCAAGCTTGTTTGGGGGTAGAGGGGGGCGGAGCATGGGCAAGCACATCGTTGGTTAAGTAGGACGTGAGGTACTGACGTTGTTTTGAGCTCTACATTTTTTCCTGTTGTTTTCCGGGAGGTTTGAAGGCTATCAAATACATATGACATCAGAAGAGCAGTTGGTTAAGTAGAAAACGAGATACCAGTGCGGCTTTTATCGCGACACTCTTTCCTGTTGATTTCTGGGAGCTTCGAAGGCTAGCACAGTATACATATATGGTAACAGAAGAGCAGTTGATTACGTACATTACACACACACACACACACACAAACACACACACACACACAAACACACACAAGGGTAAACGGTCGCCCCAAAACAGCACCACACCAAGTTGGAAAGAAAGAATGAAAAGAAAGAAATAGAAAGACAGAGGGAGAGAAAGAAAGGGAAGGAAAAACGATGCAGGAAAGTGGAGAAAAATAATGAGCAAAACAAGAAATATAAAGAGAGGGAGAGTAGCATAGTAGAGAGGTATGCAGAGAGAGCCTTCGTAGTGTATAGGCTTTAATTGACAAGAGACCCGACCACCGTAACCCATGGTGGTAAACTAACAGATTCATTAGAATTCCCCTTACATCAACTCTGACCCATGATTCGAGGTATCGAACCCGAAGTATAAAATCCCCAGCTCGAGGCATTTATGAGACCTGCTTCACCACAAGTAGTAGTAGTAGTAGTAGTAGTAATAAGAATAGTAGTAGTAGTATTTGTATTTTTACTTTCTCTATTTTCTCTTTTTATATAATGTCCTTCGTTGATGTTAGAAAGGGCCGAAGATGGATGACATTTGCAATTGTTTTTCTTTTCTCTGTTGTATTTTTTTCTTTCTCTTTTCTCGACGTTGTATCTCTCTCTCTCTCTCTCTCTCTCTCTCTCTCTCTCTCTCTCTCTCTCTCTCTCTCTCTCTCCTGTCGATGTTGTTTTTGTTTTTCTCTTCTCAATGGCGTTTATTTTATGTTCTTTTTCTCCATGACGTGTTTTTCTTTTTCTCTTCTCGATGTTGTTTTTGTATCATCATCCATTTGCTGGTGTTCCGTGATGGTCTGGATGAGCCTCTTTCTTCCCTGAAGAGACTCACCCACAGATTTGTTGGTGTGGATGTTAGGGCCGATAAAAGTGGATGATGTTTATCTAATCCTGTTCTCTGTGTTCCTTTTTTATTCTTTTTCTTATATTATATTCTTTTCATTTTTTGGTGTTCTTTTCTGTAGTTTTCTTTTTTTGGTCTGTTTTCTCATATTTTCCTTTTTTTGGTGTTCTTGTAATTTTTTCTCTACTTTAAATTGTCCTTCCTTCGGGGTTGTCGTTGTATGGATGAGTCTCCTCCCCCCCCCCAAAAAAAAAAAACTACAACCATACCAGCTTACAACCTGGTCTCCGCCAGTTCTTCTCCCCAGCACAGTTGCTATCCATTTACAGGCGCCTTGTCCGCCCTCGTATGGAGTATGCATCTCATGTGTGGGGGGGCTCCACTCACACAGCTCTCCTTGACAGAGTGGAGTCAAAGGCTCTTGGTCTCATCAACTCTCCTCCTCATACTGATAGTCTTATACCTCTCAAATTCCGCCGCCATGTTGCCTCTCTTTCTATCTTCTATCGATATTTTCACGCTGACTACTCTTCTGAACTTGCTAACTGCATGCCTCCCCCCCTCCCGCGGCCCCGCTGCACACGACTTTCCACTCATGCTCATTCCTATATTGTCCAAACCCCTTATGCAAGAGTCAACCAGCATCTTCACTCTTTCATCCCTCACGCTGGTAAACTCTGGAACAATCTTCCTTCATCTGTATTTCCTCCTGCCTACGACTTGAACTCTTTCAAGAGGAGGGTATCAGGACACCTCTCCTCCCAAAGTTGACCTCTCTTTTTGGACACTCCTTTGATCTCTATTCAGGAGCAGTGAGTAGCGGGCTTTTTTTTTATATATTTTTCTTTACGCCCTTGGGCTGTCTCCTTAGCTGTAAAAAAACAACAACAAAAAAACGCCTAAGATTATTTTGTCTACTCTGATTATTTGTTTATCGTATTCTATCGTTGTTGACATGACTCGGTTGCCTCTCTTTGGGGTATTTGGTCTTCCCTAAGCGTCGCACCTTCCTGTAAAACGTGTCATTGGCTGGTTCCTCTGGCTGGTAAAAGGGTTAGGTCTTGCCGTTTCAGTGGAGTGAGAGATCCTGCGCTTCTCTGCTCATCTAATCTGACGCACATCCGAGTGTTTTATTTCTCTCTCTCTCTCTCTCTCTCTCTCTCTCTCTCTCTCTCTCTCTCTCTCTCTCTCTCTCTCTCTCTCTCTCTCTCTCTCTCTCTCTCTCTCTCTCTCTCTCTCTCTCTCTCTCTCTCTCTCTCTCTCTCTCTCTGTATGTCGATGAAGTATAAAGACACTCAGAAAGACTCGCCCTTCTGTTCACTTGTCGCCCGAGGCGGCCGCGGCACCACACTGTTCCGGGGAGGGGACGTCGTTGTGCAAAATACCCCAAAGATGCAAGAAAAGAGAAGTTTAGTTCATACAGATGGTTGCTATTTCTTAGCCCGATTGAACTATAATATATATATAGATATATATATATATATATATATATATATATATATATCTATATCTATATATATATATATATATATATATATATATATATATACTATCAATGTTAAAGTTCATATTGTCAGTGAGAGTCCTTGTGCTGCTTGCAATATATGTTTTTGTTCTGTTGTAGCTTCTAGTGCAGTGTTTCTCAACCAGGGGTCCGCGGACCCCTAGGGGGCAGCAGAAACCTATCAAGGGGTCCGCAGAACGGGGAATTCAACACATTACAGTTAATCCTGCCATGGCTCAGTTTTTTTTTATAATTCATGATTACACAATGTGTCTTAATCGAGATGTCCAGTTTTTTTCTCTTTTTTCCCTGGCTAGTTGCGTCTCTCAGAGTGTGGCGATGATTTGTATAATATATTATAATGTTCCTATCACTAAAGGAGGTAGGAAGACACCTACCGAACGGGCGTGAGCTACTCCCGGTGAGGATATACGGGAAGCGAGGAGGGTGCTGAAGCCCTTCAAAGAGCCTTCCCATGTCCTCACTAACCGTTTCCCTTTTGTCTCATCAACACCAGAGAGCAGTTCAGCATGCTCTCTAAAGACAGTTCCTCTCTCTTTCTACACCACACTACATTCACACAACACTTCCTCGGAGTTCCCGCCTGGGGGGGGGACCATAAATTCCCCCAGGGAGGACTCCCCTTCTGGCTGCCGACTTGAGAGGTGTCCTGATAACTCCTCGAACCTCCTCCTTATCAATTTCTGCATCATTCGTGTTCTTCGTTCTAATTTTCATTCTGTGGAACACCATCTCTCCTCCTCTAAACCTCACCTTCTCTTCCTCACCGAAACACAGGTTTCTGAGGCTACTGACAGCAACCTCTACTCTGCTCCCTCCTACTATCTCTATCCTAAATTTCAATCCAAATCTGAATGTTGCGCCTACGTGCGCAACGACATCGCTTGCTCTCGTACCCACGACCTTGACTCTACTGAATTTTCCACCATCTGGCTAAGACTTCGTTGTCACTCTATTACTAAATACATGTGTGCTGTTTATCTCTCACCTAACAGTACTAACTATGTAAAATTCTTTGACTATTTGAATTCTAAAGTGGAGCACATCTTGACTCACTCTCCCTTCGCTGAAATCTCCATCTTGGGGGATTTCAATGTTCACCACCATGTAACGGGCTTGTCGGGGGGCGTTTAAAGGGTGTTGATTAAGACTTCAGCTTCCTTAAGGCGAATTATATTCGTAGCCTTTATGTACAAGAAGCGTCGGAGCGAGAGCGACTGTCGTTGTGTGTCAGTCGGAAGGAGTGACGAGTTACAGGTTGGAAAATAATTGTTACAATTGGTCACGTATGTCAAGGTGACCTCCGCGCACCATCGGAGTGCGAAGTATACAAAACTGAGACGGTAAACACTGACGGACGACATTCCTATAAGGTGGCGTGATCTATCTGTCGTGGGTTTTTTCCATTGACAATTGTATGCCTAATTCGTGGTGATATTAAATAATAATAATACATTGATATCCTACTATAACAACCAGCTTTGGCTTTCATCCTCTTTCACTGACCAGCCTGGTGAACAAGCCTACAACTTTGCTCTCCTCAACGACCTAGAGCAGTTGGTTCAGCACCCTACACGTATTCCCGACCGTCTTGGAGACAGCCCAACATTCTAGACCCCTTCCTTACCTTTAATCCTTCTGCTTACTCTGTCAAACTGTTCCCTCCGTTGGGCTCCTCCGATCATGACCTTATTTCTCTTTCCTGTCCTATCGCTCCTGTACATCCTCAAGATCCACCGAAGAGGCGTTGCTTCTGGCATTTTGCTTCAGCTCGGTGGGACGACCTGAGGATGTACTTTTCCGATTTCCCGTGGAATGATTACTGCTTCCAGGAGAGAGACCCCTCTGTGTGTGCCCAGCGCATCTCAAAGGTTATTGTCTCTGGAATAGAGGCATACATTCCACGTTCTTTCTCTACTCCTCATGCTAAAAAGCCTTGGTTTAATCATGCTTGTTCTCGTGCTATTAAAGATAGAGAGGCAGCTTACAAAAGGTTCCAGAGCCTTCGAACTCCCGCTAACTATGACCTTTACATTTCAGCCCGGAATCGTGCCAAATCTATTCTCCGACTTACCAAAACTTCTTTTATCGATAGAAAATATCAACACCTTGCTTCTTCTAATTCTTCCCGTGACTTCTGGCATCTAGCCAAAAATATCTCCTCCAATCTCACTTCTTCCTCTTTCCCTCCTCTCCTTAACCCTGACGGCAGCACTGCCGTCTCGTCTCTCTCTAAGGCTGAACTCTTCGCTCAAACTTTCTGTAAGAACTCCACCTTGGACGATTCTGGGCATATTCCTCCTACTTATCCCCTCTCTGATTCCTTTATGCCTGTTATTAAGATTCTTCCAAATGATATTTTCTATGCCCTCTCTGGCCTCAACTCTCAGATGCCTTATGGAGCTGATGGAGTGCCTCTTATTGTCCTTAAAAACTGTGCTTCCGTGCTGACACCCTGCCTGGTCAGACTCTTTCGTCTCTGCCTCTCAGCATCTACCTTTCCATCCTGCTGGAAGTATGCCTTTGTACAGCCTGTGCCTAAGAAGGGTGACCGTTCCAATCCCTCAAACTACTGCCCTATAGTTTTACTTTCCTGTCTATCTAAAGCTTTTGAATCAATCATTAACCGGAAGATTCAAAAGCACCTTTCCACTTCTAACCTTTTATCTGATCGCCAGTATGGGTTCCGCAAGGGGCGTTCTACTTCCGATCTTCTTGCTCTCTTAACTGACTCTTGGTCATCCTCTCTTAGCCGTTTCGGTGAAACTTTCTCTGTTGCGCTAGACATATCGAAAGCCTTCAATAGAGTCTGGCACAAATCTTTGCTTTCTAAACTGCCCTCTTTCGGATTCTATCCCTCTCCCTGTTCCTTTATCTCCAGTTTCCTTTCCGGCCATTCTATCTCTGTTGTGGTAGACGGTCACTGTTCTTCCCCTAAACCTATCAACAGTGGTGTTCCACAGGGCTCTGTCCTATCACCCACTCTCTTCCTGTTATTCATCAATGATCTTCTTTCCATAAAAAACTGTCCTGTCCACTCATACGCCGACGACTCCACTCTGCATTATTCAACTTCTTTCAACAGAAGACCCTATCAACAGGAAGTACACGACTCCAGACTGGAGGCTGCAGAGCGCTTAACCTCAGACCTTGCTATCATTTCCGATTGGGGCAGAAGGAATCTTGTGTCCTTCAATGCCTCAAAAACTCAATTTCTCCACCTATCAACTCGACACAATCTTCAAAACACCTATCCCCTATTCTTCGACAACACTCAGCTATCACCATCTTCAACACTAAACATCCTCGGTCTATCCTTTACTCAAAATCTTAACTGGAAACTTCACATCTCGTCTCTCGCTAAATCAGCTTCCTCGAGGTTGGGCGTTCTGTATCGTCTCCGCCAGTTCTTCTCCCCCACGCAGTTGCTATCCATATACAGGGGCCTTGTCCGCCCTCGTATGGAGTATGCATCTCACGTGTGGGGGAGCTCCACTCACACAGCTCCTCTGGACAGAGTGGAGTCTAAGGCTCTTCGTCTCATCAGCTCTCCTCCTCCTACCTCTTAAATTCCGTCGCGATGTTGCCTCTCTTTCTATCTTCTATCGATATTTTAACGCTGACTGCTCTTCTGAACTTGCTAACTGCATGCCTCCCCCCCTCCTGCGGCCCCGCTGCACACGACTTTCTACTCATGCTTATCCCTATACTGTCCAAACCCCTTATGCAAAAGTTAACCAGCATCTTCACTCTTTCATCCCTCACGCTGGTAAACTCTGGAACAATCTTCCTTCATCTGTATTTCCCCCTGCCTACGATTTGAACTCTTTTAAGAGAAGGGTATCAGGACACCTCTCCTCCCGAAACTGACCTCTCTTTCGGCCACCTCTTTGGATTCTTTTTTAGAAGCAGCGAGTAGCGGGCTTTATTTTATTATTGTTTCCTTTTTTTGTGCCCTTGAGCTGCCTCCTTTGTTGTAAAAAAAAAAAAAAACACTTTAAAAGGTGAGGAAGTTATATTTGTTGGCACTAGTGCCACTAGAAACCTTGAGGGCTCAATGTTTTCATGAGTTCCCGATTTCTCATGGAGCAGCTATGAAAGTGTTGTTACCTGTCACCACCACCTGCCTATGTGAGTCAAGCTTTTCAGCCATGACAGCACTGAAAACTAAATATTGGTCAAGATTAAGGATCGAAGATGACATGCTTGTTAGTTTATCAAGAATACCCCCCACGCATTGATAACATCATTGCTAGCAGTCAGCAGCAAGTATAATATTAAGTGAAACACAAACATCGTTTGCAGATAAAGAAAAAGTTAATTGATCATAATTTTTTTTAATGTGAGAAGCTTTTTATGTGAACATGTTATTTGTAACTTAATTTTTCAGTCGCTAAATAAGATTTTATCATTTTGAAAGCCGAATTATTCTGTTTTCTTAGAAGTGAAGTTTACTTTATTTTCCATTTCGTAAATATACGCAGTTTTTTCTTTTATTTTTGTATCATGTTTGTGCAGTGAAAACAATCTGATGATTAACCCATATATGCCCGTAAAAAATCAAGGTTCTTTGAATAAGTTCTATGTCTGAGATGTAGTAGAATATGACTCTACTGAATCATAACAAATGTTATTTTGCCCTTTTACTGCATAGTTTAGTACTTATTTGCAATATGACTTTGTTGCGATAACGCAACGATGGGCACAATACCACATGCGCGTGTTGCGAAAACGCAACGATGGTCAATGCGGTCCTTAGCTTCCTTATACAGTTTTGTGTATTATACCGAATCGTAAGCAATGTCATTGCTTGATTATGAAAGGGTATAATTAAAGAATACTGTTTTGCGTTATTGTTTATTGAAAATATCTTTACAATAAGAAATTCAACATAGAACATGAATAAATCAATACTATACATAAAGTTTATATTTGCAATATTCTAACCATATATTGCGCTTTCCCTGTAATTAGGAAACAGCTATGGCCCCCATTATCTAGTACTCAACCTGTGTAAATTAATGGATTCTTTTACATTCAAAGTTATTAAAAATCAATTCAGAATTTTGTAAAATGAAAGAAGAATTCCTTGTCCTTCATGTTCACATTGCTAACCTACTCAGGCAGTACTTTTGTGGTAATCTAATGAGCACTTAACATGCAAGGGAACATTGCATTTGTTGCAAACATAGACAGTTTGACTTTTACATTACCTACATCGGCGTCGACTTTCAGGAATACTCTTTGAAATATCATGCCCCTTATTGTCATATCTGTCCTCATCTGCATGTGCATTTTGAGCAGTAAGCATTCTCTGTCTGCCTGGATTACATGCCGGTACTCCATACTTCTTCAACTGGTGTTGCACAACATGGCGCGTAAAAGCTAAAAGATCTTCTTTATACCCGCCTTCCCGAGCAAATAACCATGCATTGTTCATACATACATTCAGCAAATATGATAGAATAGGGATGTACCATTTTTTTCCTCGAATTGCGATACGGTACTTGGCTACGTTCTGGTCTAGCCTGTCTACACCACCCATGTTTGAGTTGTACATTCCAATTACTGAAGGCATGGGTATCACCACTCTTTTACGTTCAGCTGCTGACCAACGCTGAACTTGCTTGACGGGGTGCACGCCATAATGAGTAGATGCGATGGTAACCACACCATTATCATTCCACATTACCACTGAAATGCCTGAGTCTTTCTCAAGAAAATGCTCCTCACTTCCTCGTGAGAGTTTCTCAAACTGTTTGGCATTGCTCAGGGGACATTTTTCTGTTCTGTTGCTACGAATGGTTCCAGTCGCAGAGTGTCCCCTTTCCTTGATTGCTTCCAAGAGTCTGATGGACGTGAAGAAGTTGTCAAAGACTAGAGAGAACTTTCTTCCGGGGTACTGAGACTCAAGTCTATCAAGCATGTTTAGAACTACCTCTCCACCTAGGCCATACATGTCTTTGTAGCAGCTGTCACCCTTCGTTGCATATTTTCCTTGATACATGTCAATGAAGTAAGAATATCCTAATGGAGAAGCTGCTACCCATCCTTTATAGCCCCAACGAATAGGTTTGCCACGGATGAACTGTTTAGTGGGATGGCCTCCGTAGTAAGGGATCATTGACTCATCAATAGACACTGAGGTTGGACCAAAGACTTCACCATACTTCAGGAAACGTTCATTTAGAATGTCTAGAATAGGACGCACTTTTGCAAACTTGTCCTCTTTATCAAGATTAGTGTTGTCGGCTGCATGAAAATGTTTCATTATTTCATCAAAACGGTTTCTCCGTATTGAACTTGCTATGAGCTCATTTCGAACATCAGGTTCCGTTGCCCAGTAAAGACGACGGCGTGACAAAGTGTTGTAGCCAGAGAGCAATAAAATGCTAATGAACACTTTCATCTCATTGCATGACAACTGAAATGTGTGGTTTCCCTTTTGCACTGCATACATCACAGTATCTTTGGTCAGAGTGTCTAGGAACAGCTCAAATATTTCATGTGGTTGACGAGGTAGATCAGCTGTTGAAGGCCTGTAAGAGTAACTTGTAATTTTTTCCATGAAAGGAACATCATCCTCATGCCACTGTCTGATCTTGAGGTATTTTCTCCCAGACTTCCTCGAAATCGACTTTGAAGAACTAGGCTGTGGGGCATTATCCTCTTGCATGTCAACTTGCGGAGTTGAATCTTCTTGGAGACAAGGTGATTCATTGGTTCGGAGTTCAGCTTCACTCAGAAGCTGGGATCCAGGAAGATTTCTAATCTCGACATGATCTTCTTCACCAGAATCTTCATCAGTCTCATCCCCATCATCTGGAGGTGTTATGTAGATTGTTATTTGGTTTTCTGATTCTTTAATTGCACCTTTATCTTCTCCATCTGTGTCGTCCTCGATAGGCTTTTCAACTTCTTCTAAAATTTCATGCAACCTCAAAGGTCTGTGGGAAAAAATGAACACTGAGTCAGTAAAAGTCGGACATAAAAGAAAAGTAATTGTTTTTATTATAAAGAGCAATTTTACTGTCTCTTCTCTGAATTTAGCTCTTGTTTCTATTGTATTGTCACTAAAGTTGTATGCCCATCGATGCGATAACGCAACACCCACAAGGGGCAGAGTGCCCATGGTTGCGTTTTCGCATCAGAAAAAAAATGCAAATTTTACGGATTCATACGAAGTACACAACACCACCAAAGTTTTACATAATATCAGTATTGGGTACTAGAATCCATAATCTTACGAATTACTAGTGAAGGGAGCTTAAGCCTAACAAAATACACGATACTTACTTCTTTTTGTGAGAAGACATCGCGAGTCAAATTTTAATGACACTTCTAGGAATTCCTGATACTAGGCAGCTCTCTCAGGGGGAGAAAAATAAAACTGGACCAGTAGCTATGAGTGTCAGCTACACACTGGCGGGTTCAAATCCTCTGTCGCATTCTTTCCTGCGAGTACAAGTGGAAACATGTATAGGTATCTTTTGTGTTGCGAAAACGCAACCATGGGCTTATATGGGTTAACACCATTTCCTATGAAAAGAAAACCTTTTATTAACCATTCTCACATGGAAATGTAAAATTACTATATCCTATCTAATCCCGTACCAAAGGGGTCCCCTGAAAATATAAGTGGATGTAAGGGGTCCACAAAGGTTGAAAGGTTGAGAAACACTGTCTAGTATCTAAATGACGACCTTCTCTCGCCTACCAGCAAACTCTCAGGCTTATTAAAGAATAATAAACTAACACAACTAATAAGCAAACCCACACGACTAACCCCCACCACTGCTACACTACTGGATGTAATAATAACCAATAACTCTGACCTCATATTACACAGTGACGTAATCCCTAACCCTATCGCTGATCACGAGCTTATCACAGCCACAGTCAATATGAAAAAGCCAAAATGAATACCAGTTATAAAAACATTCAGAGACTTAAAGTTATATGATAAAGATAAATTCTGCGAAAGCCTGCTAAACAGCGTCACCGAACTGAATCAAATATTAAACACGGATAATGTTAATGACCAAGTGAGCATACTAACTTCAGTGTTCACCAGATGCTTAGACAACCTTGCTCCAATGGTAACACGTGAAATAAAACGGCCCCCTGCTCCCTGGATCAACAATGAAATTAATGAATGTATAAATCTCAGAAATACAACACAACGTAACCTCAAAAACAACAGAAAAGATAAAATACTACAAGATAGGTACAGATACCTGAAGAAACGCGTAAAAACCCTAATTAATATATCCAAAAATAATTACTATCAGTCCCAACTCAAAGATTGCAAAGGTAATACGTCTGCCACTTGGAAAGTTGTAAAAGAATTAGTTCCCAATAAAAAGAACAGCTCAAACAATCAAATATCTGGCAGCTCAGAAACTTTGTGTGAAGATTTTAATACTTTTTTTGCTAACGTGGGAAAAAACACATACGAAAAGACACAATCTACGCTATTAAACATACAAAACAGTCCCCCAGTGGAAAATGCCATACATGACAGACACCTCGCAGACCACACACACGAAGAAAACGGCACACTCTTTCGCCAGGGCGAGGCGGTTCGAGCCCCAATGCCGCCGGGTGGTGACAGGACGGGCATCCGGTCTTAACCTCGGAGCCACACCCTCAAAACATATTGTTGTGCTGGAAGCTTCCCCCGGCGACCATAGGCCTCTAGAAAGCTCCCGGAGAAACGAGCAAGGGGGCGGGGAGTAAGGCCCCGCGGGGCGCGGCCAGTCGCCAGGCGGGAAGTGTTGCCAACTCGCATATATTTTTGCTACATGTTCTTGTATGATCTAAAATATACTGTAACATTCTAGACTGTACTGTTCTGGATATATATAGGAGAAGAGGGCAAGAGAGGGCAGTCCCAGTCATAGTAAGCTAGTGGTCAGTGAAGAGTCAGAGTGAAGTGTACTACTAAGGAAGAATATTAAACTACAGAAGCTGTGCAAAGTGTTTACATATCTCCCTCCCACGGAGTCTTGTGACGGCGACACGGAACCCAAGTAATACGTCCGGCATAACAATATCGACAACCTAATAATCGTGAACATGGGTTAGCGCTGTCAGGAGAAAGAAGATAAAAAGAGATGCAAATACAACAGCCATGATGTTATTCTCTCGGTGATGCAGTGATGTGGGAAGATTGTCCTTTCTCTGGACGCCATTTCTGCGGTGTAACCATGCAGTACCAGTCACCGAATAGATGGCACGTTCAGGCAAGGTAAATATAGTCTACGACAGGTAAAATCATCCCCCCTCTTTCGCGCAGGCAAGGTACCAAACTCCGCCCATACCCGTGACGTCAAAGAGTGGTATAGGTAAACTCCGCCCATTTCCCGTGACGTCAGAGTGATATAGGTCTGGGTCTTGGATGTGGGTGAGCCTCTTCATTCAACGGAGCTCCCATTTGTGTTGATTTATATCTGTGTCGAGCAGGTTATTTATTATTTTCATTGTCTTCAGAATTGGTATATATTTTTTTTTGCCTCCTGTCACATGCTGTATGTGCTGTATGTGTGTAGAGAAGTTCCCCATGCATGTCCTGCAAGTCACTGCACGTCACGGGGTCAAGTCTGAGACTGAGCCGCTGTCAGCTCTGCAACCTCTCCTCCTACCCACGCTCTGACGTCACACACACACGCACTCAGAAGCGCGAATTAAGAGCCAGCGTTTGGGGGGGACGATTTTACCTGTCTATATTTACCTGCGTTCAGGGCTCCGTCGGTAGCGGGGACCTACTGGCCATGTAGAAGAGTACCTCAAATCCTCAATTAGAGGAGTTCTGGCCCTCGAAAAAAATGCCAAATTATCTTGAATACATAATTTGGTACAGAAAAGTGAGTCTACTATAAAAAAGATTTTGCTTATCCCAGTGTAATTTTAAAACAAAGTTATGAATATTGAGAACATTATTCTTTAATAATCTTTGACACAGATGCGGTATTATGATAAATGAAATTATGAAACTTCGGTTGCACAGCAGCCTGAATCTACGACCTGTTATTCGTTGTCTTTTGGTTTGCATAAACTTCTGTACTATCAATTTTAGGCACTTGATACACTAAAGCAATTAATAAATCACTTCTGGTACTAACTCATCTCTCTGCCTCTCGTAGTTGCTACATTCTACAATTAGATGTTCCACTGTTTCTTTCTCCCCAGTGTCCTAGACAGCTACAGCCCTTTGTGTTGGTAAGTCTTGGTGAGAGTGAGTTCGGCCCCTCAGCGGCTCCTTTCGGTACTGTGCGGGTTTCGGCCCTATCTCTTTACCACGAGTTCTACTGACTAGATTCTGTTCGGTACTTTCCAGATTAAACATTAGTCTTCGTGGAATCTATTAGAAAAATGGCTCAAGCTATACATGCGGCAGGAGATTAGCAAAAAATGCGAGAATGGTGTGAGCTTAGGCGCGAGTATTTAGCTTGTAATAACTGAATGGTAGTGTTTCTCACCACTTCACATAAAAAAATGTTAGCATAAACACTTTGGATCAATGTCTTGTAGACAATAGGCACAGTGCATCATGATTTATCACGTGAGAGATTTTAAAGTGTGCGAGTCCTCATAGCTTCAACAGTTGACTCAGTTTTAGTTAAAGTAGCTAGCGATCACTGGCAATTTTAGGGGAACAGAACTCCTCTAATTGGGGGGAGGGAGCACGGAGAGTGATGGATACGGTGCTGAGCAGGCACGGAAGGCGTACAACATTTAGGAATGGCTGGGGATCATACCACCGACAGGACATGTTCACGGCGTCCTGCAGTGTTTGGTGTCGTATCAGTCACCAACAACATCAAGGTTTCAGAAGCCGAGTGGAGCGGGAACAGTCAGGCTAGGTGTGTTAGGGACAAAGTGGCCATGGAATAGAGGGTGTGCTTCTGACTAACATGCAATGGCTAGAGGTAATCCCTGCAGATTGATCGGTTCGTACAGACTGTTCTCAACGACTACTTGCTCTTGCTGTTGACTCATTGGTGGTTTTTTATTTGATTTGATAAATTTATTACACCCATGGGGCGACAATCATATTTACAGATATGAAGTCTGACACTATTTACATTTAGCAACTAAATTGGAGGTCACAGAGAAAGCATAAAGAGTTCACACAAAAGCATAAATAAGTTGTAAAACGTTATCTCAAAACGTTATGAAAAGAACACATATACTACCAAAAGTATTGGTCTACGATGACTACAGTAATCAGCACCCACCAAAGTGTGGGTGTTGCATGGAAATACGTAATGTCTAAGTGGTTGCCAGTGAGGAGAAATTATATACAGGTGTCGGTCATTGACTGTCCCTGGGGCAGCAGATCCATGACTGAAGGACACTCAAGGCAGTAATGCTGGAGGTGGTTGTCGTTGGGAAGGCCACACAGCTTGCAGGCGGAGTAGTGAGGAGCGTCCCCAGCTTCACAGACTTGCCACACCGGACGATAGCCCAGACGAAGACGAGCAGTCATAACATTGTGCCTGCGAATCTTCAGTCCATGCCGGCGATACTTGGGAGGTGATTGACGGAAGTGGTCGTAGTGCTGTATGGAAACACTCTGCGTCCGTTCTGGGTCCCTACGTTGGAGTGTAGCGAGATGAGCGGCTTTATGGATCGTCTTTTTGTAACAGCGGAGAGATGGTCTAGCATTATCAGGAGGAGGTAGTCTGCAGGCATTTTTCGCGATGAGGTCCACAGTGTCATTGGATGCAATACCAACATGCGAAGGAGTCCACAGGAACGTAACGATGAGGGAGTTATCAAAAGCTGACGCTAACTGCTGTAATATTTCTTGAACTACATCAGAGCACGTGGGTTGTGGAGATGAAAGGGCTAGAAGGATGACCACACCATTCAGTCTTCGCTGAAGTAAGACACGAACGGCTTCCAGGATCCCGCGTAACTCACAGTAGGTTGAATTTGATGAGTTGCATCGTCTGTGGCCGACCCAGCCTCCCGTAGATGGGTCCACATCAAGAGAGTAGACGGCGTACTCACTCGATCACTGGTGGGTGCTGTTGTGGAGCTGGGGAAGGTTCGTACAGAGTGTTCACGACTACTGTCTCTTGCTGTTCACTCACTGGTGGGTGCTGTCGTGGAGCCGGGCAGGGGTTCGTACAGACTGTTCTCCACGACTACCGTCCCTTGCTGTTCCCTGGCGGCGGGGGTCACGAGGCCGGGGAAGGGTTCGTACAGACTGTTCCCCACGACTACTGTCTCTTGCTGTTCACTCACTGGTGGGTGCTGTCATGGATGCGGGGAAAGGTTCGTACAGACTGTTCTTCATAACTTATGTCTCTTGCTGTTCACTCACTGGTGGGTGCTGTCATGGAGCCGGGGAAAGGTTCGTACAGACTGTTCCCCACGACTACTGTCTCTTGCTGTTCACTCACTGGTGGGTGCTGTCATGGATGCGGGGAACAGACTGTTCCCAAAGACTACTGTCTCTTGCTGTTCACTCACTGGTGGGTGCTGTCATGGATGCGGGGAAAGGTTCGTACAGACTGTTCCCCACGACTACTGTCTCTTGCTGTTCACTCACTGGTGGGTGCTGTCATGGATGCGGGGAAGGGTTCGTACAGACTGTTCCCCACGACTACTGTCTCTTGCTGTTCACTCACTGGTGGGTGCTGTCAGTGAGCCGGGTAGGAGTTCGTACAGACTGTTCTCCACGACTACCGTCCCTTGCTGTTCCCTGGCGGCGGGGGTCACGTGGCCGGGGAAGCGTTCGTACAGACTGTTCTCCACGACTACCGTCCCTTGCTGTTCCCTGGCGGCGGGGTCACGGGCCGGGAAGCGTTCGTAAAGACTGTTCTCCACGACTACCGTCCTTGCTGTTCCCTGGCGGGGGGGGTCAGGGGGCCGGGGATGCGTTCGTACAGACTGTTCTCCACGACTACCGTCCCTTGCTGTTCCCTGGCGGCGGGGGTCACGGGGCCGGGGAAGCGTTCGTAAAGACTGTTCTCCACGACTACCGTCCCTTGCTGTTCCCTGGCGGCGGGGGTCACGGGGCCGGGGAAGCGTTCGTACAGACTGTTCTCCACGACTACCGTCCCTTGCTGTTCCCTGGCGGCGGGGGTCACGGGGCCGGGGAAGGGTTCGTACAGACTGTTCTCCATGATGTGCACTGAACCTATCTCCGGTGAGGCTGGAGAGGACTGTGGACGATACAGGATCTCTGAAGAGGTTTTGATAAGCATTAGCATTATTATTATTATGATTATCATTATTATTATTATTATTATTATTATTATTATTATTATTATTATTATTATTATTATTATTATTATTAGTAGTAGTAGTAGTAGTAGTAGTAGTGGTGGTTCGTAGTCAGTAGTTGTATATATATGTAGGTACAATACGAGCAACAGTAAGAAGAGGGATAAATGACCCGTGAAGTGCAATTCCTGAATGACAAACATGTATGATCAACACATTAGTTTTGTACACGTGCTTCTACCAGGTGATTAGGACACACACACGGCCTTTGTTTGTTGATGTTAGCGTGGCCTGCGTTAAGATGGCGGCGGCAATTACTTGGGACGGGAAGACAGGAAACGATTACGTATTCTCTCTCTCTCTCTCTCTCTCTCTCTCTCTCTCTCTCTCTCTCTCAGTACTCACCCTGCCCCTCTCCCTGTCCACGCCGTCGCCTCCGGTAGGTCACACACACCACAATGGCCAGGATCACCGCCACCACCACCGCTATCGGCACCGCTATCACCACTGTCGAAGAGGAGAGAGACAGAGTGACCTTTCCTTGTGGCGGCGATGGTGTGGACGTGGTGTGGCTGTGGTTGTCAGGGTGGAGGAAGAGCTTGTAAGAGGAACACCTGGAGGGGCTGTGGTGGCATAGGTTGTGGAGGGTGTTGTGGTGGTAGTGCCTGGAGGTGTTAGTGTTGTGGTGGTGGTGGTGATGGTAGTGGTGTAGTGGTGTTAGTACCTTGAGGTGTTGTTGTGTTGGTGGTGTTGATGATGGAAATACTTGAAGGTGCTGTTGTTGTGGTAGTGGTGGTGGTGGTGGTACTTGAAGGTGCTGTTGTTGGTGTCGTGGTAGTGGTGGTGCTGGTTGTGGTACTTGGAAGTGCTGTTGTTGTTGTGGTGGTGGTGGTAGGGCGCGGCGGATCCCTGCAGGTGGGTGGGTTCTGCAGGCTCGTGAATTGTGTTGGACCGAGACATCTGCCGCCCGTTTCTTCGGCTGTGCTTGTCCAGCTGGAAGAGCCGTGAGCCACAATACTGAGGCCAGTAATGACTTTGTACCATGATTGTTGCCTCGTGCATCTTCCACTGTATCCTTCAATATTTAGGGTGAAATGCAGAATTTGGGTCAATATACTCGTGTCGTCCACATCCACCTTCAGTTTGATCCACTTGTTGTCGCTGTAACACTTGTCAAGGCCAAACCAGGCTACTTGACTTGTTGCAAAGAGTCGATTTGCTTCTGTCACTTCAAGACTAACTCCCTGGAAGTCATCTCCCGGCTGCACGTACACTGTTGTCGACACTTTATTTTCAAATCCTAATGCCAATGATAATTTTGATCTTCTCTTCTCACAAATTGTCTCCTTCACTAACGACCACCACTTCATGAAGATCCTCACAGTCCCTGGTGCCGTGGGCGCCTCCAAGACGCAGCAGGAGCACCGCCACCACAGCCACACGCCCCGCCATCACCCCAAGACACGCCAGGCCTGTTTGTCTCCGGGTTCAGGGTGAGGGAGCAGGATGGACGCCGCATATACTTCCCCTGATATATAATACAAAGACAACTAGAACACACACACACACACACACACACACACATGACATTTATATATTGACCTTAGTGTCCTGCGTCTTGAAGATGGATACTTGTAATATGAGTATGTATTCTCTCTCTCTCTCTCTCTCTCTCTCTCTCTCTCTCTCTCTCTCTCTCTCTCTCTCTCTCTCTCTCTCTCTCTGTATGTGGATGAAGTATAAAGACACTCAAAGACTCGCCCTTCTGTTCACTCGTCTGGTGTGTCGTCGGTCCTCTTCATCGCCCGCAGACACTTTCTGGACACGTCCTCATCTTGGGGAAGGAAAAGACGTGTATTTCTAGCCCCTGTAACTCGAAATTGCACGCGTGTAAGGCATCACTGAGATTATGCTTGCTAACCTGACCTCGAGCTGGACTGAGGTGTGTGAGAACTGAGAATTCTAGCCCCATAGGATGAGAGTATGAGGTCATCCGAGAGAGAGAGAGAGAGAGGGACATGAGTGGGCGGCGGGCCCACTCATGTCCCAGGCCTTCTCTCTCTCTCTCTCTCTCTCTCTCTCTCTCTCTCTCTCTCTCTCTCTCTCTCTCTCTGATGAAGTCTTCCAGACATTGAATGGCATTCAAATAACTGATTCAAGATTCACTAATGGAGGTATTATTGTCATGAACTTTGATAATGGGAACACAAGGGCTGAGGCTGCTCAAAAATTGGAGTCTGTTGAGCAAATTAATACCAAGAGTGTTGGAAAGATGAAACCAAAGATCATGATATGTAATGTGCATAAAGAGGAGACCAAGGAAAAAATAAAGGAGACCATCTTGGACCGCAATGAGTTCTTACACACTATTCAGGGTGTTGAGAATAAGACTGAGCTGATTTTTAGTAAGTCTGCAGCTGGCGGCACGATGCACTGCATTTTGAGGTGTGACCCAACTGTGAGAGAGCTGATTTACAAGAATCATGACAAGTGTAAATTAGAATGGGGAGTATACACGGTGAGAGACAGATACCATGCAATTATGTGTTACCATTGTCAGAGATACGGCCATCTTGAGGCCAACTGTACTGACAAGACCAATGGAGACGCCCAAAAATGTTTCAAATGCGCTGGCGATCATAAATCAAAGGAGTGCGCCATGGCAGAGAAGAAATGCATAAATAGTGTGAGGTACAAGAAGCCTGAAATCAACCACTCAGCGAATGACCAGTGTTGCGTAGTACTTCAGACTGAAATTGAGAGAATTCGTAACGTGACCGATCATTGCTATTAATTAGTGTTTATACTCAAAGATAAATTGTGTGTTAAATGTTCAGTGAGTTGGAAATAATTTAGTGCGAATCCAAACACCTCCAAGTGACTTTGATGATGCCAAGTTTACTAAAAGGACATCAGTAGGATATTCATGAAGGCAATAAGTACTCGCTCATTTACTACGACGTTTTGAATCAAGTGCATCGAGGATTATTATCGAGGCCGACATCGTAATTGTTGACGGCCCTCGTAGAGCGCCGCACTAGCAGTGGAGCGGGGCCTGAACGTCATCAACGGTAAACGGTAACGGCCTTGGCGTGGCCGGCCTAAACAGTGTGATGCCAAGCTCCTTTTATAGTTGCAAGCTCCTATTTTACGATGACTCTACAGAGGCTTCTTATGCACGATTTAAACTAGCAAAAAAGTACAAAATAAACATGACTGATACATTTTGCTATGCTTTTATTAATGTCAAGTCACAGGATCAGATAACAGGGGGGCAGCGTGACATAATCATTCATCACACTGTGCAAGCCAAACCCCGCGGACAGTCTGACATTCCCGTGAGTCGCGCCGTCCGTGTGTTCCCGAGGCGGCCGCGGCATCACACTGTTCCGGGGAAGGGACGGCGTTGTGCAAAATACCCCAAAGATGCAAGAAAAGCACAGATGTTTGTTACTTCATAGCCATATTGTATTAAAGGTTTAGATTTTCTTTTAACACCGTGAAAGTTGCCTGTAGTAGCTATATTGTTATGCCGGACGTATTACTTGGGTTCCGTGTCGCCGTCACAAGACTCCGTGGGAGGGAGATATGTAAACACTTTGCACAGCTTCTGTAGTTTAATATTCTTCCTTAGTAGTACACTTCATTCTTGACTCTTCACTGGCCACTAGCTTACTATGACTCGGACTGGGGCTCTCTCGCCCTCTTCTCCTATATATATCCAGAACAGTACAGTCTAGAATGTTACAGTATATTTTAGATCATACAAGAACATGTAGCAAAAATATATGCGAGTTGGCAACACTTCCCGCCTGGCGCCTGGCCGCGCCCCGCGGGGCGCGGACGGCTCGCCTTGCTCCCCCCCCCCCCCCCTGCTCGCTCCTCCCGGAGCCTTCTAGAGGCACATGGACGCCGGGGGAGGCTTCCAGCACAACACTATCCCCCCCTCTTAATTGTGATCGTCCCGATCACACACTTAAGTATATACAAACGTAAGAGAATTAATCAAAAACATAATAATCGTCGTATCGCTGTGGACGCCTGCGTTGTCTCTGTCTTCTGTTCGTTGCCTCCTGCGCATCTGTCTCCTGGTGCGCCTCGTCGTCGTCCGCTTCTTGGGGTGTCCCTGGAACATCTGCCGAAGCCGGGAGGTTATCTCCCTCGGCTGAAAGGTCCAGAAGGCCTATTTCGTCGTCGACCTCCTCTCGGTCCTGGACGTCCCTTGCGTTTTCGTCGGCTGCTGGGTGTCTGTAGTTGTTCCAGGTGTAGTTTCCCGGACCGTGGTACCTCCATAGGCGGTTGACGTGGACAACTTTCGGCTTGGTCCTTTCCATTCTCCGGATTCGGTAAGTCACGTCGGAGAGGCGTTCTAGCACAGTGTAAGGGCCTTCCCAGGGGCTCTGTAACTTCGGAGACTGTCCTTTCTTCCTCTGCGGGTTGTAAAGCCAGACTTGGTCACCTTCCTTGAAGTCAACGTGGCTTGCCCTCATATTGTAACCGCGCTTCATGACCTCCCCGGAGAACTTCAAGGCACCACGGACTTGATGGTGCACCTCTTCCAGCCGTTCCTCTAGTTGGCGGGCAAAACTGGAGGCGTCCCTTGGAAGGCTTTCCCCAGGAGGCCTTCTTGTCAGTAGGTCCACCGGCAATCGCAGCTCACGTCCAAACATCAGCTTTGCCGGTGAATACCCCGTAGTCTCGTGGGCGGCAGACCTGTAGGCCATGAGGAGCGCAAGCAGCTTCTGATCCCATGAAGACTGATCACTGTTGCACTGCTTGGCCAACTCCTGGCCCAACGTCCAATTAAACCTCTCCACCATTCCATCTGACTGTGGGTGCAGAGGGGTGGTCCGGGTCTTCTTGATACCCAGGAGCTTGCAGCACTCAGCAAGGACTGTTGACTCAAAATTCCTTCCCTGGTCGGAATGGAGCTCGTTAGGCACACCGAAGCGACAGAAGAACTCCTCCACCAATACCTTAGCGATGGTAGTGGCTTCCTGGTCAGGGATGGCGTAGGCTTCCGGCCACCTGGTGAAGTAATCCATTATGACGCAGATGTACAGTCGGCTATAGAGAGTAGTGACACACTGTCCAGTAAGTTTCGTTCAGAAAGCGACATCTGGCAACCCCTCCACGCGACATGAAAATTATTATATCCTATCGTAATCGTACTTTTGTGGTGATTGGTGGTCACACATGCACTCTACATAATTTTAAGATAGATATTTATCAAAAGTGCCCGTCGCTAACGCTTAATAAATATTTTTTCTTTAGGCTCTGTCGCTACATTTTGACACGAGCTTTTAGTTTCGTTCAAATTTAGTCAAGAGCAACTCTAAGTTGTTTATCAAACTATGATACATTTAAAAATATGCTGCACTTATTAGGGGAGATTGTTATGCCTTTTAACTATAAACAAAAAATTCCTGACAGCCGAGATCTTGTTCTTTATAATTTTTTTAATACGTAATAATAGGCTATAAACGTTCACATGATGGCGTCGTCGACCGCGGGCTTTGGCTGGAGCAGCGGTATTCTATTAAAGCCCTTATGTCCGCAGGCACTGCAGTTGAGCTGTCACGTCAGTGGCTGTGGACATAGGCGGATCCAGGGGGGGGGCCACGGGGCCATGGCCCCCCCCAAACGCTCTGAGAGTATGTTTTGGCCCCCCCCAAAATTTACATATGGAGGCAAGAAGACGGGGTTGTCAAGATTAAAAAAGGTCAAGGCTGATGAAAGCAATGTTTTTAAATATTACGATGTGATTATTGTGATTCTTATATGTTATATATTAATATATGCTTAATAAAGACCAAAAGTATTCTGGATCTAATTCTTGAGTTATGCCCCTGAAAAGCACAATGCAATCCGATGTGACTTAATTCCATGTGTACAGTCCGTCGTCGATGCCCCCCCCCAAAACTCAAGGCTGGATCCGCCCTTGGCTGTGGAAACGTATAATTTTTAATACCTAAAAAAATAGGAGAGAGAGAGAGAGAGAGAGAGAGGGGCTGGGTGGGGACGGGAGACATATGTCCATCAGCGAAAAACGAAGGGGTCAGCTAGTCAGCGACGCCCCGAGATCAACACACACACACACACACACACACACACACGTATTTATACTTTGATATTACGTAATCTTCACTGAGAAATGATATTAAATTTTTAATGATCTCCTGAGCTGTCTTTGAGGCTTTATAGTAACGGGAATTAAGGCTGCGAGTTAAACAGACCCTCAAGCCTATTTGCTGTTTGATGGTAATTAAGGAGCATGAATTGCTGCCTGCCCCTGTGAAGGACAGCATTGCACACGGTATTTTCAAAGTTTAATAAGAAAGTGTTTCGGACTGTTCGTGATGTTTTACCTCGTCGTCATTGTAGCGTGGAAAATTAGAGAAATAAGAAAATATTAAATTAAATAAATGAATTAATTAAAGCTACATCCCTTTTTATGACAACCACTAGGGTTATGATGGTATGTGGTAGCGTGGTAGTTGTCGAGCGCTGGTCCCGGATGTTAAGGCCTCAGGACAAGTGAACACTCGTTCCGAAGTTTGTGACCAGAAGGCGTTACTTGTATGGTTAATTATGGAGGGTGGGAGGATTTCCGTGGGAACCACTTTTTGAGACAGCATTAAGAAACTGGATGGTGATAATGTACTATGGAGGGGATGTGTGTATGGTTTAGTAATTTCCAATGAGCAGCGAAACAGGCTCCAAATGATAACTCAGTAAGGTTATATATAAATATGTATTTGGTCTATTTGTAAAGGTTAGCGGAGTGCTAATAAAAATATGAAAAAAAAATGAATGACCGACAGGCTGTAGGCCTCTAAGCTAGCTAACTACCGGCACAAGGGAGATTTGGGGAATACACAGAATGCTTAGCTCTAGTTGCTGGATGCGGAGGAGGAGGAGCTGGCGTGAGTGTCGGGCTCGGCAGAGGACGTCCACGATGGGAATGGGCGGTCCTGGTGCTGGACAGACGGGCGCCGCTTGATGTGGAGATGGAGCGGCTCGGGTGGTGTGAAGAGGCGGGCGCCCTTTGATGTAGGGAGCAGCTTGGGGCAGTGGTATTGGAGCCCCCAGGACAGTCGAGGGGCAGGTTACCCCGCCATACAAGTTCCCATCCTGTAGTCCGTCTCACCCCGCAGGCCGTGGGTGGTTTTTCGGGGGGGCTGAGTGGAGAGATGGACACCGCTCTCACTCCAACTCGCTGCCTTTCCTTGCTAGGGTTGCTGCTCGTCTCCTGCTAGCCCGCCTCACACAGCAGGCCGTGGGCGGTGTGTACGTCCTCCAAGCTTCTGGCTTGCTGCCGTGGTGCTCGTCTTCTCCCTTCTCTCCCGCTTCTGGTCTGCTGCAGTGGTGCTTGTCTCCTTACTTCTCTCCCGCTTCTGGTCTCTTCCTCCTCACTGACTCGTGGGTCTCCTTGCCCTCGCCTTCTCGCCTCTGCTCCTCGCTAAGCTCCTCCCCTCTTCACCTGACTCCCTCTCGGCATTACAATCAAACCCTACCTAACTAACTAGTTATTGGTTTCTTAGAGGGGTTCGAGGCTTCGAGATGAGGGATTTCAGTAACTCGTTCATATATTCGCTCATTCGCTCGCCGTGTTATCTTCTCATAACCTTTTACGCACTTACATTCCTCAGCTACCCATTCACTCTTTCACTCATTCACTCATTCACTCTCCCACTCGCTCACACTTACTCACCCTGTCACTCACCGACTTAACTCACATTCTCTCATTCATTCATGCACTCGCTTACACTTACTCTGTTACTCACTGACTTACTCACATTCTCTCGTTCATTCACATTCGGACCGTTACACGGCTCCCTCCTTCCTGAGACTGAAATCCCTTTCTCAAAGTCTCCAACCCATGGGTAACATGTCTAAAAGCATTCACATTTCTTCTCTCGCCAAATAAAACATTATTACATCATATATAAAACATCCTACTAAACATAAAAAGAAATACATTACTAGATTATTTAAGGGTCACAAAAAAATTGGTTTTCAATCGCGGCCAACCATATGTACTACATTATTCCATAATATAGGCACGAGTGCCTTGGGGTCTCATCAGGACCCGGCATCCTGGTAGGGTGTCAGGTGTGTACCTCCCACCTCCTCCTGGCATCCGGGGTTGCGTGGTAGGGCCTTTCCAGCCCCTTTTCCACACCTTCTGCAGGGAGCCCAGGTCGTCCCAGATATTCCTGGTGGGGTTGACGAGGTTCTTCTGGGTCCCCCATGCTTCCTCGGGTTTCGCTGACCCTGGATGCGGGAGAGATTTCCCAGTGCCACTCTGCACTGCAACAAAGAAGGTTCATTACTGTCCTGCACCGCACTACTCTGTTCCAGGAGCCTACCTAAACTTCCTCTATTAGCCTTCGGGGCGGCCTTCTTTCCCTCGTGGGACGTTGTTCAACTTCGTCCTCATCACTATCGTCCACCGGTGGTACGAGTACTTCCTCCTGTTCGATGAGGATTTGTTCTTTTCCTACGTATGGTTTGATTTTTTCGGCCGCACGTTGTATTTGTGTTCCATTGAAAACATTCTCTAGCACATATGCACTTCCATCCCTAAGTATTTCTTTAACTTTGTACGGACCTAACCACTTCACTCCCAACTTCCGCTGTACCGAGGACTCACCTTGTTCCTTTTTCACCCAGACCAAACTGTTAAGTTCTACCCTCTGATTAGTTCTCCCTCGATTAGCCTTGTCTCGCCACTTTTGTGCTCTCTCCCTATTAGTTTCTTTAATTAACCACCTCATGCGCGATTTTTATGTCCGCGTCATCATCGTCTTGTGGTAAGGGCGCACTTACACTTCGTTAGCGTAACGAGAGAACATTAGGTAGAACGGTTGTTCAACTGTTGTTTCGTGCACTGCCGCGTTTAAGACTGTCTGGCACTGCCCGAGATAGTTTGGCCACCGGTGTGGGTGTCCTCGGCACAACGTAGCTAGGACTGATTTCATTGTCCTGTGCATCCGTTCTGAGATAGAGTTGCCTTGGGGATGGTAAGGAGTGCTGAACACCAACTGGGTGCCCATTCTGGTACATAGGTCTTTGACAATGGTTGCGTGGAACTCGCGCATTGTCCGTTAAGAGCACTTTCGGTGCCCCAAAATCTCCCATGTACGTTTGCAAACCCTTCACTACCTCCTCCGCTAACCTTGATCTCATCTTTATAAATTTTACATACCTAGAGTAGTGATCTATAAGCGTCAGGACATATCGATGTCCGCTGTTACTCGTGTGCATATCTGTGATGTCCATACTAATTCTCTCAAGGGTTTATTACATGGTGGAAGCTCTTGCCATTGCATTTGAAGGCCCTAGCAGTTTTGAGTTGCTGACAAGTTATACATTCTTTAATATGCTTTCTCATATCTGCTCTCAAGTTGGGCCAGTAAAAATAGTCTTCTGCCTTGAGGGCAGATTTGAGAAAACCTAAATGACCCGACTCTCTCTCATGTGCAAAACTTAGAGCCTGCCGCCTTAATTCATTTGGTATTACCAGGGTGTACAATATGGTGTTGTCTTTCTTCCTGCGGGTGGAGTATAATATTTCATCCTCGATGTTAAATTGTGCGAGGTTGCTCTAGGGTATTTTGAGCGTGGGATACATCCTCCCTCTAAATACTGTCTCATCTCCCTCCACCTTGGTTCCTGCATTTGCAGCTGGCTAAACTCTTCTCTTGTTTTTCCCAGAAATAACTCACTTTGGCCGCCCCAGGGTCTTATAGGTCTTACTGGGCGACTTAATTGGTCAGCCACCACGTTCTTTTTCCCTGATTTGTAATCAATTGAAAAATGGTAATCCCTCATTTCTAAAATCCACCGATTCATGCGGGGTGATTTAGTTTTTTGCCTAAAGATGGAGACTAGCGGTTGGTGATCTGTCCGCACAAATACTTTCGTGCCCCACAGGAAATGGTGGAACTGGCGACATGCCAATACTATGTTACGCCAAGGCTTAGCTTAGTTTAAATTGTAATTGGCGCCACGTGACGTAATGAGGGTTCCCTGCGGCCCCGTTGAGGGGGCGGGCTGGAGAGGGACGCCATGCGGCGAGGAAGAGTGGAGACGGAGAGAAAACAAAGGACGCTCGCCTGTGCTCTGTGCCTTAGGACTTAATCGCCAGTGATTTGTGCCTTGACTGCCTCCCCCTTGGACTTATAAGGATTGTACAACGTTCTATTGCTTAGTAAACCCCAAGAAAGTCCGCCCTGTATTTAATTGTGCCTCGCTGTGTGCTCTGTGGGTGTGTGCGAGTGTGTCCGCCGGAGTGTCTTTGTGTCTGCTGTCCGCCTCGTGGGAGCACTGTGTTTTCCATAGCGAGCCCAGTTTAAGTAATTGGGAGAGCACCTGTCTGCCTGTGTGAGGGGTAGACAAGTGGAGTACAACAGTGGTGTCAGGAGCGGGGTGGAAATTGTGCTGTGAGTGGACGGGCAGACAAAGAGTGACGCCTCGGGCACAATGGAGCTCGGCGAGCACGGTGCGGCTGGCGGAGCGAGTGGTGGGGTAGTGGTGACCTTGAGGCTGATGAAGACGCTAAGCCTGGCCAGCTGGAGTTAATTGCCTCAATGTTGGCTGGCCTGAGGCAAGAAATAACGCTTCAAGGTCAAAGCAGGCACAGCAGGCCGCACGCACAGACCAGCTGGCCCGTGAGCAGGCCGAGCGCCTGAGGCACAGGCCAGCAGGCTTGAGGAGCAGGCTCGTGAGCAGGCCGAGCGCCTGAGGCACAGGCCAGCAGGCTTGAGGAGGCACTACAAGCAAGTTTGGCTTCTGTGCGGCAGGAGGCACGGCAGTATACCGATCAGGCCTGCGAGGAGGTCCGGGGTGAGCTACAGAGGGGCCTAGAGGCACTGAGAGGTGAGGTGCGGAGGTAAGGTTTGAGGCGAGGCAGGCTGCCGTGTGCTGCCCCAGAGGAAGTGCAGAGTGAGCCTTTGTGTGATTGGGGGCAGTGTCAAGCTTCGCTGAGGCCACGCAGTGCATTCTCTGGGCCTCCGGGCCTGGCGTGTCTGGCCGGGGGTCACGGTCGGGGCTCAGCGGCTGGCGTGGGCTGCGGCGGGGCGCGAGCGGCGGCCCCGCCACTGTTGCCAAACAGCCCGCCACCCTCGCCTCCTCACCTAAACCCTACCCTGCCTCCTTTCTTGCCCCGAGTGCCTGCCTTCTACCCTGCTCGTTCGTTTCCTTCCCACGACCACCGCAGGCGTAAGCCGGCTGAGTATGACGGCAAGGTAGCTTGGGAGGCCTACGTTGCTCAGTTCGTCATGCTCGCAACAGCTCAAGGGTGGACTGAGGAAGAAAAGGCGCTGCAGCTGGCAACGACGCTGCGGGGCCCGGCACTCGAGATTCTCAGCCACCTTCCAGCCACCAAGCAAGCTTCCTTTACCAGCCTGTCGGAAGCCTTGCAGCGCCGCTTTGGGCACAGTCACCAGGGTGAGGTGTACAGGGCTCAGCTGAAGAAGAGGGCGAGGCAGAAGGGCGAGACGCTGTCACAACTGGCGCAAGATGTGGAGGCCCTTGTGAGGCGGGCTTATCCGGCTGCTGGTGAAGACATGACGACCGTCCTCGCCCGTGACGCCTTCGTAGATGCTCTGCAGGACCACCAGCTGCAGATCTACGTAAAGCAAGCCCACCCTGGTGACCTGCAGGTGGCTTTAGCGAGGGCCATGGAGTTCGAGGCGTTTCTCAAGACGTCAAGCCGCCTCGCTGACTACGCCAAGCCTCGGAACGACGTGCGAGGCCGGAAGGCGAAGTTCGAGCGTAAGGCGGCGTCGAGGGAGACGAGCCCCGAGTTTGGTGGCCGTTGCTGGGGCTGCGGTGAGAAGGGCCAGACGCGACCGGTGTCCGAGGGGCGAAAGACGCGTTCCTCGACCGGCCGTAGGCTGGGGGCTTCCAGACTTGCTGCAGGGACTGCGGCAAGTCTGAACACCGCTCCAGCGCCTGCCCCAAGCCGAAGCAAGTGGCGCAGGCGGGAAACAGCAGCGGGCTGGACAAGGGGGCGACTACCCAGCCTGCCAAGGTCGACACGCCCCCACTTGTGTAAGATGCCGCCATACCACTAGTTCGGTGCAGGTGGAGGGCAACGTAGACGGTAAGTCTTGCCGCCTGACAGTCGACACCGGGGCTGAAAAGACCCTGGTGCGCCCCGAGTTGCTGGACGCTGAGCGGCTCCCAGACGCCCCGCAGAGATTGTGCGGCGTGACGGGGCATTGCGTGGCACTCCAGGGGCCTGTAGTGGCTCGTGTCGGCGTGGGCGGCGCAGAAGAGCGGCTGCCAGTGTACGCCGCCGACCTGGATGAAGAGGGCTTGCTCGGTTTTGACTACCTGGTGCAGACTGGCGCATGTATCGACTTTGGACGGAAGCGGATGAGGGTGCACGGACAAGAGGTGCCCTGGCTTCCGGAAGTCGGTTGTGCCGAGGTAGTGACGGCCGAGCGACTGCACCTTGCCCCCAGGACGGAGCGACGAGTCCAGTGTCGACTGTCGAGGGTGATGCACGACGCGGAAGGCATAGTAGAACCCTCAGAAAACCTGCACCTGACTGACGGTGTGGCAGTCGGGAGGAGCCTCGTGGGAGCGGGGGAGGAGTTAGTGACAGTACTCGTTGCTAACTTCTCTGACGAGGCTCGGCGACTACCCGCTGGTGCCAGACTAGGCACATGTGAAGAGGTGGAGCGAGCTGAACAGCCGTCGAAGAGTGCGTCTACGCCTGCGGAGGGAGTGCTGCCTGACTTCCTTGAAGACCTGGCGCTCAGGGGCTCCGCTAACCTGACGGAGTCGCAGGCGGAGAGGGTGCGCCACACCTTGACGCAGTACTCAGACGTGTTCAGCCGGGGCGACTTGGACTTGGGCCGCACGTCGCTGGTGAAACACAGCATCAACACTGGAACCAGCGCGCCCATCAAGTGTCCCCCTCGACGTATCGCACCTGCCCGACGAGAGGAGATGCAGCGCACCGTCAACGACCTGGCAAATCAGGGGGTGATCGAGAAGTCCGACAGTCCGTGGTCTTCAGCGGTAGTCCTGGTTAAGAAGAAGGACGGCACACAACGCTTCTGTGTGGACTACCGGGCACTGAATGACGTGACTGTGAAGGATTCCTACCCCCTGCCGAGGATCGACGACACCTTGGACGCGCTGGTAGGGGCGAGGTGGTTCTCCACGCTCGACCTGAAGTCGGGCTACCACCAAGTGGAGATGGCCGAAGAGGACAAGCCGAAGACAGCCTTTTCCTTCGGGCAGGGCTTGTGGCAGTTTAATGTCATGCCCTTCGGCCTCTGCAACGCCCCTGGCTGTTTTGAACGTCTGATGGAGCGGGTGCTGGACGGCCTGCAGTGGAGGACGGCCCTCATCTACCTCGACGACGTCATCGTCTACGGAGGCACCTTCGAGGAGGAGCTGGGGAGGCTGGAGGAGGTCCTGCAACGCCTGAGGAAGGCTAACCTCAAGCTCAGCCCCAAGAAATGCTCCCTCTTCCAGTACGAGGTGCCGTTCCTGGGGCATGTCGTCAGCAAGGACGGCGTGCGCACAGACCCGCAGAAAGTGGCAGCAGTAGCAGACTGGCCTCGGCCCACTAACGTAGCTGAGGTCAGGAGCTACTTGGGTCTGTGCACCTACTACCGTCGCTTCGTGCAGGACTTCGCCACCATCGCGGCGCCCCTACACCGCCTCACTCGTAAAGGAGTGCCTTTCGAGTGGGACGAGGCGTGCCAGGCTGCGTTCGACGGCCTGAAGAGGGCCCTTGTGGAGGCGCCGGTCCTGCCGTACCCCAACCCGAAGCTCCCTTACCTGCTTGACACCGACGCCAGTGCGGAGGGCATCGGGGCTGTCTTGTCGCAGGTGAAGGATGGAAGGGAGCACGTGGTGGCCTACTACAGCGCCAAGTTCAGTAGGCCTGAACGCAACTACTGCGTGACCAGGAAGGAGCTGCTGGCAGTAGTAAAAAGTCTCGAGCACTTCCAGCCGTACCTCTACGGCGCTGAGTTCACCGTCCGGACCGACCACGCTGCCCTGCAGTGGTTGAAAACACTGAAGGCGCCGGAGGGTCAGCTGGCGAGGTGGTTGGGAAGGCTCGAGCAGTTCAACTACCGGATTGTTCACCGCCCGGGTCGTGTGCACAGCAACGCCGATAGTTTGAGCCGGCGCCCGTGTGAGGCAGGTTGCTCTCACTGTGCTAGCAAGGACCCCGACCCTGTGACTCGACGCCCGTGTGAGGCAGGTAGCTCACATTCCGTCCCTGAAGGACCTGACGCCGTGAGTCAGAGCCCGTGTGAGGCAAGCTACTCACACCAGGCGCGTCGGGACCCTGACCCTGTTTGCCGACGCTTAACAGTGCCTGCCAACGCCACTGAAGGCAACGACCGGTGGCGTGAGGCACAGAGCGCAGACCCCGCTCTTGCTCCTGTAGTGCGTTGGCTCAGGGCCAGCGGGAGCGACCCCGGTGGGAGGAAGTGTCGGCGGAGAGTCCTGCCACTAAGTGCCTCGTCGACCAGTGGGAGACGCTGCGGTTGGACCGGTGGGGAGTGCTAGTAAAGCGCTGGGAGGTGTTAGGCGGAGTGGGCAGAGACGCCTGGGTAGTGGTGGTACCCGTGCAAAGCGTGCGGCGGTGTTTCGGGAGTTGCACGCCGGTGTTACTAGTGGCCCCTTGGTCGCGACAAAGACCCTTAAACGTCTCCGCCAGCGCTTCTACTGGGTCGGTATGCGGAACGACGTTTCCGAGTGGTGTCGGGCCTGTGACGTTTGTAGTGCGAAAAAGGGCCCCACACGCCGGAATCGGGCTCCGCTTCAGTTGTACAGCGTGGGGGCGCCAATGGAGCGGGTTGCTGTAGATATTGCTGGCCCGCTGCCCATGACGCCCCGGGGCAATCGTTTCGTATGCGTCGTGATGGACTACTTCACGAAGTGGCCTGAGGCGTATGCGCTCCCGAACCACGAGGCTGAAACAGTGGCGAGTGTCCTAGTAAACGAGTGCTTCACCCGGTTCGGTGTGCCGTCAGAACTGCACTCAGACCAGGGCCGTGAGTTCGAGTCCCGTGTGTTCCGTGAGTGCTGCGACTTGCTGGGAGTGCGGAAGACCCGAACGACGCCACTCCATCCGCAGTCGGACGGGATGGTGGAGCGGTTCAACCGGACGCTCGCACAGCAGTTGGCCAAGTATTGCGGGGCAAACCAGGAGGACTGGGACGTCAAGTTGCCCGCAATGCTGATGGCGTACCGGTCCGCTGTGCACGAGGCCACTGACTATACACCCGCACGTCTTATGTTTGGCCGCGAGCTCAGACTCCCCGTGGATCTGGCGACGGGGCGGCCGCCGGACGTGGGCCTGCCGACTGTCACCTCTGGCTTCGCTGCCGCGCTGCAGGAGAACCTGGTCGAGGTCCATCACCAGGTGCGCGGCAAGCTCAGAGTGGCAGGCCAGGCGATGAAGGACTACTACGATCGCCGCATGCGGGACGTGAGGTATGCGGTGGGTGACAGAGTGTGGCTGCATAACCCTCGCCGGAAGAAAGGGTTATCACCGAAGCTGCAGAGTCCCTGGGAGGGGCCCTACACGGTGATTGCAGTCCTGTCCGCTGTCACCTACCGCATCAGGAGGGGCCGCAAACGCTCCTCTGTCGTCCATGTTGACCGGCTCTGGCGCTACCATGGGCCGGGCCGTTACTCCTGGGGTACTGGCGCTGAGGAGGACCCTGACTACCCCAGTAGTGACGAGGAGGACCGGGCAGAACTTGACCCGGTGGACGTCGAGGTCGCGGATGATGTGGAGGAGGAGGCAGGTGGAGACGCCGACCTGGAGGCCGGCTCTGCTGGTGACCTGGACCAGCCCGCTGCCTCTCCCTCGCCCTCACCTCCACCGCGACGACCAAGACGTGAGAGGAGGAGGCCAGGATGGCTTACAGATTTTGATACAGACTGATTTGTTTAGTTCCCCAGTTATGTTTTGTTTGTTTTGTTAAGTTGGCGAGGCGGGTCGCCTGCGCTTAAGGGGGGGGTAGTGTTACGCCAAGGCTTAGCTTAGTTTAAATTGTAATTGGCGCCACGTGACGTAATGAGGGTTCCCTGCGGCCCCGTTGAGGGGGCGGGCTGGAGAGGGACGCCATGCGGCGAGGAAGAGTGGAGACGGAGAGAAAACAAAGGACGCGCTCGCCTGTGCTCTGTGCCTTAGGACTTAATCGCCAGTGATTTGTGCCTTGACTGCCTCCCCCTTGGACTTATAAGGATTGTACAACGTTCTATTGCTTAGTAAACCCCAAGAAAGTCCGCCCTGTATTTAATTGTGCCTCGCTGTGTGCTCTGTGGGTGTGCGAGTGTGTCCGCCGGAGTGTCTTTGTGTCTGCTGTCCGCCTCGTGGGAGCACTGTGTTTTCCATAGCGAGCCCAGTTTAAGTAATTGGGAGAGCACCTGTCTGCCTGTGTGAGGGGTAGACAAGTGGAGTACAACAACTATAGCTAAAGCTTCCCTGTCGGTGGTTGAATACCTCATTTCTGCCGGACGAAGTTTTTTGGAAAAATAACCGATTATTATCATCGATTTGCATTAGCACAGCACCCACATGGGTGAGGCTGGCATCTGTTTCTAGGATGAAGCTTCTTGACATATCTGCCCGTCCTAGGATGGGGGCTGCTATTAATTTCCCTTTCAGGGTCTCGAAAGCCTGCTGACACTCTGTTGACCATTCGAATTGTAATCCCTTTTGGGTTAAGTTAGTTAAGGGGGCGGCTAGTTTCGAGAATTGCCCAATGTGTCGTCTGTAAAATGAACACATTCCCAGAAATCTGCGGGTTTCTTTAACGGTTGTTGGGGCTTTCATTTTCTCAATTGCTTCGATGTTTTTAGGGTCCGGTCGATATCCTTCCCGAGAGACTACATGCCCTAAGAATTTGACTTCCTTTTGCCCAATGTTACATTTTGATAGGTTCAACTTGATTCCTACCCCTCCCATGTGCTCGAAGGTCTCATGGAGTCTACTGAGAAGGGTATTAAAGTCAGGTGCACTTATGATCACGTCGTCTAAGTAAGTCTTTATCCATTCCGCCTTTAAGAGGGGTGCAAGGGCGGTTTGTAACTGTCTACTAAAAATAGCTGGGGAACAAGACAAGCCAAAGGGTAACCTTTTAAATCGGTATAAATTAATCCCCTCAGTAAATGTGGTTAAATCCCGGCTTGGTTCATCTAAAAGCACTTGATAGTATGCATCTTTCATATCTAAGGTGGCATAGTATTGCTGTCCCGACACTCTCTCTACTAGTTCCTCAAGTTTTGGTAGAGGGTGTATGTCTACTGCTAAATGGGTGTTAACCTTGCGGTAATCTAGGCAGGCCCGTCCCCAGAAGTCTAACCATAGGGGGGCAATTGAAATATTAAGGGGGGCAGATCATGAGAAGGCTGTCAGTAGCATAGAGCAAAGAGTTAGTCCCACCTATATCGATGCATGGGTCCATAGTTGTCATGGCTAAAGTTGGGATATAATAAAAACAGTTCTCTCTCTCTCTCTCTCTCTCTCTCTCTCTCTCTCTCTCTCTCTCTCTCTCTCTCTCTCTCTCTCTCTCTCTCTCTCTCTCTCTCTCTCTCTCTCTCTCTCTCTCTCTCTCTCTCTCTCTCTCTCTCTCTAAGAAACAAGTTTGATGAACTGCGATGTCTTGCTTTGACAGAAAACTTTGACGTAATTGCTATAACCGAAACATTTATTGACACCACTAATATTGATTTAAGTTCCGAATACAACATAGATGGCTACAGATTCTTCAACAATGATCGTGTAAACCGTAGAGGGGGTGGTGTCGCCCTTTTTGTCAAAAGCTACTTGCAACCTACTGACAAAACACCAAGAAACAGTAACGTTGAACATTTGTGCGTGCGAGTAAACATTGCAAAAGTCAATTTAAATATATCTGTCACTTACAGGCCTCCGGGGCAATCACTTGATGGCGATCTTGAAATGTACAGCGTCTTAAGGCAGTCACTTAATAACAGCGACTCACTGATACTAGGAGACTTTAACCTCCCCCATATCGACTGGGCGACACTGTCGGGTACAGAAGGTGAGTCCCATAGAATGATCGAATTTCTAGAGGAAAATTATCTAAGCCAAATGGTTTCTGAACCAACTCGACAAAATAACATACTTGACCTTGTTATAGCGACCCAAGATAACCTAGTCAGTAATGTCACGGTAGGAGAACACCTCGGTTCCTGCGATCATAAACTAGTGCGCGTTGACATTAGAGCTCAAACATCGGTGACTGAAAATAAAGTTAAGGTGCCCAATTTCAAAGAGCCAACTTCGTAGAAATCCGACGAAAACTAATAGATATGCAACTATCAGATGACGGCAATGCAGAGGACGCCTGGCTAAACTTTAAAATCACTTACTCACTCAGCAGGACACATTTGTACCCTTGTGGAGAAGCGAATTAACACTAATAAAGTCCACCCTGGTTTAATAGCGAAATTAAACACTCAGTCAAGGAGAGAAAATTGTCTTACAGGTTAAAGAAAGACCAAAGCACGCCCGAAAACATTAGACTTTACAATGATGCAAGGCGACGAGTAATAAGATTAGTGCATCAGGCACAGCGTAGATCTGAAGTAAATATTGCCGCCAACTGTAAAATAATCCGAAATCCTTCTTCAGTTACATAAACAACAGAAAGGCGATCAGAAGTGGAATTGGACCTTTAACAAACAGCGACGGTGCACTAGTGACTGACAGCCAACACGTTGCAAACCTATTAAATAATTACTTTTCCTCGGTGTTTAATAATAACAGTCCTCCCACCACCACCACCAACACCAGTACTAATGTAAATCCCGAGCATGCATTGTCTAACTTTGAAATAAAACCCGTTGAAGTCCTTAAAGCCCTCAAATCACTTAAAACAAATAAAAGTCCTGGACCTGATAAAGTATATCCAACTCTGCTGAAAGAAACAAAGAGCGAAATACTCTCCTCCCTCACAACCGTATTCAATATGTCCTTGCGACAAGGCATTGTCCCTTCAGATTGGAAAAAGGCTAACGTGACACCGATTTTTAAGAAAGGAGACAAAAAGTACCAGGTAATTACAGGCCCATTAGTCTAACTTCGGTTGTAGGTAAGCTACTTGAGGGCATAATTAGAGACAAAATTGTGAGTTACCTTGAAAGCCACTCATTAATTGGGGACTCACAACATGGCTTCCGAAACAAAAGATCCTGCCTATCAAATCTATTAACCTTTTATAACGACCTCTTCACTGTTTATGACGTAACCAAATCACTGGACGTAGTCTATCTTGATTTCCAGAAAGCGTTTGATAAAGTCCCGCATCATAAATTACTTTACAAATTAAAGCAAATAGGTATTGACGGTCAGGTAAACCAATGGATCGCGAATTGGTTGAGCAACAGACAACAAAGAGTAGTGATTGACGGATT
Organism: Eriocheir sinensis; assembly: GCF_024679095.1. Taxonomy (NCBI): domain Eukaryota; kingdom Metazoa; phylum Arthropoda; class Malacostraca; order Decapoda; family Varunidae; genus Eriocheir; species Eriocheir sinensis. The sequence goes on from NC_066528.1 coordinate 10,080,159, forward strand.
TAACTCAGAGTGGGCGCCGGTCACTAGTGGCGTCCCTCAGGGCTCGGTTCTTGGCCCAGTGCTCTTCATTATTTACATCAACGACGTGGATGTTGGACTCAATAACCGCATTAGTAAATTTGCAGACGACACAAAGATTGGTAACTCGGTTCTCACTGACGAAGACAGGCAAAGCCTCCAAGAGGATTTGCACAAAATTTCAGCTTGGTCGGATAGATGGGAGATGCCCTTTAACGTAGACAAGTGCCAGGTCCTTCAAGTTGGAACGAGGAATAAGAAGTTTGATTACGAAATGCGCGGCGTTAAACTCAAAAGCGTTCAATGCGTCAAGGACTTGGGGGTCAAAATCGCGTCAAACCTCAAATTCTCACAGCAATGCATCGATGCAGCAAATAAAGCGAACAGAATGTTGGGCTTCATTAAAAGAAACTTTTTATTTAAGAATAAAGATGTAATACTCCCGCTCTACAACAGTTTAGTCAGACCCCACTTGGAATATGCGGTACAGTTTTGGTCTCCCCACCATGCAAAGGATATTGCTAAATTAGAAGGTGTTCAGCGTCGGGCAACGAAAATTATCCTTTCCTTGCGCAACAAATCCTACGAAGAAAGGCTTTCTACCCTTAACATGTTCTCTCTTGAGAAACGTCGCCTCCGAGGAAAACTGATCGAATGTTTTAAAATACTTAATGGTTTCACGAATGTAGACAGATCAACATTGTTTATGATCGATGACACTTTGCGCACGAGGAACAATGGCGTAAAACTCAGATGTAGACAAGTAAATTCAGACTGCACCAAATTTTTCTTCACCAACGTTGTAGTGCGAGAATGGAATAAGCTCCCATCATCAGTGGTCCAGTGTAACACGATTGACTCCTTCAAAAATAAGCTCGACCGTCACTTCCTTCAACTTAATATCAACTAGAGTAGAAATGCAACGTTTTGGAGTCTTCTGATTAATGTAAAATCACTTAGGTTTAAGGACAGACCACCAAGTCTGGACCATGGGGTCTGTGTGGTCTGATTTTCTATGTAAATCTATGTAAATCTCTCTCTCTCTCTCTCTCTCTCTCTCTCTCTCTCTCTCTCTCTCTCTCTCTCTCTCTCTCTCTCTCTCTCTCTCTCTCTCTCTCTCTCTCTCTCTCTCTCTCTCTCTCTCTCTCTCTCAGAATATACATTTTGGTATTACCTTAAATGATGAGGAAAATTACCTCAGATTTACAGATTTTACCTGATTTTAATTTTAGTATATCTACATACTATATATATATATATATATATATATATATATATATATATATATATATATATATATATATATATATATATATATATATATATATATATAGACTAAGAATGAGGATATCTGCATGCTAAGACAACTTACTTGTTAAACACTTTCCATGAACTGCGACACGACAGTGACGACACCCAACCTCCCTCGCTAGACTGAGACTGATTTGAAATGCCTGCGGGTTGGGAACAAAAAGCTCGCTGATTGGTCGATTAACTGAAAAAATAAGATGTAACGCGCCATTGGTTGATACATATATAGATCGTTCAATTTTTTTATTGTTTTCATGGCGTTACGTGGGGCGGGGAGGGTTTACGCTGCAGGGGATACAGGAATTTTTTTTATTGTGTAACTTTTTTTTCCTTGATTTCCGGAAGAGGATAACATCTACCAATATACGGAAACCGAAATCTTGCAGTAAACGTGAGTACCAACGCTCGTAGAGACATTCCCAGATCTCCTCGATATTAACTGAGAACCTGATAGTTGGGGTGGGGAGTAGGAGGGGAGGAGCAGGAAACTTGGTAGTTGGGGGGGCAGCGAATCTGGTAGGGGGGGCAGTGCCACCCCGTGCCCCCCCTTATGGACGGGCCTGAATCTAGGCACATTCTTTTCTCGCCGGACGGTTTACTAACCAGAACTATTGGTGACAACCAGGCGGCGGTAGATGGCTCTATTATGTCTCTCTGCGCTAGGTCCTCTATAATCTCTGCTATCAGCTCCTTTGCTTTTTCTGGGTATCTATAAATGGGGGCCCTGCATGGTACGGGATTCTCGACATTAATGTGGGCTGGGGGCGCTGTTATCAAGCCTAACTCATTTTTGTCTACCATAAATAACAACTCGTGGCGCCGTATTATTTGGAATAATTTTTGTTTCTGTTCTTCATCTAAGTGAGTCCAATCTCTTTCGCTTAATATGGTGTTTAATTTGTCTCCTCTGGACATTTTCCCTGGGACCGCGTCATTTTCGGGCCCCATCGACTCACTGATTGTGGTTTTTAAGCATTTTGCCTCCGGAAACTCTTCAAGGTTACTGTTGATTATTTCATAACGTGCCAGGAATACCCCTTGATGTAGTGTTAGGTCTAATTTACTATTATTGATCATTGGGAGGAAGATGGTTTTTCCCTCGGTTACCTCCGTAATGAGAGGCAACCCTCCTTGCACGTTCTTATGTTCCGGGTCAACCACCAGGGTAGTACCAGGTGCTTCATCCACTTTGATCTCCCTCATAGCAGCACTGAAAGGTGGTAATTTTAATTTTGCTCTTAGTCTCACGAAAGCTTTAGCCGGGGAAGATTTGTGGGTGGCAATGGATTGGATCTTTATGTGCGTCACCTTCCCGTAGCGATGTTCATGATATTTAAGTGGGTAGGTGACATTATTCCAGGTAATTCTCTTGTTTCGGTGGTCAAGGGTTAGGGTTATTCTTCCCAGGGCATTCATGCCCAACAACAAGGCTGGTTCTAAGTAATTATCGGGTACGATGGCTAGGGGTACCTCTAAAGGTTGGTTGTCACCAACTATGATGGAGGTAGTGGTTTGCCCTAGGATTCTAAGTTTCTTCCCTGTGATACCCTGTAATTGCGGGATGGTTTTTCCTGTAACTACCTTGAGATTGAGTTGTTGCACCACACTCTCTTTGATTATTGACATTTCGCTACCAGTGTCGAGCAGGGCCTCTAGCATATGGCTTTTGATGTTGACTGTGATTATTGGGGACCTAGCTTGCGCCAGTCACCGTGTCTGAAAGGTCTTCCTCCCTGGACAACCAGGGTACCCTCTTCGGCAGTTCATCCTCAAACAATCAAAACACGAACCGGGAAGCGGATTCTTAAAACATGACTGCACGTCGTGTGTTGTGGACCTACAATACGGGCAGTACACGGATGTCCTTCTTTCTCGAGGTTGTTTCTTTTGCTCTTCCCACCGCTCTAGTCTGCGCTCGATTCGATCGAGATAGGAGGCTAAGGCGGTAGGTTCGGCCAAGGATTCAGCCTTCGGGGACGTTAATGGTGGTGCTCCAGTGCTTGATGCACCAGCTGGAGGAGCGTCATCCGTCACCATAAAGACACTGTCCTTTTTTCTTGCTAGTGCTACTAGTCGTTCCACCTCTAGTTTTTCCATAAAGGTGTCGAGTGGCACGTGATTATCCATATATTTCTAGCCTGTCTCTACTATCTCGAGGCATTCCCTTTAGCAACTTTGTTTTTATCAACTTTCCCTCTTTGGCACTTCTCCTGGATTTGATTTTACCTCCAGGAGTGCGAATTTGCATTTAAGTTGGGTGACAAATTCGGTCGCGTCTTCCTCATATGAGTATTTGAGGTCATTTAAGGCGTCGAATACCTTTCCTTTACTTTGATCCGTTAGTTCTTTGATCAGTGATATCTTGAATTCTTCCCAGTCCACCACGGGGCCATGCTTCAGAGTGCTTTGAATGTAAACTGCTAATTCGGCGTCTACTCGACTCAAAGCTATTCTTTTTCGATCTTCCCCCCGTGGGGTGCATTGTTCTATCTGGGAAAGGAATACCTCTAATCTGCCTCCTCCTTCTACTCCCTTCAGGTGTCTTCTCTCAAGGATGGGTATGTCCTTTGGTTTAAGTAGTGGTTTGGTAGGCGAGTCTTCTTGGCTTCTACGTAATCGGTCCACTAATTCTAACATTGATGTTTTTAGAAAATCTACTTCTTCCTCGAGTTCCTCCATTTTCACGGTGTCACCCGCTTGTGGCTCTTTCTTTGACTGTGTTTGTGCCCTAGGGTCTTCCTGGTCAGTGTCAGTACGCTGTTGGTCTGGGCAGTGTTCACTTTCCCATGGACCCAGCAAGTCAGCTATCTCTTCTTTTACAGTTTTCTCCATTGTGTCAAAATTTCCTAAGTTCCCTCAGTACCAATATTTACAGTTTACTCTACTAAAGAGAAGAGAACAATCAAAGCAAACTAATAAAACATATATATAAAACCCATAAACTCAAACGAAACCACCTTCGAACACATGAGCAAGGGAGGTTAAGATCGTGATAATTACAGCGCCATTGCAGACTACCACTTTCCATTACTCTGCGAGAGACTCTTACCACGCGCACGCTCCTTCCACCTCTCCCCTTTCCTCCTCATATACTGCCTGAATGCAGTCATCCTCAAAGAAATTCCCGGCTTTTCCTCCCGGGGCACGAAAAATATCTACCTGAATGTCCTGCTCCTCTACCTCCAATTCCCTTGGAATATGACTATGCCCTACAAGTGCTACTCTAAACATGTTCTCTGGTGTTATGAACACCGAGAGAGAAAAACAAGTAAATGCAAAGACACACAAAAAGAAAAAAGTTAAGACTGCAAAGCAATAGGGCGACCAACAACCAATCAACAGAAAAAAAAATATATTAATTATACAGTCTAGTTAACTCTGCTTCAACAAGGGGGGGGGGGAATGGTTCACAGGGAAATCCCACCGCAAAAGCCACCATATGTAGCGTGGAAAATTAGAGAAATAAGAAAATATTAAATTAAATAAATGAATTAATTAAAGCTACATCCCTTTTTATGACAACCACTAGGGTTATGATGGTATGTGGTAGCGTGGTAGTTGTCGAGCGCTGGTCCCGGATGTTAAGGCCTCAGGACAAGTGAACACTCGTTCCGAAGTTTGTGACCAGAAGGCGTTACTTGTATGGTTAATTATGGAGGGTGGGAGGATTTCCGTGGGAACCACTTTTTGAGACAGCATTAAGAAACTGGATGGTGATAATGTACTATGGAGGGGATGTGTGTATGGTTTAGTAATTTCCAATGAGCAGCGAAACAGGCTCCAAATGATAACTCAGTAAGGTTATATATAAATATGTATTTGGTCTATTTGTAAAGGTTAGCGGAGTGCTAATAAAAATATGAAAAAAAAATGAATGACCGACAGGCTGTAGGCCTCTAAGCTAGCTAACTACCGGCACAAGGGAGATTTGGGGAATACACAGAATGCTTAGCTCTAGTTGCTGGATGCGGAGGAGGAGGAGCTGGCGTGAGTGTCGGGCTCGGCAGAGGACGTCCACGATGGGAATGGGCGGTCCTGGTGCTGGACAGACGGGCGCCGCTTGATGTGGAGATGGAGCGGCTCGGGTGGTGTGAAGAGGCGGGCGCCCTTTGATGTAGGGAGCAGCTTGGGGCAGTGGTATTGGAGCCCCCAGGACAGTCGAGGGGCAGGTTACCCCGCCATACAAGTTCCCATCCTGTAGTCCGTCTCACCCCGCAGGCCGTGGGTGGTTTTTCGGGGGGGCTGAGTGGAGAGATGGACACCGCTCTCACTCCAACTCGCTGCCTTTCCTTGCTAGGGTTGCTGCTCGTCTCCTGCTAGCCCGCCTCACACAGCAGGCCGTGGGCGGTGTGTACGTCCTCCAAGCTTCTGGCTTGCTGCCGTGGTGCTCGTCTTCTCCCTTCTCCCGCTTCTGGTCTGCTGCAGTGGTGCTTGTCTCCTTACTTCTCTCCCGCTTCTGGTCTCTTCCTCCTCACTGACTCGTGGGTCTCCTTGCCCTCGCCTTCTCGCCTCTGCTCCTCGCTAAGCTCCTCCCCCTTCTTCACCTGACTCCCTCTCGGCATTACAATCAAACCCTACCTAACTAACTAGTTATTGGTTTCTTAGAGGGGTTCGAGGCTTCGAGATGAGGGATTTCAGTAACTCGTTCATATATTCGCTCATTCGCTCGCCGTGTTATCTTCTCATAACCTTTTACGCACTTACATTCCTCAGCTACCCATTCACTCTTTCACTCATTCACTCATTCACTCTCCCACTCGCTCACACTTACTCACCCTGTCACTCACCGACTTAACTCACATTCTCTCATTCATTCATGCACTCGCTTACACTTACTCTGTTACTCACTGACTTACTCACATTCTCTCGTTCATTCACATTCGGACCGTTACACGGCTCCCTCCTTCCTGAGACTGAAATCCCTTTCTCAAAGTCTCCAACCCATGGGTAACATGTCTAAAAGCATTCACATTTCTTCTCTCGCCAAATAAAACATTATTACATCATATATAAAACATCCTACTAAACATAAAAAGAAATACATTACTAGATTATTTAAGGGTCACAAAAAAATTGGTTTTCAATCGCGGCCAACCATATGTACTACATTATTCCATAATATAGGCACGAGTGCCTTGGGGTCTCATCAGGACCCGGCATCCTGGTAGGGTGTCAGGTGTGTACCTCCCACCTCCTCCTGGCATCCGGGGTTGCGTGGTAGGGCCTTTCCAGCCCCTTTTCCACACCTTCTGCAGGGAGCCCAGGTCGTCCCAGATATTCCTGGTGGGGTTGACGAGGTTCTTCTGGGTCCCCCATGCTTCCTCGGGTTTCGCTGACCCTGGATGCGGGAGAGATTTCCCAGTGCCACTCTGCACTGCAACAAAGAAGGTTCATTACTGTCCTGCACCGCACTACTCTGTTCCAGGAGCCTACCTAAACTTCCTCTATTAGCCTTCGGGGCGGCCTTCTTTCCCTCGTGGGACGTTGTTCAACTTCGTCCTCATCACTATCGTCCACCGGTGGTACGAGTACTTCCTCCTGTTCGATGAGGATTTGTTCTTTTCCTACGTATGGTTTGATTTTTTCGGCCGCACGTTGTATTTGTGTTCCATTGAAAACATTCTCTAGCACATATGCACTTCCATCCCTAAGTATTTCTTTAACTTTGTACGGACCTAACCACTTCACTCCCAACTTCCGCTGTACCGAGGACTCACCTTGTTCCTTTTTCACCCAGACCAAACTGTTAAGTTCTACCCTCTGATTAGTTCTCCCTCGATTAGCCTTGTCTCGCCACTTTTGTGCTCTCTCCCTATTAGTTTCTTTAATTAACCACCTCATGCGCGATTTTTATGTCCGCGTCATCATCGTCTTGTGGTAAGGGCGCACTTACACTTCGTTAGCGTAACGAGAGAACATTAGGTAGAACGGTTGTTCCCCGGTGGTTTCGTGCACTGCCGCGTTTAAGACTGTCTGGCACTGCCCGAGATAGTTTGGCCACCGGTGTGGGTGTCCTCGGCACAACGTAGCTAGGACTGATTTCATTGTCCTGTGCATCCGTTCTGAGATAGAGTTGCCTTGGGGATGGTAAGGAGTGCTGAACACCAACTGGGTGCCCATTCTGGTACATAGGTCTTTGACAATGGTTGCGTGGAACTCGCGCGCATTGTCCGTTAAGAGCACTTTCGGTGCCCCAAAATCTCCCATGTACGTTTGCAAACCCTTCACTACCTCCTCCGCTAACCTTGATCTCATCTTTATAAATTTTACATACCTAGAGTAGTGATCTATAAGCGTCAGGACATATCGATGTCCGCTGTTACTCGTGTGCATATCTGTGATGTCCATACTAATTCTCTCAAGGGGTTTATTACATGGTGGAAGCTCTTGCCATTGCATTTGAAGGCCCCTAGCAGTTTTGAGTTGCTGACAAGTTATACATTCTTTAATATGCTTTCTCATATCTGCTCTCAAGTTGGGCCAGTAAAAATAGTCTTCTGCCTTGAGGGCAGATTTGAGAAAACCTAAATGACCCGACTCTCTCTCATGTGCAAAACTTAGAGCCTGCCGCCTTAATTCATTTGGTATTACCAGGGTGTACAATATGGTGTTGTCTTTCTTCCTGCGGGTGGAGTATAATATTTCATCCTCGATGTTAAATTGTGCGAGGGTTGCTCTAGGGTATTTTGAGCGTGGGATACATCCTCCCTCTAAATACTGTCTCATCTCCCTCCACCTTGGTTCCTGCATTTGCAGCTGGCTAAACTCTTCTCTTGTTTTTCCCAGAAATAACTCACTTTGGCCGCCCCAGGGTCTTATAGGTCTTACTGGGCGACTTAATTGGTCAGCCACCACGTTCTTTTTCCCTGATTTGTAATCAATTGAAAAATGGTAATCCCTCATTTCTAAAATCCACCGATTCATGCGGGGTGATTTAGTTTTTTGCCTAAAGATGGAGACTAGCGGTTGGTGATCTGTCCGCACAAATACTTTCGTGCCCCACAGGAAATGGTGGAACTGGCGACATGCCAATACTATGTTACGCCAAGGCTTAGCTTAGTTTAAATTGTAATTGGCGCCACGTGACGTAATGAGGGTTCCCTGCGGCCCCGTTGAGGGGGCGGGCTGGAGAGGGACGCCATGCGGCGAGGAAGAGTGGAGACGGAGAGAAAACAAAGGACGCGCTCGCCTGTGCTCTGTGCCTTAGGACTTAATCGCCAGTGATTTGTGCCTTGACTGCCTCCCCCTTGGACTTATAAGGATTGTACAACGTTCTATTGCTTAGTAAACCCCAAGAAAGTCCGCCCTGTATTTAATTGTGCCTCGCTGTGTGCTCTGTGGGTGTGTGCGAGTGTGTCCGCCGGAGTGTCTTTGTGTCTGCTGTCCGCCTCGTGGGAGCACTGTGTTTTCCATAGCGAGCCCAGTTTAAGTAATTGGGAGAGCACCTGTCTGCCTGTGTGAGGGGTAGACAAGTGGAGTACAACAGTGGTGTCAGGAGCGGGGTGGAAATTGTGCTGTGAGTGGACGGGCAGACAAAGAGTGACGCCTCGGGCACAATGGAGCTCGGCGAGCACGGTGCGGCTGGCGGAGCGAGTGGTGGGGGTAGTGGTGACCTTGAGGCTGATGAAGACGCTAAGCCTGGCCAGCTGGAGTTAATTGCCTCAATGTTGGCTGGCCTGAGGCAAGAAATAACGCTTCAAGGTCAAAAGCAGGCACAGCAGGCCGCACGCACAGACCAGCTGGCCCGTGAGCAGGCCGAGCGCTCCGAGGCACAGGCCAGCAGGCTTGAGGAGCAGGCCCGTGAGCAGGCCGAGCGCTCCGAGGCACAGGCCAGCAGGCTTGAGGAGGCACTACAAGCAAGTTTGGCTTCTGTGCGGCAGGAGGCACGGCAGTATACCGATCAGGCCTGCGAGGAGGTCCGGGGTGAGCTACAGAGGGGCCTAGAGGCACTGAGAGGTGAGGTGCGGGAGGTAAGGTTTGAGGCGAGGCAGGCTGCCGTGTGTGCTGCCCCAGAGGAAGTGCAGAGTGAGCCTTTGTGTGATTGGGGGCAGTGTCAAGCTTCGCTGAGGCCACGCAGTGCATTCTCTGGGCCTCCGGGCCTGGCGTGTCTGGCCGGGGGTCACGGTCGGGGCTCAGCGGCTGGCGTGGGCTGCGGCGGGGCGCGAGCGGCGGCCCCGCCACTGTTGCCAAACAGCCCGCCACCCTCGCCTCCTCACCTAAACCCTACCCTGCCTCCTTTCTTGCCCCGAGTGCCTGCCTTCTACCCTGCTCGTTCGTTTCCTTCCCACGACCACCGCAGGCGTAAGCCGGCTGAGTATGACGGCAAGGTAGCTTGGGAGGCCTACGTTGCTCAGTTCGTCATGCTCGCAACAGCTCAAGGGTGGACTGAGGAAGAAAAGGCGCTGCAGCTGGCAACGACGCTGCGGGGCCCGGCACTCGAGATTCTCAGCCACCTTCCAGCCACCAAGCAAGCTTCCTTTACCAGCCTGTCGGAAGCCTTGCAGCGCCGCTTTGGGCACAGTCACCAGGGTGAGGTGTACAGGGCTCAGCTGAAGAAGAGGGCGAGGCAGAAGGGCGAGACGCTGTCACAACTGGCGCAAGATGTGGAGGCCCTTGTGAGGCGGGCTTATCCGGCTGCTGGTGAAGACATGACGACCGTCCTCGCCCGTGACGCCTTCGTAGATGCTCTGCAGGACCACCAGCTGCAGATCTACGTAAAGCAAGCCCACCCTGGTGACCTGCAGGTGGCTTTAGCGAGGGCCATGGAGTTCGAGGCGTTTCTCAAGACGTCAAGCCGCCTCGCTGACTACGCCAAGCCTCGGAACGACGTGCGAGGCCGGAAGGCGAAGTTCGAGCGTAAGGCGGCGTCGAGGGAGACGAGCCCCGAGTTTGGTGGCCGTTGCTGGGGCTGCGGTGAGAAGGGCCACAGACGCGACCGGTGTCCGAGGGGGCGAAAGACGCGTTCCCTCGACCGGCCGAAGTCTGGGGGCTTCCAGACTTGCTGCAGGGACTGCGGCAAGTCTGAACACCGCTCCAGCGCCTGCCCCAAGCCGAAGCAAGTGGCGCAGGCGGGAAACAGCAGCGGGCTGGACAAGGGGGCGACTACCCAGCCTGCCAAGGTCGACACGCCCCCACTTGTGTAAGATGCCGCCATACCACTAGTTCGGTGCAGGTGGAGGGCAACGTAGACGGTAAGTCTTGCCGCCTGACAGTCGACACCGGGGCTGAAAAGACCCTGGTGCGCCCCGAGTTGCTGGACGCTGAGCGGCTCCCAGACGCCCCGCAGAGATTGTGCGGCGTGACGGGGCATTGCGTGGCACTCCAGGGGCCTGTAGTGGCTCGTGTCGGCGTGGGCGGCGCAGAAGAGCGGCTGCCAGTGTACGCCGCCGACCTGGATGAAGAGGGCTTGCTCGGTTTTGACTACCTGGTGCAGACTGGCGCATGTATCGACTTTGGACGGAAGCGGATGAGGGTGCACGGACAAGAGGTGCCCTGGCTTCCGGAAGTCGGTTGTGCCGAGGTAGTGACGGCCGAGCGACTGCACCTTGCCCCCAGGACGGAGCGACGAGTCCAGTGTCGACTGTCGAGGGTGATGCACGACGCGGAAGGCATAGTAGAACCCTCAGAAAACCTGCACCTGACTGACGGTGTGGCAGTCGGGAGGAGCCTCGTGGGAGCGGGGAGGAGTTAGTGACAGTACTCGTTGCTAACTTCTCTGACGAGGCTCGGCGACTACCGCTGGTGCCAGACTAGGCACATGTGAAGAGGTGGAGCGAGCTGAACAGCCGTCGAAGAGTGCGTCTACGCCTGCGGAGGAGTGCTGCCTGACTTCCGAAGACCTGGCGCTCAGGGGCTCCGCTAACCTGACGGAGTCGCAGGCGGAGAGGGTGCGCCACACCTTGATGCAGTACTCAGACGTGTTCAGCCGGGGCGACTTGGACTTGGGCCGCACGTCGCTGGTGAAACACAGCATCAACACTGGAACCAGCGCGCCCATCAAGTGTCCCCCTCGACGTATCGCACCTGCCCGACGAGAGGAGATGCAGCGCACCGTCAACGACCTGGCAAATCAGGGGTGATCGAGAAGTCCGACAGTCCGTGGTCTTCAGCGGTAGTCCTGGTTAAGAAGAAGGACGGCACACAACGCTTCTGTGTGGACTACCGGGCACTGAATGACGTGACTGTGAAGGATTCCTACCCCCTGCCGAGGATCGACTACACCTTGGACGCGCTGGTAGGGGCGAGGTGGTTCTCCACGCTCGACCTGAAGTCGGGCTACCACCAAGTGGAGATGGCCGAAGAGGACAAGCCGAAGACAGCCTTTTCCTTCGGGCAGGGCTTGTGGCAGTTTAATGTCATGCCCTTCGGCCTCTGCAACGCCCCTGGCTGTTTTGAACGTCTGATGGAGCGGGTGCTGGACGGCCTGCAGTGGAGGACGGCCCTCATCTACCTCGACGACGTCATCGTCTACGGAGGCACCTTCGAGGAGGAGCTGGGGAGGCTGGAGGAGGTCCTGCAACGCCTGAGGAAGGCTAACCTCAAGCTCAGCCCCAAGAAATGCTCCCTCTTCTAGTACGAGGTGCCGTTCCTGGGGCATGTCGTCAGCAAGGACGGCGTGCGCACAGACCCGCAGAAAGTGGCAGCAGTAGCAGACTGGCCTCGGCCCACTAACGTAGCTGAGGTCAGGAGCTGCCGGGTCTGTGCACCTACTACCGTCGCTTCGTGCAGGACTTCGCCACCATCGCGGCGCCCTACACCGCCTCACTCGTAAAGGAGTGCCTTTCGAGTGGGACGAGGCGTGCCAGGCTGCGTTCGACGGCCTGAAGAGGGCCCTTGGGCGCCGGTCCTGCCGTACCCCAACCCGAAGCTCCCTTACCTGCTTGACACCGACGCCAGTGCGGAGGGCATCGGGCTGTCTTGTCGCAGGTGAAGGATGGAAGGGAGCACGTGGTGGCCTACTACAGCGCCAAGTTCAGTAGGCCTGAACGCAACTACTGCGTGACCAGGAAGGAGCTGCTGGCAGTAGTAAAAAGTCTCGAGCACTTCCAGCCGTACCTCTACGGCGCTGAGTTCACCGTCCGGACCGACCACGCTGCCCTGCAGTGGTTGAAAACACTGAAGGCGCCGGAGGGTCAGCTGGCGAGGTGGTTGGGAAGGCTCGAGCAGTTCAACTACCGGATTGTTCACCGCCCGGGTCGTGTGCACAGCAACGCCGATAGTTTGAGCCGGCGCCCGTGTGAGGCAGGTTGCTCTCACTGTGCTAGCAAGGACCCCGACCCTGTGACTCGACGCCCGTGTGAGGCAGGTAGCTCACATTCCGTCCCTGAAGGACCTGACGCCGTGAGTCAGAGCCCGTGTGAGGCAAGCTACTCACACCAGGCGCGTCGGGACCCTGACCCTGTTTGCCGACGCTTAACAGTGCCTGCCAACGCCACTGAAGGCAACGACCGGTGGCGTGAGGCACAGAGCGCAGACCCCGCTCTTGCTCCTGTAGTGCGTTGGCTCAGGGCCAGCGGGGAGCGACCCCGGTGGGAGGAAGTGTCGGCGGAGAGTCCTGCCACTAAGTGCCTCGTCGACCAGTGGGAGACGCTGCGGTTGGACCGGTGGGGAGTGCTAGTAAAGCGCTGGGAGGTGTTAGGCGGAGTGGGCAGAGACGCCTGGGTAGTGGTGGTACCCCGTGCAAAGCGTGCTGAGGTGTTACGGGAGTTGCACGCCGGTGTTACTAGTGGCCACTTGGGCGAGAAAGACCTTAAACGTCTCCGCCAGAGCTTCTCCTTGGTCTGTATGCGGAACGCCGTTTCCTAGTGGTGGCGGGACTGTGACGTTTGTATTGCGAAAAAGGGCCCAACACGACGGAATCGTTCTCCGCTTAATTTGTACAGAGTGGGGTCGACAATGGAGCGGGTTGCTGTAGATATTTCTGGCCCGCTTCCCATGACGAACATGTGCAATATTTTCGTATGCGTCGTGATGGACTACTTCACGAAGTGGCCTGAGGCGTATGCGCTCCCGAACCACGAGGCTGAAACAGTGGCGAGTGTCCTAGTAAACGAGTGCTTCACCCGGTTCGGTGTGCCGTCAGAACTGCACTCAGACCAGGGCCGTGAGTTCGAGTCCCGTGTGTTCCGTGAGTGCTGCGACTTGCTGGGAGTGCGGAAGACCCGAACGACGCCACTCCATCCGCAGTCGGACGGGATGGTGGAGCGGTTCAACCGGACGCTCGCACAGCAGTTGGCCAAGTATTGCGGGGCAAACCAGGAGGACTGGGACGTCAAGTTGCCCGCAATGCTGATGGCGTACCGGTCCGCTGTGCACGAGGCCACTGACTATACACCCGCACGTCTTATGTTTGGCCGCGAGCTCAGACTCCCCGTGGATCTGGCGACGGGGCGGCCGCCGGACGTGGGCCTGCCGACTGTCACCTCTGGCTTCGCTGCCGCGCTGCAGGAGAACCTGGTCGAGGTCCATCACCAGGTGCGCGGCAAGCTCAGAGTGGCAGGCCAGGCGATGAAGGACTACTACGATCGCCGCATGCGGGACGTGAGGTATGCGGTGGGTGACAGAGTGTGGCTGCATAACCCTCGCCGGAAGAAAGGGTTATCACCGAAGCTGCAGAGTCCCTGGGAGGGGCCCTACACGGTGATTGCAGTCCTGTCCGCTGTCACCTACCGCATCAGGAGGGGCCGCAAACGCTCCTCTGTCGTCCATGTTGACCGGCTCTGGCGCTACCATGGGCCGGGCCGTTACTCCTGGGGTACTGGCGCTGAGGAGGACCCTGACTACCCCAGTAGTGACGAGGAGGACCGGGCAGAACTTGACCCGGTGGACGTCGAGGTCGCGGATGATGTGGAGGAGGAGGCAGGTGGAGACGCCGACCTGGAGGCCGGCTCTGCTGGTGACCTGGACCAGCCCGCTGCCTCTCCCTCGCCCTCACCTCCACCGCGACGACCAAGACGTGAGAGGAGGAGGCCAGGATGGCTTACAGATTTTGATACAGACTGATTTGTTTAGTTCCCCAGTTATGTTTTGTTTGTTTTGTTAAGTTGGCGAGGCGGGTCGCCTGCGCTTAAGGGGGGGGGTAGTGTTACGCCAAGGCTTAGCTTAGTTTAAATTGTAATTGGCGCCACGTGACGTAATGAGGGTTCCCTGCGGCCCCGTTGAGGGGGCGGGCTGGAGAGGGACGCCATGCGGCGAGGAAGAGTGGAGACGGAGAGAAAACAAAGGACGCGCTCGCCTGTGCTCTGTGCCTTAGGACTTAATCGCCAGTGATTTGTGCCTTGACTGCCTCCCCCTTGGACTTATAAGGATTGTACAACGTTCTATTGCTTAGTAAACCCCAAGAAAGTCCGCCCTGTATTTAATTGTGCCTCGCTGTGTGCTCTGTGGGTGTGTGCGAGTGTGTCCGCCGGAGTGTCTTTGTGTCTGCTGTCCGCCTCGTGGGAGCACTGTGTTTTCCATAGCGAGCCCAGTTTAAGTAATTGGGAGAGCACCTGTCTGCCTGTGTGAGGGGTAGACAAGTGGAGTACAACAACTATAGCTAAAGCTTCCCTGTCGGTGGTTGAATACCTCATTTCTGCCGGACGAAGTTTTTTGGAAAAATAACCGATTATTATCATCGATTTGCATTAGCACAGCACCCACATGGGTGAGGCTGGCATCTGTTTCTAGGATGAAGCTTCTTGACATATCTGCCCGTCCTAGGATGGGGGCTGCTATTAATTTCCCTTTCAGGGTCTCGAAAGCCTGCTGACACTCTGTTGACCATTCGAATTGTAATCCCTTTTGGGTTAAGTTAGTTAAGGGGGCGGCTAGTTTCGAGAATTGCCCAATGTGTCGTCTGTAAAATGAACACATTCCCAGAAATCTGCGGGTTTCTTTAACGGTTGTTGGGGCTTTCATTTTCTCAATTGCTTCGATGTTTTTAGGGTCCGGTCGATATCCTTCCCGAGAGACTACATGCCCTAAGAATTTGACTTCCTTTTGCCCAATGTTACATTTTGATAGGTTCAACTTGATTCCTACCCCTCCCATGTGCTCGAAGGTCTCATGGAGTCTACTGAGAAGGGTATTAAAGTCAGGTGCACTTATGATCACGTCGTCTAAGTAAGTCTTTATCCATTCCGCCTTTAAGAGGGGTGCAAGGGCGGTTTGTAACTGTCTACTAAAAATAGCTGGGGAACAAGACAAGCCAAAGGGTAACCTTTAAATCGGTATAAATTAATCCCCTCAGTAAATGTGGTTAAATCCGGCTTGGTTCATCTAAAAGCACTTGATAGTATGCATCTTTCATATCTAAGGTGGCATAGTATTGCTGTCCGACACTCTCTACTAGTTCCTCAAGTTTTGGTAGAGGTGTATGTCTACTGCTAAATGGGTGTTAACCTTGCGGTAATCTAGGCAGGCCGTCCCCAGAAGTCTAACCATAGGGGGGCAATTGAAATATTAAGGGGGGCAGATCATGAGAAGGCTGTCAGTAGCATAGAGCAAAGAGTTAGTCCCACCTATATCGATGCATGGGTCCATAGTTGTCATGGCTAAAGTTGGGATATAATAAAAACAGTTCTCTCTCTCTCTCTCTCTCTCTCTCTCTCTCTCTCTCTCTCTCTCTCTCTCTCTCTCTCTCTCTCTCTCTCTCTCTCTCTCTCTCTCTCTCTCTCTCTCTCTCTCTCTCTCTCTCTCTCTCTCTCTCTCTCTCTCTCTAAGAAACAAGTTTGATGAACTGCGATGTCTTGCTTTGACAGAAAACTTTGACGTAATTGCTATAACCGAAACATTTATTGACACCACTAATATTGATTTAAGTTCCGAATACAACATAGATGGCTACAGATTCTTCAACAATGATCGTGTAAACCGTAGAGGGGGTGGTGTCGCCCTTTTGTCAAAAGCTACTTGCAACCTACTGACAAAACACCAAGAAACAGTAACGTTGAACATTTGTGCGTGCGAGTAAACATTGCAAAGTCAATTTAAATATATCTGTCACTTACAGGCCTCCGGGCAATCACTTGATGGCGATCTTGAAATGTACAGCGTCTTAAGGCAGTCACTTAATAACGACTCACTGATACTAGGAGACTTTAACCTCCCCATATCGACTGGGCGACACTGTCGGGTACAGAAGGTGAGTCCCATAGAATGATCGAATTTCTAGAGGAAAATTATCTAAGCCAAATGGTTTCTGAACCAACTCGACAAAATAACATACTTGACCTTGTTATAGCGACCCAAGATAACCTAGTCAGTAATGTCACGGTAGGAGAACACCTCGGTTCCTGCGATCATAAACTAGTGCGCGTTGACATTAGAGCTCAAACATCGGTGACTGAAAATAAAGTTAAGGTGCCCAATTTCAAAAGAGCCAACTTCGTAGAAATCCGACGAAAACTAATAGATATGCAACTATCAGATGACGGCAATGCAGAGGACGCCTGGCGAAACTTAAAAATCACTTACTCACTCAGCAGGACACATTTGTACCCTTGTGGGAGAAGCGAATTAACACTAATAAAAGTCCACCGTGGTTTAATAGCGAAATTAAACACTCAGTCAAGGAGAGAAAATTGTCTTACAGGTTAAAGAAAGACCAAAGCACGCCCGAAAACATTAGACTTTACAATGATGCAAGGCGACGAGTAAAAGATTAGTGCATCAGGCAAAGCGTAGATATGAAGAAAATATTGCAGCCAACTGTAAAAATAATCCGAAATCCTTCTTCAGTTACATAAACAACAGAAAGGCGATCAGAAGTGGAATTGGACCTTTAACAAACAGCGACGGTGCACTAGTGACTGACAGCCAACACGTTGCAAACCTATTAAATAATTACTTTTCCTCGGTGTTTAATAATAACAGTCCTCCCACCACCACCACCAACACCAGTACTAATGTAAATCCCGAGCATGCATTGTCTAACTTTGAAATAAAACCCGTTGAAGTCCTTAAAGCCCTCAAATCACTTAAAACAAATAAAAGTCCTGGACCTGATAAAGTATATCCAACTCTGCTGAAAGAAACAAAGAGCGAAATACTCTCCTCCCTCACAACCGTATTCAATATGTCCTTGCGACAAGGCATTGTCCCTTCAGATTGGAAAAAGGCTAACGTGACACCGATTTTTAAGAAAGGAGACAAAAAGTACCAGGTAATTACAGGCCCATTAGTCTAACTTCGGTTGTAGGTAAGCTACTTGAGGGCATAATTAGAGACAAATTGTGAGTTACCTTGAAAGCCACTCATTAATTGGGGACTCACAACATGGCTTCCGAAACAAAAGATCCTGCCTATCAAATCTATTAACCTTTTATAACGACCTCTTCACTGTTTATGACGTAACCAAATCACTGGACGTAGTCTATCTTGATTTCAAGAAAGCGTTTGATAAAGTCCCGCATCATAAATTACTTTACAAATTAAAGCAAATAGGTATTGACGGTCAGGTAAACCAATGGATCGCGAATTGGTTGAGCAACAGACAACAAAGAGTAGTGATTGACGGATTTAACTCAGAGTGGGCGCCGGTCACTAGTGGCGTCCCTCAGGGCTCGGTTCTTGGCCCAGTGCTCTTCATTATTTACATCAACGACGTGGATGTTGGACTCAATAACCGCATTAGTAAATTTGCAGACGACACAAAGATTGGTAACTCGGTTCTCACTGACGAAGACAGGCAAAGCCTCCAAGAGGATTTGCACAAAATTTCAGCTTGGTCGGATAGATGGGAGAGGCCCTTTAACGTAGACAAGTGCCAGGTCCTTCAAGTTGGAACGAGGAATAAGAAGTTTGATTACGAAATGCGCGGCGTTAAACTCAAAAGCGTTCAATGCGTCAAGGACTTGGGGTCAAAATCGCGTCAAACCTCAAATTCTCACAGCAATGCATCGATGCAGCAAATAAAGCGAACAGAATGTTGGGCTTCATTAAAAGAAACTTTTTATTTAAGAATAAAGATGTAATACTCCGCTCTACAACAGTTTAGTCAGACCCCACTTGGAATATGCGGTACAGTTTTGGTCTCCCACCATGCAAAGGATATTGCTAAATTAGAAGGTGTTCAGCGTCGGGCAACGAAAATTATCCCTTCCTTGCGCAACAAATCCTACGAAGAAAGGCTTTCTACCCTTAACATGTTCTCTCTTGAGAAACGTCGCCTCCGAGGAAAACTGATCGAATGTTTTAAAATACTTAATGGTTTCACGAATGTAGACAGATCAACATTGTTTATGATCGATGACACTTTGCGCACGAGGAACAATGGCGTAAAACTCAGATGTAGACAAGTAAATTCAGACTGCACCAAATTTTTCTTCACCAACGTTGTAGTGCGAGAATGGAATAAGCTCCCATCATCAGTGGTCCAGTGTAACACGATTGACTCCTTCAAAAATAAGCTCGACCGTCACTTCCTTCAACTTAATATCAACTAGAGTAGAAATGCAACGTTTTGGAGTCTTCTGATTAATGTAAAATCACTTAGGTTTAAGGACAGACCACCAAGTCTGGACCATGGGGTCTGTGTGGTCTGATTTTCTATCTATCTATAAATCTCTCTCTCTCTCTCTCTCTCTCTCTCTCTCTCTCTCTCTCTCTCTCTCTCTCTCTCTCTCTCTCTCTCTCTCTCTCTCTCTCTCTCTCTCTCAGAATATACATTTTGGTATTACCTTAAATGATGAGGAAAATTACCTCAGATTTACAGATTTTACCTGATTTTAATTTTAGTATATCTACATATATATATATATATATATATATATATATATATATATATATATATATATATATATATATATATATATATATATATATATATATATATATATATATATACTAAGAATGAGGATATCTGCATTCTAAGACAACTTACTTGTTAAACACTTTCCATGAACTGCGACACGACAGTGACGACACACAACCTCCTCCCTCGCTAGACTGAGACTGATTTGAAATGCCTGCGGGTTGGGAACAAAAAGCTCGCTGAGTGGTCGAGTAACTGAAATAATAAGATGTAACGCGCCAGTGGTTGATACATATATAGATCGTTCAATTTTTTATTGTTTTCATGGCGTTACGTGGGGCGGGAGGTTTACGCTGCAGGGGATACAGGAATTTTTTTTATTGTGTAACTTTTTTTTCCTTGATTTCCGGAAGAGGATAACATCTACCAATATACGGAAACCGAAATCTTGCAGTAAACGTGAGTACCAACGCTCGTAGAGACATTCCCAGATCTCCTCGATATTAACTGAGAACCTGATAGTTGGGGTGGGGAGTAGGAGGGGAGGAGCAGGAAACTTGGTAGTTGGGGGGGCAGCGAATCTGGTAGGGGGGCAGTGCCACCCCTACTATGGACGGGCCTGAATCTAGGCACATTCTTTTCTCGCCGGACGGTTTACTAACCAGAACTATTGGTGACAACCAGGCGGCGGTAGATGGCTCTATTATGTCTCTCTGCGCTAGGTCCTCTATAATCTCTGCTATCAGCTCCTTTGCTTTTTCTGGGTATCTATAAATGGGGGCCCTGCATGGTACGGGATTCTCGACATTAATGTGGGCTGGGGGCGCTGTTATCAAGCCTAACTCATTTTTGTCTACCATAAATAACAACTCGTGGCGCCGTATTATTTGGAATAATTTTTGTTTCTGTTCTTCATCTAAGTGAGTCCAATCTCTTTCGCTTAATATGGTGTTTAATTTGTCTCCTCTGGACATTTTCCCTGGGACCGCGTCATTTTCGGGCCCCATCGACTCACTGATTGTGGTTTTAAGCATTTGCCTCCGGAAACTCTTCAAGGTTACTGTTGATTATTTCATAACGTGCCAGGAATACCCCTTGATGTAGTGTTAGGTCTAATTTACTATTATTGATCATTGGGAGGAAGATGGTTTTTCCCTCGGTTACCTCCGTAATGAGAGGCAACCCTCCTTGCACGTTCTTATGTTCCGGGTCAACCACCAGGGTAGTACCAGGTGCTTCATCCACTTTGATCTCCCTCATAGCAGCACTGAAAGGTGGTAATTTTAATTTTGCTCTTAGTCTCACGAAAGCTTTAGCCGGGGAAGATTTGTGGGTGGCAATGGATTGGATCTTTATGTGCGTCACCTTCCCGTAGCGATGTTCATGATATTTAAGTGGGTAGGTGACATTATTCCAGGTAATTCTCTTGTTTCGGTGGTCAAGGGTTAGGTTATTCTTCCCAGGGCATTCATGCCCAACAACAAGGCTGGTTCTAAGTAATTATCGGGTACGATGGCTAGGGGTACCTCTAAAGGTTGGTTGTCACCAACTATGATGGAGGTAGTGGTTTGCCCTAGGATTCTAAGTTTCTTCCCTGTGATACCCTGTAATTGCGGGATGGTTTTTCCTGTAACTACCTTGAGATTGAGTTGTTGCACCACACTCTCTTTGATTATTGACATTTCGCTACCAGTGTCGAGCAGGGCCTCTAGCATATGGCTTTTGATGTTGACTGTGATTATTGGGGACCTAGCTTGCGCCAGTCACCGTGTCTGAAAGGTCTTCCTCCCTGGACAACCAGGGTACCCTCTTCGGCAGTTCATCCTCAAACAATCAAAACACGAACCGGGAAGCGGATTCTTAAAACATGACTGCACGTCGTGTGTTGTGGACCTACAATACGGGCAGTACACGGATGTCCTTCTTTCTCGAGGTTGTTTCTTTTGCTCTTCCCACCGCTCTAGTCTGCGCTCGATTCGATCGAGATAGGAGGCTAAGGCGGTAGGTTCGGCCAAGGATTCAGCCTTCGGGGACGTTAATGGTGGTGCTCCAGTGCTTGATGCACCAGCTGGAGGAGCGTCATCCGTCACCATAAAGACACTGTCCTTTTTTCTTGCTAGTGCTACTAGTCGTTCCACCTCTAGTTTTTCCATAAAGGTGTCGAGTGGCACGTGATTATCCATATATATTTCTAGCCTGTCTCTACTATCTCGAGGCATTCCCTTTAGCAACTTTGTTTTTATCAACTTTTCCCTCTTTGGCACTTCTCCTGGATTTGATTTTACCTCCAGGAGTGCGAATTTGCATTTAAGTTGGGTGACAAATTCGGTCGCGTCTTCCTCATATGAGTATTTGAGGTCATTTAAGGCGTCGAATACCTTTCCTTTACTTTGATCCGTTAGTTCTTTGATCAGTGATATCTTGAATTCTTCCCAGTCCACCACGGGGCCATGCTTCAGAGTGCTTTGAATGTAAACTGCTAATTCGGCGTCTACTCGACTCAAAGCTATTCTTTTTCGATCTTCCCCCCGTGGGGTGCATTGTTCTATCTGGGAAAGGAATACCTCTAATCTGCCTCCTCCTTCTACTCCCTTCAGGTGTCTTCTCTCAAGGATGGGTATGTCCTTTGGTTTAAGTAGTGGTTTGGTAGGCGAGTCTTCTTGGCTTCTACGTAATCGGTCCACTAATTCTAACATTGATGTTTTTAGAAAATCTACTTCTTCCTCGAGTTCCTCCATTTTCACGGTGTCACCGCTTGTGGCTCTTTCTTTGACTGTGTTTGTGCCCTAGGGTCTTCCTGGTCAGTGTCAGTACGCTGTTGGTCTGGGCAGTGTTCACTTTCCCATGGACCCAGCAAGTCAGCTATCTCTTCTTTTACAGTTTTCTCCATTGTGTCAAAATTTCCTAAGTTCCCTCAGTACCAATATTTACAGTTTACTCTACTAAAGAGAAGAGAACAATCAAAGCAAACTAATAAAACATATATATAAAACCCATAAACTCAAACGAAACCACCTTCGAACACATGAGCAAGGGAGGTTAAGATCGTGATAATTACAGCGCCATTGCAGACTACCACTTTCCATTACTCTGAGAGACTCTTACCACGCACGCTCCTTCCACCTCTCCCTGTCCTCCTCATATACTGCCTGAATGCAGTCATCCTCAAAGAAATTCCCGGCTTTTCCTCCCGGGGCACGAAAAATATCTACCTGAATGTCCTGCTCCTCTACCTCCAATTCCCTTGGAATATGACTATGCCCTACAAGTGCTACTCTAAACATGTTCTCTGGTGTTATGAACACCGAGAGAGAAAAACAAGTAAATGCAAAGACACACAAAAAGAAAAAAGTTAAGACTGCAAAGCAATAGGGCGACCAACAACCAATCAACAGAAAAAAAAATATATTAATTATACAGTCTAGTTAACTCTGCTTCAACAAGGGGGGGGGGGAATGGTTCACAGGGAAATCCCACCGCAAAAGCCACCATATGTAGCGTGGAAAATTAGAGAAATAAGAAAATATTAAATTAAATAAATGAATTAATTAAAGCTACATCCCTTTTTATGACAACCACTAGGGTTATGATGGTATGTGGTAGCGTGGTAGTTGTCGAGCGCTGGTCCCGGATGTTAAGGCCTCAGGACAAGTGAACACTCGTTCCGAAGTTTGTGACCAGAAGGCGTTACTTGTATGGTTAATTATGGAGGGTGGGAGGATTTCCGTGGGAACCACTTTTTGAGACAGCATTAAGAAACTGGATGGTGATAATGTACTATGGAGGGGATGTGTGTATGGTTCAGTAATTTCCAATGAGCAGCGAAACAGGCTCCAAATGATAACTCAGTAAGGTTATATATAAATATGTATTTGGTCTATTTGTAAAGGTTAGCGGAGTGCTAATAAAAATATGAAAAAAAAATGAATGACCGACAGGCTGTAGGCCTCTAAACTAGCTAACTACCGGCACAAGGGAGATTTGGGGAATACACAGAATGCTTAGCTCTAGTTGCTGGATGCGGAGGAGGAGCTGGCGTGAGTGTCGGGCTCGGCAGAGGACGTCCACGATGGGAATGGGCGGTCCTGGTGCTGGACAGACGGGCGCCGCTTGATGTGGAGATGGAGCGGCTCGGGTGGTGTGAAGAGGCGGGCGCCCTTTGATGTAGGGAGCAGCTTGGGGCAGTGGTATTGGAGCCCCCAGGACAGTCGAGGGGCAGGTTACCCCGCCATACAAGTTCCCATCCTGTAGTCCGTCTCACCCCGCAGGCCGTGGGTGGTTTTTCGGGGGGGGGGGGCTGAGTGGAGAGATGGACACCGCTCTCACTCCAACTCGCTGCCTTTCCTTGCTAGGGTTGCTGCTCGTCTCCTGCTAGCCCGCCTCACACAGCAGGCCGTGGGCGGTGTGTACGTCCTCCAAGCTTCTGGCTTGCTGCCGTGGTGCTCGTCTTCTCCCTTCTCTCCCGCTTCTGGTCTGCTGCAGTGGTGCTTGTCTCCTTACTTCTCTCCCGCTTCTGGTCTCTTCCTCCTCACTGACTCGTGGGTCTCCTTGCCCTCGCCTTCTCGCCTCTGCTCCTCGCTAAGCTCCTCCCCCTTCTTCACCTGACTCCCTCTCGGCATTACAATCAAACCCTACCTAACTAACTAGTTATTGGTTTCTTAGAGGGGTTCGAGGCTTCGAGATGAGGGATTTCAGTAACTCGTTCATATATTCGCTCATTCGCTCGCCGTGTTATCTTCTCATAACCTTTTACGCACTTACATTCCTCAGCTACCCATTCACTCTTTCACTCATTCACTCATTCACTCTCCCACTCGCTCACACTTACTCACTCTGTCACTCACCGACTTACTCACATTCTCTCATTCATTCATGCACTCGCTTACACTTACTCTGTTACTCACTGACTTACTCACATTCTCTCGTTCATTCACACTCGGACCGTTACATCATCATCATCATCATCATGTAGAAGACATTCATTATCGCATTTCTCAATTGAATTCATGTAATCTTGTATATTTCTAACTTCATTATATTATAATATAATATAATATTATACAATATTATAATTTCACGGTCACATACACACGGTACACACTGAAACGAGTCACTAACATCACCAGTGAATGCGCCACCGTGGTATAGTTGCCAGATACCGCCACCAGGCTAAACATTCTGAAAACCGTGACACTACTCTCTAGCGTCGACTGTACCTATTTCCGTTCGTCGTCAGAGGCAAGGGTCCTGCTATATCCACTGCCACCTGTTCCATGGGGGCTCCAACCTGGTATAGTTGCAATGGGGCACGGTGACGCTTCTTGGGGGCATTCTTTGCACAGCACACCTCACACGCGTGACACCATTCTTCCACGTCCTTCCTCATGCCAACCCAGTAGAACCTTTGGCGCAGGCGACTCAGTGTCTTCTTTACCCCAAGGTGTCCGCTGGTGATGCTGTCGTGCATTTCTTTCAAGACGCCTTCCCGGGACTTCATAGGTATCACCGTGGACCAGTAGTGGTCAAGACCATCATGAGAGACCCAGCGTCGCTGCAACACCCCGTTGTCCATCCGAAGAGTGTCCCACTGAGTCCAGTAATTCTTGGTGGTAGGGCTTTCTCTCGAGATTACTTCCCACCCAGGTCGCGTTGACGATTGACTCAGCCACTCCATAATTGGTCTCAGATCTCGGTCCTCCTGCTGCAGTTTTCCCAGGTCTTCCCATGGCACTTCCGCTGTCTGTTCCACTGTAGTGCGGCGGCACATATTCTGGACGCAATGTTGACACTCAGGTAGGCAGGGGCGCCGGCTCAAGCTGTCCGCGTTACCGTGTGCTAGCCCAGATCGGTGCACAATAGTGTAGTGATGCTGCTCTAGTTTACCTATCCAGCGAGCAAGCTGGCGCTCAGGGTTTTTCAGTGACTTCAACTACCGCAATGCAGCGTGATCCGAGCGGATGGTGAAAGTTGCACCGTACAGGGAAGCATGGAAAAAGTCAAGGCTCTTGACTACTGCCAGGAGTTCTTTCCGAGTCACGCAATAGTTTTTCTCGGCTGGGGTGAGCTTCTTGCTGAAGTAGGCCACAACCCGTTCCATGTCGGCACATGCCTGGGACAGCACTCCACCAATCCCCTCATCACTGGCATCACAATCCAGTATAAAAGGCTTAGAGGGGTCTGGGTAGGTGAGTACGGGCGTGCTGATGAGGGCCTCCTTGAGCTTTTCAAAGGCAACCTGAGTTTCCGCTGTCCACTCAAACTTGCTCCCCTTCTTCGTCAGGAGGTGCAGTGGTGCAGCAATCGTAGCGAAGCCTTTTACAAACCTGCGGTAGTATGAGCACAACCCGAGGAAGCTCCGCAGCTCCTTCACGTTGGAGGGTGTTCGGCCAGTCCCTTACCGCAGCCACCTTCTCAGGATCAGTGCGTACTCCAGCCTCGCTCACGATGTGTCCCAAGTATTGGACCTCCCTTTAGAATAGGCAGCATTTCTTCAGGCTGAGCTTAAGGTGTGCAGCTCTAAACCGGGCGAAAACCTCTGATAGCCTTTCCATCTCCTGCTCGAAGGTCTGGCCAAAGACAATCACGTCGTCGAGGTAGATGAGTGCCGTCTTCCAGTGAAGTCCCTCCAATACCCTCTCCATCAGCCGCTCGAACGTGGCCGGCGCGTTGCAGAGGCCAAAGGGCATAACCTTAAACTGCCACAGGCCTTGACCGTAGGAGAAGGCTGTTTTCTCTTTGTCCTGCTCCGACATTTTGACTTGGTGATACCCAGACTTCATATCCAGTGTTGAAAACCACTTGGAGCCCACCAAAGCGTCGAGCGTGTCGTCGATCCGTGGGAGTGGGTATGAATCCTTGATGGAGAGATCGTTGAGGGCTCGGTAGTCCACGCAGCACCTGAGGGAGCCGTCCTTTTTCCTGACGAGCACTACAGCAGACGCCCACGGGCTGCTGGACCGCTCGATTAACCCCTGTTGCCGGAGGTCATCCATCACCTCATCCATCTCCTTGCTACGGGCTGGCGCCATCCTTCGAGGAACTTGCTTCACTGGGCGGTGGCTACCTGTGTCGATGTGGTGCTCTACCAGGTCCGTACACCCCAAGTCCAGGTCTTCTGTGGAAAACACATCTGCATTCCTCACGAGAAGCTCCCTGAGCTGTTCCACTTGGGGCTCCTCTAGACACTTGGAGCTCCTGTCAAACAGGTCGCGCAGGTAGTCGAGCAGCCCCTCCTGGGGCTTCGTCAGGGTTCTCCTGCAGACACAGGTTCTCGGGTCCTGGTCGATCTCTTGGCACAACCCCACCATGGTCCCTTGTTCTAGTTTCTTTGGGCTGAAGGAAACATTGGCCACGACGACAGGCACTTCCGCTGCAGCAGGGTCTACCAAAGTACTGCCAACAATCACCCCGTTTACTACCGGGCATCGACTTCCACTCTCTACCACACACAGGCTAGCCGAGGGGGCACCCGTAATTTGACAAGGTAACAGCATCTCCGACCTCGGAGGAATATTGGTGGTGCGCTTGACCGTCACTGGCAGGTCTTCCTTGTTCACAGTCGTCAGTGGCACCCTTCCTCCTCCTACAGTCAGCTGCTTAGCGCGGAAGTCCAGCTCGCACCTGTGGGTGACAAGATAATCCATACCTAGGATGCAGGGGTCGTCCATGTCAGCCACGTAGACAGAGAGGAACTCTTCCTTTCCTCCGAGCTCAAGCTTCACGTCCACTGGACCTCTGAGCTCTGCGTAGTGTCCTGTGACTCCGCACAGTCGATGCGGCGTCTTAGGAAACCGACGATGACTCAAAACGTCAGGCCGCACCAATGTGCGTTCCGAGCCTGTGTCGACGACCACAGGCCACAACACTCCGTCAACCTTGCCCTCCACTTGGCAGCTTGTCATGGTGGTTCTCCTGCACACTGATATCTTCGGGGCATGTACAGGGCAGACTGGTCGTTGCCCCCGTGAACCAGTCCTCCTTAGTTTCCCGAGTGGTGGTCCCTCGCCGGGGGCACAGTTTTCCGACACTCATTCTTCCAGTGCCCCTTTTCTCCACAGGTCCAGCACTTGGGTCCTTCCCTGGGCTTCTTCTTAGCGCCACCTTCATATTCCTTCCTCCTCTTATAGCATTCGCTCTCCTTGTGCCCAACCTTCTCGCAGTACCAGCACGTTCCTTGGAACCTGTCTGTGTCGCTGACAGCGCCCTTCCGTGCCCTAAAGCCAGAAGTCCCTGAAGCTTGACAAGCTAGACCTAACAAAGGACTCAAACTCCATGGCACGTGCCAGAGCTTCCTGCATTGATGTAGACTTAGCTTGCTTCACTTGTATCTTCAGCTCAGGGAACCCTGAAGAGCTCGTTCTGGTGCTTGGTCCCATATCGTTACTCCAGCGCCTGTGCCAGCCCGCTGTAGCTGCCCTTTGTCGCATTGTCGAGTTGAGCAAGGACCTCCAGCGCCGCCCCTTTCAGGCTAGTGGCCAGCTGTACCGCGCACTCTTGGCCATCCCATCCGTTCCGAGCTGCCAACAGCTCAAACTGAGCGCGGTAAGCCTCCCAGGAGACCTTGCCATCAAACTCCTGAGGCTTCTTTCTAACAGGTGAACCCAGCAGACTCATGGGGCTGGCGAAACTTCTTGCGGGGATAAACTCAGGCGAAACAGGGCTCAAACTACCCCGAACTTGCGTAGGAGAAGCATCTTGGGTACAACTAGCCCCTGCAGGCACTGGCTGTCCGTTTCCAGCCAAGCAGTCTTCAAGGGCCTTCACTCTGTCACTTACTTCTAATATTTCTTTGTGTGTCGTCTCCCGTACCACCTCCATCTCTTGTTGAAGATTTGTGTGTTCTTTCTCCACTTCTATCAGGCGTTGTCCCAAGTTCGTGGTCACATCAGTCATTTCTCTTCGCACTGACTCACTTCCATCTTGTACTGCTTTTAGCTGTTGCTGTAATCCTGTGAAGCGATCTTCTAGCTGTTCTTTGAGTTCTTGGAGTGTTCCTTCTTGTTGTTGCTGTGCTCTTTCTTGTTGTTCTTTGAGTTCTTGGAGTGTTCTTTCTTGTTGTTGCTGTGCTCTTCCTTGTTGTTGCTGTGCTCTTTCTTGTTGTTCTTTGAGTTCTTGGAGTGTTCCTTCTTGTTGTTGCTGTGCTCTTTCTTGTTGTTGCTGTGCTTTCTTGTTGTTCTTTGAGTTCTTGGAGTGTTCTTTCTTGTTGTTCTTTGAGTTCTTGGAGTGTTCTTTCTTGTTGTTACTGTGCTTTCTTGTTATTCTTTGAGTTCTTGGAGTGTCCTTTCTTGTTGTTCTTTGAGTTCTTGGAGTGTCCTTTCTTGTTGTTCTTTGAGTTCTTGGAGTGTTCTTTCTTGTTGTTGCTGTGCTTTTTCTTGTTGTTCTTTGAGTTCTTGGAGTGCTCTTTCTTGTTGTTGCTGTGCTCTTTCTTGTTGTTGCTGTGCTCTTTCTTGTTGTTCTTTGAGTTCTTGGAGTGCTCTTTCTTGTTGTTGCTGTGCTCTTTCTTGTTGTTGCTGTGCTCTTTCTTGTTTCTCCCCCTGTAGTCTCAAGGCTTCCAAAAATTCAGTCAACATGTCGTCCCTCTGGGCAGCTTGAGAACGAGTCTCCATGGCGAAAAAACAAATGGTTTCACTCCTGACACCAGTGTTATGCTGGACGTATTACTTGGGTTCCGTGTCGCCGTCACAAGACTCCGTGGGAGGGAGATATGTAAACACTTGTAGTTTAATATTCTTCCTTAGTAGTACACTTCACTCCTGACTCTTCACTGGCCACTAGCTTACTATGACTGGGACTGTCCCCTCTCGCCCTCTTCTGCTATATATATCCAGAACAGTACAGTCTAGAGCGTTACAGTATATTTTGGATCATACAAGAACATGTAGCAAAAATATGTGCGAGTTGGCAACACTTCCCGCCTGGCGCCTGGTCACAGCCCAGTGGGCGCGGACGGCCTTTGCTCCCCGCCCCTGCTCGCTCCTCCGGAGCCTTCTAGAGGCCCATGGACGCCGGGGAAGCTTCCAGCACAACATATATATATATATATATATATATATATATATATATATATATATATATATATATATATATATATATATATATATGTATATATATATATATATATATATATATATATATATATATATATATATATATATATATATATATATATATATATATATATATATATATATATATATATATATATATATATATATATATATATATATATATATATATATATATTTATATATATATATATATACCGGTCCACTATTCGAATTACAACAAAAAGACATAATGTAAGCTATTTAGTACTGGCCCGATGTGCATTTGCCTTCTATGGCCCGATTGCAAAATATTTATATCGGCCTTATATTGGCCCGATAAACAAAATCTTCGAACTACAACAAAAAGACGTAATGTAGGCTACTTAGTACTGGCCCGATTGCAGAATATTTATATCGGACTTATATTGGCCCGATACGCGAAATCCTTTATGCCATAGTTCCGTCATTTTCCAGTATCGGCCCGGACTTTCGATGTTTGCTGAGAAGCGAATTAACACTAATAAAAGCCCATCTTGGTTTAATAGCGAAATTAAACACTCGGTCAAGGAAAGAAAATTGTTTAACAGGTTAAAGAAAGAACAAAGCACGCCCGATAACACCAGACTTTATCATGATGCCAGGCGGCGAGTAAAAAGATTAGTATGTCAGGCAAAACGTAGATATGAAGAAAATATTGCAGCCGGCTGTAAAAATAATCCGAAATCCTTCTTCAGTTACATAAACAACAGGCGATCAGAAGTGGAATTGGACCTTTAACAAACAGCGACGGTGCACTAGTAACTGACAGCCAACACATTGCAAACCTGTTAAACAATTACTTTTCCCAGTACCACCAACACCAATACTAATATGTAAATCTCGAGTATGCATTGCCTATTTTCAAAATAACAACCGATGAAGTTCTTAAAGTTCTCCATTCACTTAAAACAAATAAAAGTCCCGGACCTGACAAAGTATACGATCCTATACTGCTTAAAGAAACAAAGAGTGAAATACACACTTTGCGAACGAGGGACAATGGCATAAAACTCAAATGTAGACAAGTAAATCCAGACTGCACTAAATTTTTCTTCACCAACGTTGTAGTGCGAGAATGGATTAAGCTCCCACCTTCGGTGGTTCAGTGTAACACGATCGATTCCTTTAAAAACAAGCTCGACCGTCACTTCCTTGAACTTGATATTAACGAGAGAGAGAGAGAGAGAGAGAGAGAGAGAGAGAGAGAGAGAGAGAGAGAGAGAGAGAGAGAGAGAGAGAGAGAGAGAGATGCAACGTTTTGGAGCCATCTGATTAATGTAGAATCACTTAGGTTTAAGGACAGGCCACCTAATCTGGACCATGCCATGGTGTCTGTGTCAAGGCAAGTATAAAGAGGTATCGTCACTCTCATAGAACGTAAAGAACCAAATTTTGAAATGAGCTTTTTTTATAAATTAGGACCTCTCGGATGTTTTTTATGTTATAAACTACTACAATAAAATAAAATAAGATGTGGATTTTTCGTTATATACCCTATGAAGCAATTGTCGGTGAATAAAAAATATAAATAGAAATGTTCACGGCATCTCATCCTGGACGATGATTGGCTGGCGTCTCGATAAGCTCCGCCCCTTCCTCGAGTTTGTTTTTCTCACTTTGATTTCATCGCATTGCATCTCGATCATAGTCAGCTCGCCGCTCACCTCACGCCAAAGAGACTATATAGTCTCCTTGCCTCACGCCGTGGCCTTGGGGCTGTGCGTGAGCGGCGAGTCTGACTTGAGTAAACAAATGCCGATGCGCATGAACGCTGTCACGGCACGGCTTATGTTCAGAGGCGATTTTGACCCTATGCGTATTAATTTTTACCTCGGAACGTACCACATATCATCAGAAGCAGAAAAGCATGCAGATTTAGAATCTGTGCTTAAAAAAGTGCTGCGTCGAAAACCAGCTGAGTACTAAGGAGTTGAAGGGAAATAAGTGCAAGAAAATATGTATTCCCTACTTCATTTAACTCCGATTTTCGTATGTGTAATTTTACATTATGGTTACAATTTTATGCTCGTGTGAAGCAGAATTTTCCCAGGAAGATGATGGTGGTCTCAGTTTTTCGTAAAAATGAATGTTGGGGTCAAGAAACAGAGTGAGAGTGAGGTGTGTGAAGTCGTCGGTTTGGGCAGACAACGAGGATGGGGCGGGGCCAAGCGTGAAGGCTATAGGAGTTGCCAACGAGTGATTTCCTCCCGCCTGTATGACGATACCTTCTCTATACATGCCTTGGTCTGTGTGGTCTGATTTTCTATGTAAATCTATGTAAATCTCCCTTAATTCCTCTTCCTCTTCTTCTTTTGACCTGTTTCGCTTTGTATCGCTTCTTAGGTCCTCCTTGGTACTTCTTTATACTTATATACTTCACTACGCACTCTTAGTTACTCCAATGTGCACACATATATACACTTCACCGCGTGCACTGAGCTCTGTTTTTTTTGTTGTTGTTGTTTTTTGTTTTTTTTGCTGTACACTTTCACTTTCTTTCCACTGACCGCTATTCTTTACCTTAGCTTACTTTGGTCTTTTCTTTTTGCGTTAGTTGTCTTAGTTGCCACTCGTACACTTAATTCTTGTTACTCCTCTTACATTGCTCAGTACGTTCTTTTCTATTTAAATTATGATGATGAAACACTGAGGAAAGAACAAAGAAAGAAAGGAAAAAAATAAGTAACAGGAGAAAGAGAAGAAAGGAAGAAAATGGGGAAGAAGAGGAAGAAGATTGATTGATTGATTGATAGTTTATTGTTGCAAGTAAACAACAAATTAAGGAGAAGGGAGGAGCATGCCATCCCAACCCCCAGGCAGTACAGAGTGTGAAGGAAAAAAGAGAAAGGGAAACAGAAGCAGGGAAAGAGAGGAAGAGGAAGAAAATAATTAATGTTTAGCGGTGAACATAACCTGACAGCGGCCTGCGACTCCCTGTGCACACACCGTCAGCTGGACGCATCGATCCCGCGGCGACCCGTGTGTGTGAGAGTGCTGCGCCGCCCTTGTCCTGCGGCGCCCGGCGTGACTCCTGTAGTGGCCACGGCAGCCACACCCACCCTCAGGTACGTGCCGGGCCAGTGCTGGGGTGTGGCAGGGGAGGCAGGGGCGGGGCAGGGCAGCGACACTCACTTCAAGGCGCTCTCTCTCTCTCTCTCTCTTGGTCCGTAATTTCAATATTTCAGTTAAATTTGACGAGGTTTCACTCCACAACTTTCTGCCTCTGGTTCATCCCTCGCAGGGCGCCACGGTCAAGGGTGTGATGTACTTTGCACTGCACTGTTGTTGTCAGAGGTGGCAGGGAAGGCTATGCTGTGCTCCATATTCCCCAGCGCCTTGCATTGTCTGTAGGTTACTGTTTATTTTTACCAACAACAGGTTTCTACTTTATAGCAGCAATAGGTTTATGTGGGGTTCTGTTAGTTTAAAAGAACATTGAGTTGCAATATGTGGGTGTGGTGGCGGCCCTGCTCTCTGGATATTCACCGTTTACTGTTACTGTTAACCGTTGATGAGGTTTCTGGCCCCACTCCACTGTTAGTGCAGCGCTCTGCGTGGGCCGTCAACAATTACAATGCTAGTCTCAATAATAATCCTCGATGCACTTACTCTCAAACGTCGTAGTGAGTGAGTCTTAAATTGCTTTCATGAATAGTCTACTGATGTCCTTTTAATAAACTTAGCATGATCTGTCACTGAGCCGTGTTTAGGTTTGTACTAATACCAATATCTTTCCTTTATTCACTGTACTCTGCCTGGTTTACCCCCTGCCTTAACCCCTAAAGGGCGGGGATTCATGGTGAAATCAGTTCACCCTGTAAGGCAATGTTCTGACATTTTCCCGAAAATTGCTGAGTTCCGTTTTCAATTTCATGGCTCTACCTAAGCCAAGAGCTTTAATTTTATTTTCATTTCTTTTACCCATCCTTCCTCTTCAGTCTGCCACAAACCCAAATCTCTACGTTATGTGGTGTTTCCGTGGTGACATAATGAAGTACACTAATTTTCACCTCGCTGCAGGCCTGTGTTCACAGCGCTGTGTACTGTGCACTGTGTGAGTAGCACAGTGTGGTGAGTGGCCCTTCCCCCCTCGCCCTCCTTATTGAGCACCCAGGACCGGCTGCAAAGTCCCTTCATTCCTCTCATATTCTGAAATTGATGACCCTGAAGGGTGGTAGGATACATCCTCAGGGGCCTCAGCATCACTTCCACCTTTACCGTAATAAGGTTGATCTAAAGAATGGCCATCAGTGCGAAGTTGCACTATAATGGGGCTTAGCCTTCCTGTGAGTCAAGGGTTTGGAGTCACTGGCTGTGGAATCTTGGGTGCGGAATCAGACAGGAAGAAGCAAAAAACACTCCTCCTGCCACTGTTACAGTCAATGTGGCAGCCGAGGAGTCACACTGACCCCAAAATCCCCGTGCAAACTTCAAAATCACGGCGTAAAAAGGCAGATCGGGAAATCCAGTCACCCGTCCCTTTGTGATATATAACTGGAAAAGCCCGTCACCTGCCCTTAAGACAGGGCATAAATTGAAGCTTACGTAAAGGTACTGGAAGATATTTATAGAGACAGCACGGCATCCATTAAACTCCACAAGAAAAGTGAGAAAATTTCAGTTAAGAAGGCACTAGGCAAGGTGATACAATGTTTCCAAGATTATTCATGGCTCGCTTAGAAGTATTGAAGAAATTAGGGTAAGGTAACATGAGAATCAAGATGGACTGTGAATACCTCAACAACCTTAGATTTGCAGATGACATGAATCCATGGAAAACTCAGAGAATGATTCAGGAACTTCACAGAGTCGGAAAGTAGACCTGAAGGTAATGGTAATGTTTAATAATCAAATGGCAGGACAACAGTGTTATTTGGGAACAGAACTTGAGTATAAAAATACATATATCTAGGACAAAAAAATAGTGCAAACCCAGAACATGGAAAAGAATAGAATGGAGCGATTTTGGTAAGCATAGTAATGTCATGAATAGGAACCTGCCACTCTCCCTGAAGAGGAAATACAATAATTTTTTCTGCCAGTCCTAACATACAGTTAAGAAAAGTGGTGCCTCAAAATATTTAGAGAAGAATAAGAGGAATGGAGAGAAAAAGAAAATTGGGTATATCCAGGAGAGACAGGAACCAAGCATCATATATTAGGGAACAGACAAAGTTTGAAGATATTTTCATGACTATTAGAATAAGAAATAGACTTGGGCAGGTCATGTCTGTAGAATCGATAACAAATGCATTGACAATGAGAGTTATGGAGTGGCAACCCAGAAATTGTAGAAGTCAGGGCAAGCAAAGGACAAGGTGGAAAGGTGAAATTAGATCATTTGCCACAACAGGATGGAGTACACTAACATCAAACAGAAAGAGGTCAAGAATACTAGAACATTGGGAAAGGCCCTTGTACAGGTAACTCGATTTACACGAGTTTGGTTTACGTGTTTTTTAAATAACGCGGGGTCCAAAATCCAAATAAATGTTAATTTACATGTTTTTTCACTTATACGCGATATTTTATGGAGTGGCCACCAGATGTCTCACGCAACTGGACTCACACGGCGCTGCGGCCACACAGCAGAGCTCAGTTCTTCCTGCGCGCCACTTGAACAACAATGCAGTACCCACGCTGCCACGCTACTCAATAATAGGGGTAGGCAGGTACCGGTACCAGTACCGGTACTAATGATACCAGCTATACGGTACGGTACCGGTACCAGACTGCTCAGTACCGGTACCAATACTATCCAGTCGCTCATGGTGTCCCTCATTTCTTCCTCACATGAGTGAGGCTGAGACTGAGTGCCTGAGTGGATATCTCGGTGATATGGATATTCTCTCTCTCTCTCTCTCTCTCTCTCTCCACTGAATGAAGTGAATATTCATTTTTCGACAGAAACCTACCTCTTGTTTGATTTACATTGTTTTTGATTTCCGCGACCTCTTCAAGGACACAATACTCGCGTAAATCGAGAGTTACCTGTACCGTAAAACAGGGTTACTTCGGACGTTTGTGGATGAAATGTTACTAATTAATTTCATGGGAAAGTAAGTGAATATTATTTACAAATAAAAATATAGGCATTGAGAAGAATACTGATGGTATAAATATATGTACTATATAGTTCTATCAACTCTATTTTAGTATAAAAATATTTGCAAAACGAAAGCAAAATTTTCTACTTTTTTCTACCTCTTCAAACTTTGTATGTGTGGAACAAACATACACAGTTACAGAAAATTGAAACCGATGGTTTAAAGGTACAACTATTTTCACACAAAATTTTTACACTTAATAAAATTGTTCATTTCTTTTTTTTGTAGGAAAGAAGGCAAACTTCAGACAATTTGGAAAGGTAGTGTAACTTGGGACATAGTGATTTTGTGGATAAATGTACATTTAATGTTCTGGATTGTGAAATTAAAAAAGATGCCATGAAAAGTGAAAAATTACCCCTGTGTAACAAAGAGATCATGTGCTGGAAAAGTGTCAAGAAAGTTGTTGGAAAGGGCAAAAAGAGATATGGAAACCCTCAACCTTAGTGTCCGACATTGGCCGAGGTTTTGAGTGCTGGGTGTTTGTAAGCGCGGTGACCAGCGCTTGTTGAGTGAGTGCCAAGGATGACTGAAACCGCTGCATCGAACTCACGTCACGTTTATTGTACAGTGGTCAAACCTGCAAGCCGATATCATGAAACATTACAATGTGAGGTACACTACACTTTATCTCTACATTTTCCGGGATGGGGCAAATCCCTACAGTCCGACATATGAACATGAATGTAAACCTTGTCCTTATATTCCGTGGCAGGACAACTCGTACCACTCGTCGTTAACATGAATGTACTTGTACACTTGTGGGAGGCAGAATAACCTTAGACGTTAAGGAAACGTATTACAATATTGTGGAATCAGGAGATACTTAGACGCCAGACGATAACAGAGAAAGAGATACGTACACAATGCGGGGTTAGTCAGATTACTCCTTCCAGTTCCATCAACACCGTGTTAACGGTATGAACACCAGCCTGCTACTACCTTTTCCTCTGTTCAGCCCGCTATCGGGATGACGGTTCCCTGTTGACACTCAAGCCTCGAGTAATGGCCTACGCCTCCACCACATTAACCCCGTAACCCCGCATTACCCTACATTAACCCTAGTAGGTCCAATATATGGGCGAAGACGGTCCTGATAAGCGCGTTGACGCGTAAACATATACCACTGACCTTTAACCCTTCCGTGGCGCCACATCCTCCGGCGGCACCGCGGCTACAGTGGAAAAAGAAATACATGTCCAAAGTTGTCCGAAGTTAGGCATTTTTGCTAGTAACCGAACACTATAAAAGTAACAAATAGCACTACACCTATCAACACTAATTTTTTTTCTTTATATAAGCAAGAAAGCCACTTGCCTTAGCAACACATTGTCACCAATGTAGATTTTTTGGTACAATTCTACTGGACCCCTTCAACACGAGGATGCGTATACTGTGTCCTTGCGTGCCCCGTACCATATCCGAGGATGTGCATACAGGTAACTCGATTTACGTGAGTTTGTTTTATGCGTTTTTGAAATAACGTGGGGTCCAAAATCCAAATAAATGTTTAATTTACAAGTTTTTTCCACTTATACGCAATATTTTATGGAGTGGCCACCATAGGTAAAGACTCGTATTAGGTCCGTGCCAGTATCTCATAATCTACTTTATGAAACATCACTATCTCTTCATATATCTTTTCTACAAACCTTCAACAGTCATGGAAACGCTTTGAAAATCCAATTCAAGTTCTTTTTTTTTACTCTTGAAAATAGGGGATAATGTTTACGGAAGCGCGTCGCCTCCTCTGGCGGCGGTCGCGACGACGCTGCACCCGCCACAGCCGTAAAATAGCTTGCAGAGGGTTTAGGGTCGGGGAGCATATTTAAACTACTCCAACCGAACTTTACGACCTACTAATGGGGGGGCTACGCCCCCCTCGACCCCCCCCCACATGTGTATGTGACTTATTTCAGCAAGGAGGTATTTCTCGCAACACCGGCTGCACCGCCGCCAGAGGAGGCGACACGCTTTCGTAAACATTATCCCCTGTTTTCAAGAGTAAAAAAAAAGTCCTTGAATTGGATTTTCAAAGCGTTTCTATGACTGTTGAAGGTTTGTAGAAAAGATATATGAAGAGATACTGATGTTTCATAAAGTAGGTAATGAGATACTGGCACGGACCTAAAACGAATCTTAACCGCCACCATATGTCTCACGCAACTGGACTCACACGGCGCCGCGGCCACACAGCTGAGCTCAGTTCTTCCCACGCGCCACTTGAACAGCAATACAGTACCCACGCTGCCACGCTACTCAACGATAGTGGTGGGCAGGTACTGGTACCAGTACTAACTAGGGTTTCCTTCCCGGGATCCCGGGATCCCGGCCATAAATGGGCTTTTTTTTCCTTCCCGGGAAATTTACGAAATCCCGGGAAATCCCGGGATACTTTTTTTTTTTTCTCTCTTATGTCGGCTACAAAATACGAAAATGTATGAGAGAGAGAGAGAGAGAGAGAGAGAGAGAGAGAGAGAGAGAGAGAGAGATGCCTGGGTTAGGACTTGGGAGCGAGACAGCGATGGGCTAAATCAGCTGTACGAGAACAGTACGTGTCGGACTGTCGGCCCGACACGTACTGTTCTCGTACACTTCTGGCAGTGAGTGAGCTTAGTCTATTCTGTTCCATCCCTGTGTAAAGGTGTGTACTGTGTAACGTGTGTTAATTTTGTAATGTGAAAGGAGTTGGTGTGGCCTGCTTCATGCTAATTGCTATCATAATAATTTCTTTGTTCTAACCATAATTCTACTTCGGTGGCTGAGCCAGTAAATAAATAATAGTGTAAAAACAAAACAAAACAAAAAATAAGTCGCCTATTCGTCATATCTGTGTCTTTGAATGTGAGTTCTTTATTGAGTTTTCGTGTTAGGCCTAAATTCAAAATATTCTTCTTATAATTTGGTATGTGCATTACGGAATTTTCATTTTCTTGAGCTTTATTTGAATTTAATGGGAAAATACCAGATAATATCTACTTTTCTTTAAATTCAGGGCATTTCGGAACTTTCAGTGTTTTCATTTATTTATTTATTCATATATTAGTTTTTGGAATATGATGTCCTAATTATTTTACCCATGTTATTGAATATATGCAAAAGATATTCCATAGTTTCATTTTCTGTGTTGTTTACAAATTACAATATTGTGGAACATGGTAGCTTGATGGGGGTCAGTGGAGGTGGTCAGTGCCACTGGCCAAGCTTCTATATGGATATGGTAATATGCAAATATTCATATTCTATACATATAAGGAAACTCCATGTCATTTAAAATACTTTCTTCATACTTTCACACGGTAAGTAGTTACGTAGTTTCTCTGTCTTTTTTTTATACTCTAAGAGTCGCTCGTTACTAAAAAAAAAAAAAAAAAAAAAAAAAAGTCCAACTGAGGTTCACTTACGAATTATAATAGAGCACATTATCTGCTACGGGAAATCCCGGGATCCCGGGAAAAGTCTGGATTTTTCCCGGAATCCCGGGATGCCATAAAATCCCGAAAACAGGAAACCCTAGTACTAACGGTACCAGCTATACGGTATGGTATCGGTACCAATACTAGCCAGGCGCTCATGCTGTCCCTCATTTCTTTCTCAGACGAGTGAGGCTGAGACTGAGTGCCTGATTGGATATCTCGGTGATATGGATATTCTCTCTCTCTCTCTCTCTCTCTCTCTCTCCACTGAATGTATAACGCGCACCTTTTTCACAAAAAAATGCCTGAAAGTTTAGCCCTGCGCGTTATACGCCGAATGTACAAATTTTTAATGATTTTTTCTTTTTTGGAGTGTTTTTAAGGGTCTGTGTTTCGTCTTATCCAATAACAACTGCAAACTTACCTTTATTATTGTTAATGATCCTTCATAGTCCATAGCTGTCTCATAATATGTTACCATAGAATACAGGGCGATCAAATAACTACTATACAAAAATTAAATCGGTGGAGGATCGCCCATGCCCTGCTGTTATCCCGTTTTCCCGTCAGGCGCCATTTGTATGATCTTGATCTTGATGTCACAGCTGGCTTACGATTGTATGACTAAGGAGCAGTACAAGCTACATAAAAGAATCATATTGGAAAAAAATATCCATGTGTTCATTATTAATTATTAATATTAGTGAGAATAATGGGGTAAATATGATATCAGAAACTGTACATCATGAGTCTTGTACGAGGAGTTATTTCACGCCCGGCCGCCATTTGTATTGTTTGAAAACCACACAACCACACCCAAACAACAAACAGCTGCATGCCGCATGTCACCAGAACCGTGTGAATTGTGTCTTGCCTAGTTGTCTGTCATAACCTACGAGTGATGGTGAGAATAATATGCTTATTATGATATCAGAAGCTGTGCATCATCAGTATGTTTACGGGGATGTATTTCTCACAACACCAGCCCGGCTGCCATTTTCATTGCTTTACTCAAGGACACTTGTCAATTCAAGCAGTAAAGATTATACCAAAAATATATAAATTTCGTGAAACTGTACATTGTCAATGTTCTTTAACCCGTACATATTTCTGAGCATTTTATATATATTTTTTTTTTTTCAAAATTGTTGTCTTAAAGTTTGGGGTGCGCGTTATACGACGCAAAATACGGTATTTATTTTTCGACAGAAACCTACCTCTTGTTTGATTTACATTGTTTATGTTTCTTTATGTGCACCATTTAATTCTGAATATTTTTATTTATAATAGATGATGATTATTTTGAGTTTATAGCTGAAAACTTGTTATATTCATTAGCAACATTTGAAATTTGGCGCGCACGGCGATCTCGGATACAGTTCGGGGCGCTGGGGATATTTTTACTGGTACGAGACCAACACCTAAACACCTCCGTTTGACACAATAGTTCCCAGATGTCCCCAGAATGAAATACAGTCGTCCCTCAAATAGCACGGTTTCGGTTTTATACGGATTGTCATGTAATAATTTTTTAGGATTTTTAAATTTCCCACTCGTCGCACCAAGTAGCCATGGCATGAGTGGCAACACTGTTCTACCAAAACACCTGCTGAAAGCATCCCAAAGTGTTCGAGAAAGGTGTTCACCTTGCAGAAGAATTCAGATTAAGGAGAAGTTACGTTTTGGGATGAGTTACATTGCGGTAGGGAGAGCATACCACGTGAATGAGAGCAGTGTTCGCTGTATCTATCATAGTGTAAAAGAAATTCTTGCCACAGTAACTGCCAGTGCTCCAAGAGTGCTGCAAGAGTGGAGATAAAGGCTGTCCTTTTACTAAGCCTCGTTGTTGCTATGGTAACGGCATCTCACTCGCAGCAAAATGGGGTACGCTGATCTTCCTGATGCAATGGAAGCACTTATGTGTTTTTTTGGGCCGCCATATTTGCTGATGACATCATCACAGCACAGAGGCGTTCCACCTCTCAAAGCCGGGAGTGGAGTGAACGTGCCGAGTTGGCAACTCGTGCTGCCGTGTCACGCATTTGAGAGCACTCGGGACATACCAAGAGTCCCAATTCCTTCTCTCAAACGCCACCCAGGTGTTTCTAGGGGGAGGCACTAATTTTATACAGATTTTCGAATAGTATGGGGGTCCTGAGTCACTAACCCCCGTACTATTTGAGGGACGACTGTATACCGTATTTTGTGACGTGTAACGTGCACTTTTTTCACTTAGAAAATGCCAAAGAGTTACCCCTGTGCGGTATACACTGAAAGTACAAGTTTTGATTGATTTAAATAATGAATAGTGTGATTCGATATAAAAAGAAAGTGAATAAGCAGAAGAGAGGAGGAGGACATGTGAAGCGATAAAACCATACAGGTCACAAGAAGACATGCCACATGTGGGAGCCGAGGCGCAGCGGGAACATGAAACACAAAACACAACACCGCCCCTGCACGCCAGTCACCAGTGTGC
Organism: Eriocheir sinensis; assembly: GCF_024679095.1. Lineage (NCBI taxonomy): Eukaryota > Metazoa > Arthropoda > Malacostraca > Decapoda > Varunidae > Eriocheir > Eriocheir sinensis. The sequence continues at coordinate 10,121,309 of NC_066528.1, forward strand.
TGGGTACCTTGGTGGTGATGGTTGAAGCAGCTATTACACAGGAACAATTTTAGCAAAGCAGGGTGCTGTCTGACATGACTCTGCTTGGCGACCATGGGGCAGACTTGGGCGGATTAGTCTGGAGCTATTTCTGCTGTGCAGCGACCCAGTCAGCTAACGTATTCTGTGGTGCATGTTCGAAAGAACGGATATCTGTGATGACTAAAGTGTTTACTGTAAACTTATTGTAAAAATAACTATATTAAAACATAATATGATTGATAGAAATTAATCAACAACTATTTCTACTGGAAGGAAGGTATATGGTCCCTGAAAGTCAAGATCAAGACCAAGGTTGCCCATCGAACGTAGCATCCTCGTGTGATTAGTTTCCTCAGTAGCTCGGCTAAAGTTACCGCCTGCAAATTCAGAAAAAAATTAAGAGTTGAAAACAATATGAATAAGAAACACCTTTTTTTGTGTGTGGTTTAAGTGTTTCTTAACAGAAATTTCGGGAAACTGTACATCACCAGTCTCGCTTAACCCTTTCATTGCTAAACGCTCACAGCGAGCACTAGTGTAACTTGCCGGTGGTGCTAAACGTTCTCTGCGAGCTCCAGTCGCACTCAAATTTCCCGCGTATGAGAGTGTTCCAACACTATTTCTCACCCCACAGCATTGCCAATTCAGTGGGTTTTCCACGAAATTTGGTGGAAAATCATATCAACCCAGTGCGGAAGAGCGCGGAAAATCTACGGGCGAGCAACCGGTGGATGTTGTTGACCAATACAGCGGCATTTTGGCATAGCTTCACCTGTCACATGACTGATATTTTGACCAAATAGTTGTAAATTTTGCAGTTGGCAATACTGCCCTGCCAGCACCCCATCATCAAGAGATCTACTTAGTAGTTGCCTTACGGCTGACCGTCGCGCACGTGTAAATGTATGACTTCACAGGCAACACCCCCTGAACGTGCCTGTACATTCGCAGGAGAGGCTTACATAACCGAATCTTATAGATCTTGACCTCCTCTTTCCAATGGTGTTTTTTTGTGTGTCTGTGATGAATAGTTTTTGAGATACAGCGGTTAAAAGAGATCCCCCTCCCCCTGCTGGGCTGCCTGAGCACGTCTGGGGGGATAGTCTTGCTGCGAGCGCTTAGCAAGGAATGGGTTAACTGTACATATTTCTGAGCATTTTAATCACTGAATATTCTTTCAAAAATTGTTGTCTTAAAGCTTAGGGTGTGCAATATATGCCGTAGCACATTATACGTCGCAAAATACTATATGTTTCTAAATAATTAGATAACGATTACAAACGAAAATAATGCTAAAATATGAAATGAACATCAAGTCTATAAGATTGTTGTCTTGGTGCTGTAGATGCGAGACAGCCATTGTTGGTGTAGGTACGAGATGGCCGCTGTTGTTTTTAGCACTAACACGTTACACAGACAAAACATGTCATCATTGTAAACATGAAACATTTATGCCCAGCTCATTAATAGTTGCAGTGTTCTGTGAATAAAATCCTTCGTAATTTTGTTGAGATACTGAATAGCTTTACGCTGAAGCTATAGCCATAATTTATATCAAGAAAGTGGCATCAGCTGATAATGCTTTATGCATTTGCACTATCCATGAAACACTGGGCAATGAGTGAATCTACCAGCCAACCCTTTTGTTTACCATTTTATAGTCACCGCTGCTCAGGGTAAGAGCACTGTAACTCTTCAGCCAACAGTGGAACACTTGGAACACAGAAAAGGGCACACAGTAACATACGGTATCATAGTCATAATTGTAAATAAGGTGGCCAAACGTAATACTGCATTCAGGGAAAATGTGGAATTATTTTTTATTTTTTCTAAATATATCTCGCCAAATTATAGGTGCGTCTTATATGGCGGGAAATACAGTAAGTACATTTTGCATTTTGGAGGTTTAGTTTGGGTCCCATTACCCCGAGAATTCTGGCAAATTTACAGAGGCATGAGATAATGAAAATTATTGTATGGCTCTCTTCAAATTCATGGACGAAGGGGTCATAGTGAGAGTGCCATGATATCCCACTTTAATGCAGTTCTAGACTTCTTTCATACTGTTCCTCCACCCAGGAAACCTTTCTCATAAAACTTTTAGCCATAAATTGTTGACCCTTCACTACATATCATCTCTACCCTTGCTGTGAAGAGTGAAGACTTGATATCCCATGTAACAAGATCTGAACTGAGCCTCTTTTTTTCAGGCAATGTTGTGGCAGTGACAAACATGAGCTGCCATCTGATGTGGCAGGGGTGGACTGGGGGCGTGAGTCTGCGTCCCCAGGCCCGCCTAGATGTGAAATGGCTCAAGTCTGACCTACAGAGCCTATTACAGCCAGACAATCTTCCATCGCTCTATAATCAGATGGTGAAGGATGGAGAAGTTGTTGGACCACATGTTGAAGGGATTCTTAACTCAGCTGGAGCCACTGCACGGAAAGGTGAGACAAAGATGCAGTTTTGTTTCGTTTGCATCAAAAGCTCACTACCTCAAAGAAAATGCTGAACTTATTTGGAAAGATAGAGTAGACAGGAGGGCAGGATAGCTGTCTTTTTCCTGCATATTAGAAAGGAAGGTCACAACTCTCATTTGTATTAATCTCATTTGTATTAATAAATTCTTGCCCTGGCTTTAACTTTAGACCCTTGACTTGTGATCCAAACATGCAAGATTGTCTTGCCATGTGTAAGTATATGTGTGTGTGGCGGTGGGGGGAGATGTACACCCGGAAAAGCTTCTGTTTATTGTTCCATACTTCAGGTGAGAGTGGCCACTACTACTGCAGCATGAGGGTACTCACCTGCCCCTGCTGTGATGGCATCTGTGGGCCGCAGAGTGGGTGTAATTGTGGGCCCTGTCAGAAACTGGACAGGGAGGAGGCTGAGCGGGAGTATGAGAGTGGCCAGAGCTCCACACCACCCTCATCCTCACTCCTTGAGGGGTGGCGCTGGGGCCCTCAGCCACAGGAAGAGGAACTGAGGAAGTGCCTTGATGCCCT